>NW_027493827.1:0-314727 GCF_021521415.1 Bidens hawaiensis
AAGGTTATGATGAAAAGTCAAATGGGTGAATGGTGGAAGTATAAAAGTTTTTACAAAAGTCATCGGTGGTGTATATATTAAAGTCAAACTGGTCTTGTTGGTCAAAGCCCGGACATATGGTTCTATAACATTGGATAGCGAAAGTCAATAGTTCCATTTTTTTTACTCTTTTGGTCAAAATTAATTATCATCGGAGGGCTGACTATTTTTTCTGGATGGCTGACTTTTTCATCAACTTTGACCTAAAAGTCAACAGGCATGGAAATGATTGTACTACTAGTATATGGCATATTCGAATGGGTATTTGGATAAAAAGATAACTAGTCATTCGGGCTGGAATTATTATGGTTAAATGGGCTGTTGAAGCTGGTTATAATTTGTGTTGGGCCTTATCTAGTTAGATGCTTGAAGAAAAAGGGTTCGGACTTGCGGCTTTAGAATGGGTAAAAGGCGTGAAGCTACAGAGAATTGCTAAGATCAATGGAAGTTAAAGTTTAAGAACAAGAAAAAACCACTTAGCGAGGTCAAAGACGAGTTGGTGGAAATGGAAGGCGTGTTTGTTTGTATTGGATGGTAACTTGAATTGTTAACGTGTGTTTGTTTGTTAAGTTCTGTAGTTTGACCCAGTTAAAAGGTCAACTGATAAAAAGCCAGTCGAAAGGACAATTTGTAGTGACTTCAAATTTTCTTTTAAAACATTCTGTGATGAGACAACTATGTATATAGTCAACTTGTATACAGTTGATGTTATTGTTACATTTTTCTGTTTATGCTTATGTAATATTGACTTGTTTTTGTACGTATTGCTAGGATATGATACTTTCAAAATAAGATGTATAGCATGTATTTTTTTTCCTTTGGGACATATCACTTTTTGTTATTTTTCATTTTGGTCTTTAACTAACTGCTTCTAGATTTTGATCATCCTGTAATAAAGCCTTGCCTGTATTGTATGATATTAGCTTAGTTTCTTTCTTGGCAAATTATAGAGTTTTCAAGTTGGTTTACAAGTCAAACCCGGTTTGGGTTAGAAAAACGAACTCATTTCTTTCCGTCTTGGACTACGCCTCATGTGCCTATTGCTCGGTAAAAATTCTTGCAAAAGTGTATTATTGAAATTTTTGTGTAACAAGTTAAAATGGGTGTGGCTCAAACCGTGGACTTAAATTTACAATGCATTTGTACCAACCGGAAGAACATATGCTAAGCTTATTTAAATTTTAGCTAGTAAAGTTGGGTTTTCATAGAATATAAATTCTCGTCAATGCTCGCTTTCGAAAAACTGAAGTCAAATTGTCTTTTCAAGAACTTTCGATTGTCCCATTTAAACACATTTTTATCTTTTTTTTTTTTTGGGAAAAGGTTAAGGAATACGGTAGACTTGAATAGTGCAAACAACATAATTAATAAATCTCATGACTCTTCTTATATGACTATAATTACGTATTAACTGTGCACTCTAACTTGTTGACACTAGGGATGTACTCGGTACCGTACCGGTATAGAAAATCCCGATCCCGAAAATCGCAAATTTTTGGTACCGGTACGAAATGTTCGGTTCGGTACCGGTATTTAAGGTAAAATTCGGGAAATACCGGTACGGTACCAGTCCCGAAAACTCAAAATCTTGGTACCGATTCGGTACCGACGGTACCAAATCGGTACCATACCGATTTTTGCTCATCCCTAGTTGACACCATAATGCAACCTAAAATTTAACATGTTGCAAAATGAAAGCGCAACCTACAGTCTGACTCGTTTTAAAACGCAAGTTTAACCAGATGAAATGTATTAAAAAAGGAAGCGAAAAAAAAATAAAAATACAGACCATAAGAAGGATCTGTGTCGCCATTAGTTGGGGGAGAAAGCAAGAAAGAAAAATAGCAAAGCAACAATCCAAAGCAAAACTAATTTGCTACACATACAACCTGAAAAAACCCGTACCCGAACTAACCCGACCCGAAAAACCCGAGCCTGAGAAAAGACTAACCCGAACCTGACCCCAAGTAATTCTGGTGGTACTCGGGTTTGATTTATAAGTTCCGGGTCAACCCGAAAAACCCGAATAAACTTTTAGTTTTGAAATTAAATATGTTTTTAGGTATAATAGGTTTAGTCTTAGTCACTAAAATTATCAGAATCTTAGCCTAATTGACTGTTGCCATTCCAACTATTATGGATCGATAGTTTATTGTTAATTTGTGTTTTCCGTTTATTACTAATAGTAACTATAATCGAACACCAAATCACGTCTGATTGAAGTTGATTATGGTTTGAGTTAGTTAGTTTTACTCTTCTTTTGAATTGTTTTATGACTTTATCAAGTATGTTGGTTTATTATTTGATTATTTGCGTTACGAGCAAAGAAGAATATGTTGTTTTAATTTTAGCATTGAAATTTTTAAATTTTTTTGTTTTTTGTTTCATTTTCTAGGATACTCGAAACCCGATTAACCCAACCCGAAAAAACCCCAACCCGAAAAACCTGTGAGAGATTTGGGTTGGGTTTTGGGTTAAGATTTAAAACTTTGAAACCCGAAGAACCCGACCCGAAAAACCCAAAACCTGAAAAACGAACCCGAAGAACACCCCAAGATATATAGATGTTAGTGTTTCAGAAGCGATAATATGTTGACTGTATTTCTCACCACTTCTGATTATCTTTTATGTAGTATATGCCAGTGTTGTAAAAACCAGTCTTGGCGGTCGAGTACTTGATGAGTAATTCCCGAGTACTCCCCAACCATGCTAGCTATATACAAATGCACCATGCAGTTCTCACAGTTCTCAACATATTATCGGATATGAAACCAAGTTAAAAGAGATACCTATCAGGTTGCGATTACAATTAGGGAATTGGATCCGGTTAAGATCCGTGAATAAGTTAAAAGAGTTTAGGCGGGAAAAAATGGTGAGAAGTTATATGATAAGGGCGCGCCCAACTTTTCTTTTCATTTGCTAGTATTAGGATTTTATTTTCACAACCAACAAAAACATTTCATTAACCACCTAACGGTATAGCGAGACACTACTCAATCCGTCACAACACCCGATGATGCATACAAACGGAAAACAACATAAAATAAGTAACAACCCAATTTTATATAACCACCTACAATATAATAACCGCCACCCTTTATATGTTAAAGGCCCGTCACCTCTCCCACGTGACTGTCTCTGTGCTCGCCCGATTAGTATTATTAGGATTAAAGAGAAGAACTTTAACAGTATAGTCCTTTGACTTTTGAAATTGGCCACCAAACTTTCATTATTTGCTACAAAACCTCCAGGTTTGAAAAGAAGCTTATTTTATTTATTATAACTACATGCATTTAGATTGTCGTTATAAAAATCCCTCAACACTTCTAACTCTTTGTGTTCAATCTAAAATCTGAATACTTGATTATGTTCTTGTTCTTGATTCAATGAAAGCCATGAATAATGTATGCAACGAACGGTTTAAAAACTAAATTCTGTAAACTCCTAAGAACCACTAGTTGGAAGAACCCTCAGAAGCGCGCACTCTTAACTTTTAAAAGAAAACTTTAGTCAGAAACCCGTCACCACCCGAAACATTGATGCTAGATGTCACTTTCTTAGTGAACGAGATCACCAACTGTTGTCCCCCCCCCCCCCCCCCCCGCATGGGCGAAGCTTGTATAGAGTTTCATAATGCTTTCCTTTTTCATCTTTGTTGAAGAAGTCATTATAATTAGCTTTTAATGAAATAAGTTTGAAGCGGTCTTTGTTTATATCGACATACATTTAATACAACTTACGTCGATAATGCAACATGGCAAATTAATTAATGGTTATAAACTATCATAAATCCGACTTTACTTGGTATTGTTTCTGCAAAATCTGATACTTATTTTCTTTCTTTCATTTCACATCCAAACTCTATACTGTGCTTAATCCCGATTCTTTGTTTAGACTTTAGAGATCAGTATATTTTGAGATGTTGAAAAACGCTCAAGCAATTGCAATTGGTATTGATCTTGGAACAACATACTCTTGTGTTGCTGCATGGTTTGATCAGCACAACCGTGTTGAGATCCTTCTGAATGAACAGGGTTACAAAATTACCCCATCATGCATGGCTTGTAACGAAGCCGGCCTTTTAGTTGGTGAGAGTGCAAAAAATCAAATGACCAGGAATCCGACTAACACTGTTTTTGGTATGCTCTTTTAATCATCAAGAAAATCCTATATGCACTTACCCATCCAGTTTTTTAATTACTTTCACTTTTGCTAATATTCAGATGTTAAGCGTTTGATGGGAAGCAGATTCAGTGATAACAAGTTGCAGCAGACATAGAGTCATGGCCCTTTAAGGTAATAGAAGGGTCAGCGGATAGATCAATCATCGTACTTGAACATAATGGCACGGAAAAGGAGTTTTTGCCTGAAAAAATATCTTCCATGATTCTAGTGAATTTGAAAGAGACTGCTGAAGCATGCCTTGGAACAACAGTTACAGATGCAGTGATTACGGTTCCTGCATATTTCAAAGACAAGCAACGACAGACAACGAAGGATGCTGGTACCCTGGCTGGCCTCAATGTCTTGCGCTTGATTAATGAGCCCACAGCAGCTGCAATTGCCTACGGTCTCGACAAGCTTGCAGATCGAAACCACCCACAACAGAAAACCGTCTTCGTATTTGATTTGGGTGGAGGGACATTCGATGTGTCTCTTCTCACAATCAGCAAGGAGGGTACCATTGATGTTAAAGCTGTGGGGGTGACACTCATTTAGGCGGAGAGGATTTTGACAAGGCTATGGTTAATCATTGTGTACACGAATTCAAGAAACGACAAACGAAGGATCTGAGTGGAAATGCAAGAGAGTTGGGAAGACTGAAAGTTAAATGTGAGAAAGCAAAAAGAGAGCTTTCCTCAACAACTCAAAACTACAATTGATATTGATTCATTGTATGAGGGCATTGACTTTTCAATGAAATTTACAAGAGCAAAGTTTGAGGAGCTAAATGCTAGTTTCTTCAAGAAGTGCATTGCGCATGTGGAAAAGTGTTTTAAGAGATGGGAATATGCACAAAAATAATGTGGATGAGATAGTTCTTGTTGGCGGCTCAACTCGGATCCCCAAGATACAACAACTGCTGAGGGAATTCTTTGACTGGAAACCACTTTGCAAGAGCATTAATGCAGATGAAGCTGTTGCTTATGGCGCAGCAATGTTGGCTGCCAACTTAAGTGGTATTGGCAATAAAATTGTTAAGGATTTGATTCTTTTAGACGTGACCCCTATCTCGCTTGGCGTCGAGATCAATGAAGCATATATGAGCATTTTGATCCCACGGAAAACACCTATACCAACCATGAAAGAGGATTATTATTTTACATTGTACGATAACCAAACAAGTTTGCGTGTCAAAGTCTATTAAGGTGAGTCCAACGAAACTCGGAACATCTAATTTCTTGATGAGTTCACTCTATACGGTGTTCCACCAGCCCCTGCTGGTAAAGAAAAATTGAAGGTTCGATTTAGCATCGATGCCAATGGCATTCTCAGTGTCTCGGCTGAGTTGGAATCCACTGGTAATAAGCAAAGTATAATCATTGCTGATAGTGGCAAGTTATCTAAGGATGCCATGGAGAAGATGCTGAAAGAGGTTGGGATATGAAGTCTAAATGTAATGCAATATTTCTTATAATGTCCAAATCCTAATGTATGTATGTTTCATGAATATCAATAAGACTTAAAACAATATGACTTTTGGTAACACAACAATTTGTTAAGGTTTCCTTTATCAAATACGTATAGTGAAACTATATATAAATAATTAAACCAAAGAGATCTACCTACTTCATTTTTTTCCTATTTAACATTTGTGTTACTTTTTTTAAAAAAAAAACCAATAAAATACAGAGTAATTTCTTCTCTCTTTCCTTCTAAAGACTTTTCATGTCTGGACTTTCATCCAAAGACTTCACTTTAATAATCTCAATAACGAATTAATACATCCAAGCACATACTTAGTCAACAAGCATGGGCGGACCCAATGTAAGGTTTGGTAAAGCCTTTCGGGGCCGGTTCATTGTCTAGTTAGCAATTGAGAGAGAAAGAAAAATGTCAAATTTTCTCCTATGTATATCCGTCTATTGCAATTGTAATATAATAGTTTTAAGACTTTTTGAAATTCACAGTAATTTCTTCCATCTTTCCTTCTAATAAAATTCAAGGTTCATATTGTAAATATGCTTTAATTTATGTTCTAACTCTGTTTTAAACTATCTTGAAATTAGAAGGGTGTAAAATATATTAAAATTTAATATATTATAATAAAATCATCAAAACCCAGCCCCCCCCTGCCCGTTTTCCCGTCAAGACTTTCCAGCCGCCGGAATTAGGCTCCGGCGAGCCCCCAACAACACATGTTTTCGCAAAATCAGTTCGATTAAATTGTGGTAACGGCAATAACATCGATTAAACGGCATATGTTCCAATTGATAGAAATAAATAGGATTCTAATATGCGTCTAAACTCGTCCCAAACAACAATATACAATGGTAATCTCACTGAAATCCATATTTAATCTTCAAAGTTTGTTTTCCGACGAGTGGTCGTTCACCATAAACCAAAAACTCTTAAAGGTAATTTTTATATGGTTTTCAGTCGTTTTAGATGTTATCAAAACCCCAAAGCTAATTAAACCAATCAAAGAACAAATTACAGGAATTGAACTTAGGGTTTCTATAAATGTTGAAGATGAATAGTGGTGTTTAAATTTATATATTTCTTTTTCTATACCTAATCCAACAAACATGCTCGAGCAACTGATTTAAGACACTTGAGTAATACACACTAGACCCCAGTTCGAAACCTGGTCAGTGTATAAATGTTGTGTATTTTTTTAACTTATTTTCTTTTACAATAATAATCAAATAAGTTAACAAAAATCATTATAGATTAAATAATATCATTTTAAGTTTAATAAAATTAGTTATAATTTATATTTATCAATTCCCAAACAAAAAAAAAAACAACTTTTGTTTTCGCAAAATTTTCTTGAAAACCATATTAATATTTGACTATTCCCTAATTTTTTATACACTAAAATAAGATTTTACCGTTAAATTTCGTGTTCAAAAAGTAATATAATTCTCATGTTAGCTAAACAATATTAAAATGTTAATATATCATTAACCCGTTAATTTAAATTTGTTCGTTAAACTTTTATATCGTTAAACTTTAATTCTGTTATTTCAATTCGCTAAACTGATATTTCGACAACCGTAACTCATTAACCTTAGAATTTGTTAAATTTATATCCGTTTGATAGTTTATAATTCGTTAACCTCAATTCGTTAACTTAAAATTCATTATCTTTTGATTCGTTAACTTTAATTCAATAACATAGTTTAATATTAAATATTACAAACCATTAAAAATTTCCCAACAAAATTAAGCAATAAGTAACTTTATTGATCCGGTTAGTTATTCTTTAAATTTTCGTATTTATTTTTAGTTATAGTTCATGAAGTTCGTTTGCTTCTGTTTCGTTAAACGTGCTTTCGCTTTTTATTTCAAGTTGATCTTCAATTTCAGGTGAGCTTCTCACACTCCCCCCCCCCCTTTTACCGCTTTTATTACTTTTGGGGGAGGCATATGTATTCTATTTACTCAAGGGTTTATCGAGTCATTTCAAGTGGTTGCCTCAATAAGTATGATCATACGACCCCTTTGCACTCAGGATCATTGTTTCAAGTGGAAAAGGGACCCCCGATCCAAGTACGTTGGTTGTTACCGACAGGAAAGAACATTGCATGCGCTGTAGTTATACTTTTCACAAGTTTTATAGAATTGTATGATTTTTACGTATTATATCAAACTGTGTGAACTCACAACTATTTAGTTAGTTGACATTATTTTATACATATGCTACAGGTACTGTTAGTAGAAGGTAACACACAGAGAAGACACTAGACTTGGGTTATATAAACCAATGGACAAACTGTTTAGTTGTATTTATTTTCTTTTTATTTCTTGTTTCAAACTTGTGTATATGATGTTTAAATCGATAAATGATAATATTGTCACTTAATAGTGTCACATGTGTTTTGAACAATCTGTACGTCACACTCGGGTGTTTCCGCTTTAGCCGGGGTGTTATATATATATATATTAATATTATTATAATCTTGATTATAGGAAACCGTGATTGCAAGTTATACAAACCTCGAACCGACGTGCTACTGACTATCTACTAAACAGTGAGTTTCATGACCCCACTCTTTAAACAGTTTTACGAACTTTTGGGGTGAAAAGCATGTTTGATTACATATACATACCTGAAACATGTATTGATGTGAATTATCTAAGTGCTAACACACGAAAGTCCCCACGATCACAGTGATTAACTTCGAGCCGGTGGCTTGTGAATAGTACTATTGGTTTGACAAACCCAAACGGAATCGGCATAGTTGCCGTGTCACATAGCGCCGTTTGCACATGACCATATTTATACAAACAGGCTATGTAGTGTTAGACATAGCTACCGGGGCATGTTGTGGGCGGAAGGGGAGCCACAGTGGTTGATTGAGCGTGGGAAATGGATGCACGCAGCACATACAGTCAAGGCTTCACTGTAGCTTAGCATAATTACATCATTTACATACATACATACTTATATCATGATTACAAGTGTTAACTTGTGAATATTCATAACTGTTTTCTTGAAACTCGTGAAACTCACCAACTCCAGTAGTTGACCCGTTTTAAACTGCTTTTCAGGTGCACCTAAATCGGAATGATTTGGTGATCTGTTACTTGCCCAAGGTGTGTGGTTGATGCTATGTGAATAGAAGCAAGGATGTTAGTAGTAAGATCGTATAGTTAACGAACTAGTTTTGTTTGTATCGCCTAGACTGTAAAACAATGATAGAACAATGAATTGTAATATATTGTAAATTAGTTTGTGATGTTTCTTTATAAACAATGTGTTGATACCAGAGGTGTCTGTTGCATTCCCGTTTTTACGCTTCCGCATTATGCTAGTCGGGGTGTGATACACACACACACACACAATATATATATATAATTTATGACGTTATCCGGGTCAACGTTCAGTCCGACCTGTGACCCGGTAAAACGTCCGTGTCGATACCCGGTCCGGGTCTCAAAACATTGCAAATAAGTAAATTGTGTAAAAATGTCTTTAAAGTTTGAATAATAATCACAAATTTGGAGTTGTAACACATGGATTATGATTAAAGAATGTTAATGAAGTCATAACAGTATTAATCAAAACATAAAACGAATCAACATGGCCATGAATTTAACTGAATGCTTGTTTTGAATAAAAAAAATCATAACAGCGAGCTTGGTCGTGTATCGCGACGGACCAAGGGTCCTTGGACTAGGTTTAGATGCAACAAAGGTACAAAATACATGAAATAAAACTTGTGATTAAAATTGTAAAAGTTAAATAACTCTATGTTAAATTTAAATTATAAATTAATAATAAATGAAGATCCGAATTCTATAAAAAATAAATAAATAAATATAAATAAAATTGGTCGAGTTTCGAGTTTTAAAAATTAACGAATGTTACAGTGTGTAGTGGAATAGAGATTGCATGGCGCCTCAGCTGATCAAGGGGCGCTAACACCATTACGTGATAGCTAAAGCGGGACCCTAAATTCTCCATTGCTAGCAAAAAGATTTAAGAAAGTGAAGATTGAATTGAAAGGAGGTCCATCACCTACCATCAATAAGACAATAACACGCATCATGACACATGTTAATTTTATTTATTTTTCTTTAACTTAATCAACATTAAACACATTAATTATCTCCTGAACCCAGTGGTAAGGCTTAATATAAAATACTAATGCTAGAGTTGGTTGAAAACTCGAATATAAATAAAAGGGATCATCTGTAATTTTAACAAAAGTGTAAAACCCTACCTAAAGCCGGATTTTAGAAACAATTTGTATTTTTAGACACACTTTTTTCACCTAAAATCCTTCAAAATGTACTTGTAAGGTTTTAAACTCATAACCATACTTTTGTGAGGCGACTTCATAGCACTAGACCTTTGGCTTCAGTTGGCACGCAGGAACAATAACTCAATAAGGATATAGTTGAATACTTGAATGTCGTTATAGTTGTTAAATTACCTCACTACCCTTTAGCAATACAAGTTTTATCAAAGCTACCATGTTCGTATAAATGGATTTATATATAGTATTTAGAGGTGAAGAGCTATCATATTAAAATTAGTTACTACCTGTGTGCCCTTTGATATTAAACACGTTAACTATCTTCACAGCATTTGTTTTTTTTTTGTTTTTTTTGTTAACATGATAAAGGCACACACCCCTAATTTACTCACAATACACAACTTGTCATGATGGGAATTTATCCTCAACCTAAAGTGGATGAAGACCACTATGTAAACATGTTAACCCAATGGTAACTATCTCCACAATTTTCTAGTAAGATTTTAACTTTAGAACCGTTTCAAGGTCATACAAAGTAAAAAGAGAGAAACTAGAAGAGTTAACATGTAAACTTAACGAAGAAGCAAGGGCAAAAAGTCATACCTATCGGAATGTTTTCTAAAAGTGATACTTATTTCAAACATTTGATTACAAGGGGTGTTTGGCGAAATATGGGGATACATAGGGGTGTAAGAGAGATCAGAATTGGCAACCACTTATTCGTCACTAACAATGACAATTTAACTTTTATTCGACACTAGCAATAACAATTAACTCTTATTTACCACTAGCAATAGTAAATTTTGTCTTATTATGATATAAAGCTTTTTATTCTAAATACTCTCCTATTCTTTAACAGTAATCCCAAAAACCCCTCTTATAATTAAATATTAATACCTCACACCCTTTGAAATAAACCCCCATTTCTAAACAAAATTCTACCTATCGACATCGTTGAATGAAAACCACACCTACCGTTGAAAAGTCATATCAGCCTGTCATAGCCATTGGATATTAAAATACTTGATATGCTACAATAATTTTAAATAGCAAATATTTATAATGATCAACATTAAACATATATACTAATTTTTTTAATAAAGGCCAATAATATTAAAATCTAAAAAGGGTATAGTTTACACGACGCGAGAAGCCTAAATATACAAAGATATATAGTTAAAAGGACAATGAACCCAAACAAGTAGAATATAACCCTTACAAATGCAAATTAACAAAGTTAAACAAGCACCACTTTTCTCATTTTAAATGTCATTTGCTTCTATGCTTCATCCAAAAAATGAAGTTGTTTTGATCTCATCAATCACGTTGTTCATCGAGGTAGGTATGCTATTAAAGATCATGTCATTCCAACCAGTGGTAAGGTTTTAATATAATATACTAACCGCTAGAGTTAGTTTAAAACTAAAATGGGTCATGTGTAATTGTTGCCAAAGAGCAAGTGCCAAAAGTGAAAAACTACATCTACAAGTGGATTGGAAACAGTTGCCTTTTTGCTTCTTATTTATGAATATTCAACGACCAAACTTGGTCCATATCCATTATCAATCCTTGGAATAATATAGACCACATCCACATGCTGACTTTCTAAATTTCCACTTTCTTGCTTTGGTTTTTAATCAAACAGTTCTTGAATTACGATCATTTTTTAGTACCATTTACACTTCTGATTCTATCATGGGAGTTGTAGTTGTTTCAGACCTTGTTAAGGATGTTTTGGGGAGGCTGACTTCTATAGATATCCAAGAGTTTGGTCTACTTTGGGTGTTCAAGGATGATATCTTGGCTCTTAAGGATGATTTCGACCGGATTGAAGCTGTTCTTCAAGATGCAGAACATAAACATAATAAGGAGAAGGCGGTAGAGTTATGGCTTAAGAGTGTCAAGTCAGCATCTTTGGAGGTTGAAAATGTGTTGGACGAGATCTCGACTGAAGCTTTGCTACAACGTCTACACAAAGAAAAAGGCATCGTATCCAGTGTAAGCGCCTTCTTCTCCTCCGATCATAATCCACTTATGTTCCAAGCTAGGATTGGTTACAAAGTTAAAGCCATAAGAACAAAACTAGATGTCATTGCATCCAAGATAGTTGAGCTAAAATTAACCTCTTTAGTTGCCGTAAGTCATGTAGATGTGGGAGTTGAATGTGAGATGCCAGATAGGGAAACAAGCTCGATTATACATTCGTCGGTTATTGTTGGAAGAGGTCATGATGCGAACATGGTAATTGACAAGATATGTAACAAAGATATAGGAAAACATGAGAATGGTGAGATTCGGATGTATGGTATATGGGGCGTGGGAGGCGTTGGAAAGACTACTCTAGCTCACATGGTCTATAGCCATGAACGTGTGAATCAGTATTTTGAATTAAAATTATGGATGAATGTATCTGAAAGGTTACAAGTTAAAGAGATAATAAAAGGAATCATCGAATCCATAGATAAACGTAAGTGTGGACTTCCACAACTAGATATGTTGCAAGAATCTCTTCAAAGCAAGTTAAAGGGGAAGAAATTTTTAATTGTGCTAGATGATATTTGGATTGAAGACAGTGAAAAGACCCAATGGGACCAACTAAGTGAAACATTGAGTTGTGGGGCAGAAGGAAGTATTGTTGTGATCACAACACGATCCCAAACAACTTGTCGAATGATGGCCAAGTTTGATGTGTTACAACATGAATTGGGTTGTTTGTCAAAAGAGGACGCATGGTTATTATTCAAGAAGCTTGCATTTGCAGAAGGAAGAGAAGGAGATGACATAAATGACTTAGAGCCTATTGGAAGGGAGATAGTTGGAAAATGTAAAGGGCTACCTTTGGCGGTGAAGACTTTGGGTGGCTTAATGTGGTCCAAAAGAAGTAGAATTGATTGGCAAGGTGTGAACGACAACAACATATGGGAGTTGCAAGAAAGTAATGTTTTGCCTGCAATAAAGTTAAGCTACGATTACTTGCTTCCACATTTAAAGAGATGTTTTGCTTATTGTTGCTTGTTTCCTAAAGGCTATGAAATGGAAAAGGATATACTGATTTCCTTGTGGGTGTCAAACGGTTTCATTCCACCTAGAGGAGAAATAAACTTGTATGTGCTCGGTGAAGAAATTTTTAATTGTTTGGTTTGGAGGTCCTTCCTTTCTAAGGTTGAGAAATTCTCGGTTGATAGATACATAATGCATGATCTAATTCATGACATCGCACGACATGTGACTGGAGATGATTGTTTAGTTATACAGCTTGGTAAGAATGTTATAATCCCAAATGAGGTGTTTCATTTGAGTTCATCATGTCCAAATTTTCGCTTTTCACCTCAAGATTTAGGAAAGTTAGCATCGTTAAGGTCAATATTCATGTACGGAAATATGAATGAAGATAGCATTAGCCAAGTTTTCAACCACGTATACTTGAGGGTATTATACTTGCCTGGTATTTGGTTAAAGACATTGCCTGAATCAATTTGCAAACTCAAACATTTGAAATTCTTGAATTTATCATACTCAGGTATAGAAGTCTTACCTGATTCGATTATTTATCTCCAAAACTTGCAAGTGTTGCTTTTGTATTCTTGTAAGAAACTGCGTGAATTGCCCGAATCAGTTTGTGAACTCAAACAGTTGTCCTACATGAATTTATCACACTCAAGTATAGAAGCTCTACCCGAATCGATTATTTATCTACGGAATTTGCAAGTGCTTCTTTTGGATTCTTGTCCTCTATTTAAGTTGCCTGAAGGCCTACGAAATATGAGGAATCTTCAACATTTGGACATCGGTTATTCACTCACGCATTTGCCATTAGGAATCAAAGAACTAACTAATCTTCGAAAACTTTCAATGTTTCGTCTTGGTAGCAATAGTGGGGCTAAAATAGGGGAATTGGGGGATCTTAATCTTCTCGAGGGGGAGTTGCAAATAGTACCTCTTGAGAGTGTTGGGGGTTATAATGAGGCCAAGACTGCTGATCTCAAATGCAAAAGAAACCTGCAGGTTTTGATGTTACGTTGGTCTGGTATTCGTGTGTGGGATAAGAGAGGAAGTATGAGAGTTGCGCATGATGAAGATGTTCTCGAGGGATTAGAACCAAATTCAAATCTTAAGGAATTGAAAATATTTTTTTACATGGGAAAGACTGTTTCTCCAAGTTGGATGGACGGTTTAAGAAATTTGGTTGAAATTAATTTTTATTCTTGTAAGAACTGTGAGCATATCCCACCACTAGGGAGATTGCCCAATCTTCGGGTAATTCGCTTGTCGATAATGGATTCTTTGAAATGTTTTGATGATGAACGGGATAGCATGGTTGGAAACACCACGAATATGTTTCTTTGTTTAAAAAAGCTAGACGTTTACAACTGTCCAAATCTGATTTCCTTGCCAAGTAACCTTCCAAAACTCGAGGCATTAAGATTGGTGGAGTGTGACAAATTACTTTCTCTACCAGATGAGATTCAAAGTTTCAAGAATCTAAATAAACTTGTGATATTTGATTGTAAAGTTCTAAGTAAAAGGTGTGAAAAGGAGATCGGTGTAGATTGGCATAAAATTTCTCATATACCCAATATCAGAACTCACTCTCCAAGGTAAGATTAATTTTTCACGTAACTTTGTGTCACTATGCATACAATACTAGTAAAATGGGTTTGAATATAGCTAACAAAAGTTCATTAACCCCTTTTCTTATTTAGTTTCATTTGACGGTGAAGATGAAGATGAGATTGGCGAATTGTGGGTGCAAGGTGAAATCATGGTTTCCTTGAATGTGAATAGTTTTATTTTGGTGCAGTTGTTGGTGTTGAGGTTAATAGCGGGTCAATATCAGGAATTTTTTTTAAGTCGCTCACAAATTCTCGGTATTCATATATCTATCAAAAGAGAGTTTTTGTCGAGCTATGTCAACAAAACTTTTTTTTAATCATAATAACTAGGGTTATGTCACTAAAATATTATACGTTTTTTTGTCTAGATCTAGGTTGGTTTGGTTTATCATAATACCTATTGGTTATTAATATGATTTCAGTTCTTGGCAAATGATTTGATTTGTTTAGTATGAATTTTGAAGGTAGTTTCATTTGGTCAAGAATCCTTGATTTGATTTGTTTAGTATGAATTTTGAAGGTGGTTTCGGTTTGTCAAGAATCCCATATTAACCGAAGGTGTGTTCATTGGCGATTTGCTACTACTCATCCCAAATCCCTAAGTACCAAAATTATAATTATGGCTTGTAGCCTTGTACCAAAACTTATACATGCTTAAGTGGGTTTTGATCAAGCATTCTATGGAACTATTGATCATGTGTGTGTGTGACATAAACATGCTAAATTTCAGAAATAATTATCAAAATTAGAATTCATAGCAAATCAGATTTATCTTTTTCGTACAATTCACTAAATCTCCAAACCACAAAAAATTATATTATGATGATGTATATATGAATTAAAAGAAATGAATATAATTTATATACCTGGCCCAATTCTTTTTCTTGGACCCACAATTCTTTTTCTTGGACCCATTGTATAGTACCCAAAATATTATAAAAATCCAATTGACCCAAACTAAAAGGTCAAAATCAGCCCAAAACATTTTATATTTAGAGAGGAGTCAAAGTGTCATAGCTTATAGATGAATATGAATTGTTCGTATTAGTTTGTGTAGTTTTAACCAACAAAATGATCGAACGGACGTTTATGTTGGTGTTCAGTCCTTAAAAAAAGTTCGATGTGCTCGTGTTTGTTTATATTTAACATTACTGATCATTGAAAAATAGTCTGTGTTATGGGTGTTAAAAGAGTTATCTTTATGACTTGACACATTTAATTTAATTTTGACATAAAATATGCAATGCAAGTTTATTAAACCAACGAATCAACCCGTGAATACATCTAGTTAACACAAGACCAACACAAATCCGTTTAGATTGCACTTAGACCCGTAACTTTTATGTTTGGTTCATGTCATATTAAAAGTTCGCACCCCTAGTTATATATACAAGTTTGTTGGCATCAAGTTTGACTAAGCCTATTGTATATAAATGCACCCATTCATTTTGTCGGGCTTACACTCACCAAAACAAAATATGAAAACTACTAAACCCAAAAATTTGAAAGACCCACAAAACACAAATTTTTGCTTGTAGTGTGGACCTTGTTTCTTACAAGAATAATATCAGCATCATCCTCAAGGACAGAGACTCTACTATGTATACATCTAATGCAACGTCACAAGAACCTCCAAAAACATTACATTCTTCATGCATTTATAAACTTACTTAAAAGTCTTAAAACGTTTAATAGTAGGCCTAAAGACAATTATATTGAAAGAAATGCATAACTACATCTCTACCATGCATACCTAAGGTTCGCCTAAGGCTTTCTTCTGTTTGGCGTCATTCGAATGCATGTCATGTGTCATAACTCCCAGGTTAAAGCCTAGGTGAAGCGCCCACTAAGTGGATTAGGCCTCACGACATCGGACCTGTTGAGAGCTTTCTAGGGGTTTAGCTAAGTCTTTGTCGTCAAAAAAAGTTAGCATAATTAAAACAATAAATAAACATGCTAATTAATGCAATCAAGGTTTACATGTTTTTAGACGAAAAGTAAAGAATTGAAATTGGCAAAAGAATTAGGGAAAGCTTTCGTTGAGAAATTAAATAGGAGCCCTGGTTGATAAAATTTGGGTCCGATTGTCTGAAAGGTGGGCCAGCGTTTGCCACACGATCTGGCTCAACAAGACCTTCTCGATCGTATAAGAGCATTCCCAGCCCGTCCTCCATCCCATCTCTATAATTACACTAAAAAACAATGCATTTCTCTTTCCTGTTCAATTAAATAATATTTTTTTATACCTTTATCATTCCAGTTTCTCTCCACCTTATAATTTACAAAAAAATCACGACCTTCTCCCTAAATTTACAAAAAATCATTACCTTTTCTTTCTTCACCCTATAATTTACACTCACAAACCACTCACAACCCTACCATATAATTTACAAACTCTCCTCACATTAACTTTAGGGGATGGGTTGGGAATGCTCTAACGGTTATGGGTTCGTATTTCCACTACTAGCTAGCCCAAATTATGCTTGTTTGAAGCTTAAGCATTTTTCTACTTAATTTCCATTTGTAACTGGTCCAAAGTAAGAATCTCTAAACTTCTTAGCATAATATTATGTGCGCGCATTTCATTTGTGTTATGTGTATTATACGTATACATATAACAAAGTAACAAATATATAACTACATGTGATAACGTTGTCGTTATTAGGATTTGGAATCATCAGAAGCAAATTGTCTCAAACAATACGAATTTTCAGAAGTTCAAAAATGATAGTGATGTATTGTTTTGTCTCTCTGTGAATGAAGATATGGATGGGAATGGAAGAATGACAGTTGTGTGTGGACCTTTTCGTTCAAATCTCTAAAGACAAATACTCTTAATTCTAGGTACGTTCAGTTTCACAGCCAAATTTGGTGATTAGTTTGTTGTTTGTTCTAGTTTAAAATATAAACGTAAAGATAAACAAGATAGAAGTGTGTAGTTTGTGTTAAACACTACCTAGTACCTAGTGCCAGTTCTATGTATAAGAGTACAATTATATGGCCTCAACACTAATGAATATACACAAATCATTAGTGGTATTTGGGATCTATTACTTGAAGACAATAAGATTTCAAGTCTAAACCTTAATTGTATTGATTGTTATTGTTATGATTACTTGATTACGAATAGCCCTATTTATAAACCTTGTTAGACAAGAATAGGAGAAAAACTAACTCAAAAACCCCCTAAGCTTGTAAGAACGATAACTAGGCCCCCGTACTTACGCAAGGTTACACTAACATTACATATTAAAATCGATTATTTGCTTATTACTTTTTATAATCGCCCATTTGGAATTAAACACGTCAAAGGGTTTATTAAAATTTAAAAGTATTCCAAAAGTCTAAAAACTGTTCTTTAGGATGAGAAGTTGTTCAATTGACTTGCTAATTTGCAATCTTAATCACCTTCAAAACAACTTCGAACACAATAAAAGGATAAATTTATGTATTAAGCAATGATTACTAATATTACAATTATTATCATCATCAATTTTACCTTAATGAAATCTTTATAACTACCTTAAACGAAAGAGTACATATAATATTGATGTAAAACACATCTAGACATCTCGTGTTTCTGGCATATTACCGCTTTATCTTCCGATTACACAATGCACTTATTGTTCTAAATGTTTCTCTTTTATTTTGTAATACATGTTTCTCACCGCTATACCGTAGTCATGTATGAGAAAATAACTAGTAATATATTAAATTATGTTTCTTCTAAAATTCAGATTTTATTTTGAATGACATATACATGTTTTTCTAGTTGTGTTCTTTTTTTTTTCTTTCTTTTTTTTTTGGATAAAAAGTGACTTTGAGGGAAATGGCCTAACTTGTAATTTGTAAAAGCAATACATAAAGTCGATAAAATATAGCTTGTTATATCTTACTAAATTTATACAAAACACGTCAAATTATAATCTGAAATTGCTGGGAGAAATAAAACAAGAAGCATATTAATGTAGTGAAAACAAATTACGAGTGCAGTGAATATATCTAAATTGCATGGGAAAATGTCATGCATGGCATTTCACTGATTACTACACCTGCATGCTATGTCATGCCAATCTTATACTATTCACATGCATATATCATCTCCATCAGCCCCATGTCATGCCAATCTATGCTTAATATTTGCTGGTGAAAACAACTTTATTATTTAAATTTGTAAAAAGAATGTAGCTCTTTGAAAAGATTAAATTCTAAGCTCGTATATGCTTAAGCTTAATGTGTGGGGACACATGTTTTTAAGTGTAGTAAGGATAAGAGACCCAAGATTTATTCAATGGTTTCCATGAGATTACGGGGAGTTCTAAAGATATTAAGTTAGTAAATCAAAATGCATGTTATATGGGATGGGGGTACACCCCGTCACATACTATACGCCAATCCATCAAAACTCTTTCGTGTTATATATATATATATATATATATATATATATATATATATATATATATATATATATATATATATATGGTCTACATGGCATCTATTGATATCACCAAATGAAGGCACGATTAGTAACCTACTCAACTAGATTAAACCTTTACAGTTATTTGTATTACAAAGAACGGCTATTCATGCGACTTTAATGTCTGTGAAAATATCTGCAGTACCTAAATCATGAAATGGAAAATGTGAAGGATTAAGAGGGAGGTTTGATTGATTTCAAGGAGAGGTTTTGAAGGAGATCATAAAGCTTAAGGTCTAATTTTAATTACATGGTGGTTAAGTTTAGCTACCAAGTTAAGAACCGATATCAGTGCATTACACAAAGGATATTAAGTTCTAGCTGCGATCAAAGAGGAAGAAATTGATCCGGAGGTTGTCGATCAATAAGTAGAAGAAAATGAGCAACCAAAAGAAATCGAGAAACCATTCAGAAAAAAGGAAATCGAGATGATCATAACTGACTTGCAGGTTAATAGAAATCAAGAAGCTGAATCATACCAGCTATAGTTAAACATCTATCAATTAATAACGTTGTGATCATGATATTTTATTAGTTTAGCAAGATATTATTATACCGATAAATTAATAATGTATTAATTTAAATAGGTTTTACGTATAATCTTTAAATTTTCAAGTGCAATGTACATTCACAAATAATTAAATTTGTTAAGTACATTGTTTTTTACTCCCTCCGTCCTATTAAAAGTGTCCATATATTTCCTTTTTTATTTGTCCCATAACAAATGTTCACTTTCAAAATTTATTAGCCAATTTCTAAGTTTACCCTCAAGCATACACAACTAACATTAATAAACAATATGGTGGACCCATTTTCCAAAGGCATTATTATCATTTGGTTAGCAAAAAAAGTAATCATTCAATCCACCTTAAACTTTGTGTTTTTCAAAAGACACTTTGACCGGGACGAAGGGAACAATAAGTAAAAAGTTAATTCATGGCACCAAAAAATAAGTTACAAAAACAAGTTTACATTTCTTCTCCATGTACATTAAACATGGTTAGAAATTGATCACTATAAAATTTCCATTGAAAATTTTTTAAAATCACATAAACTATGGCTTCTAAACTAGAAAAGGTGTTCAAAAATCAACCATGACCAATCAACAACGAAGCTGGTATGTAAGTATAAGAGAGATCACCAAGGATGCAATGGGAAGATATAAATATTAACTTAATACAGGATTTGAAGTTTAACACTAACAAGTGACTATCGATTCATTTTTTACTAGGAAATATTAGAATTTAAAATCTTTTAGTAATTATAAATTTATAGTTTCGTTGGGACAAATATATATACACTAGGATTTCAAAAAAAGTTATTATCTTATTATTTTATCGATTGGGGTTTGGGATTGGACAAATTATTGAATTTATCAAGTTATTAATTTATATTAATTTATCGAGTATTAATTTATAGAGATTTTACTGTACAAGACGTGAACAACATGTTTCAAGTCTTATCTTCAGGGATATAACTTATGGCAAGTCAGCACTGACACTTGGGTGCCCACAGCCAACATCAACGGTGCGGGGAAGTGGCGGGTCGTGAAATCTTTGAGATTAGGACCACGGTAAAAGAAGATATTCTTGCCAATATCCAAGAAATCCAGTATCCTAAGAAAACATGAGATACTCTTGAAGCGCTATTTTCAAAGAAAAATCAAGTATCCTAAGAGAAAGCAACAACTTGAAGAACTGCTTATGTCAAGCGCTCTAGGAGATATTTAAATCCCATAATATTTCCAAAAAAATCAAGAACCCATGTTAGGGAATCAAAGATTTTGATGCAAAATCCAAGATCGGATGCCCGGATGAAACGAAAAATCATCCATGGGTTAGCCAAAGTACATGAGCTTTGTCACTGAGTTTGAAATCCCACAAGCTAACCAAGAGGCCTTGGCCAAATGGCTGGCTGGTACGGTGGTCAACGGAGAAATCAATGCCCTATATGTCGAGAATGCATTTATATGTTCTATCAGCTGAGATTGCTTATGTCGAGAATACCAGAAACCAAAGCAGTGTTGATATGTTCAATCATCGTCTCAGTCAAATGGCATACGATAAGATTAACATCATGGCCAAAAAAAAGTATGGTGTCTTACCTAATATAAATGCTTCTAGCTATTTTGGATGCGCATGTTGTCAATTCAAGAAAGCACACCAACTAAAGTTCGATTGGTCAAAGCAAAAGACCAAGTACATCTCGAACTAGGCTACACAATTCACAAACATCTTCAAAGCCATCAAACAACACTAAGCGGGTGACATGCAATACATGATAGCATTTGTAGACTATTACTCACGCTATGTATTATTAAAGCGAAACCATAATTCCTAATAAAACTTAAAGATTTTAAACAAGAGGACGAACGGGTCACCATGTTAAAAGGCAAGGTGCCATGATCGAATAATGAAGGGAAATACACGTCATACGAATTTGAACAATACCTTGAAAATAATGCTAATATACAAGTCGTCAAAATTGAGTCTTACAAAGTTTTAAACCTCCACAACACCCAGGTTTCTTCCATTGGTTATTAAACATGTTAATTAATTTGCATATGAACATAAAACTTTAGTATAATGAGATAATTTTTCTTAGAGTTCCGATGTCAGAAATTTTCAACTTTTAGTATGATGATTGATGAACGAATGGGTCATCACATATGTTACATGCATACAACAGTGCCAGTATTTATTTTATTTTATTTTTTTCCCTTTCACATTGCACTTATAGAGAATTTTTTATCATTTTCCTTTATTTTCTATTCATCTTTTATTATTAAATCATCATATTAGAGTTTCTTTTTTATTATTTTTATATTAGTTAACCTTTTTTTATATTTTATCAACAAAACTTTTCTTATCTTTTTTTTTATCTCGTTACTATTCTTTTTATTTCTTTTTTTTAATTGTTTTCAAATGTATTTATTTTTTGCTTTTATTTAAATATATTCATTTTACAAATTTTAATTTTTAGGTTTAGTTTCGAGACTTTGACGAACCTAGCCGATACCGATCAAATCCACGTCGAATATTCACTGCAACGTCTGGGTTTTACCAAATTATGTTATTTTTTTGTTTTAAATATGTTCATTTACAAATTTATTTTTGGGTTAAGTTAAAGTACGGTAACGAACCTAACTGGTACTAATGTTTTGGATTCTTTTCGTTTTAAATATGTTCAGTGTAGCATATTCATTTTATTTTACACATTTTTTTTAAATTTGTTTATAGTCGTAGAGATCGGTAGCGACTCAACTTCATTTGACATTTTTGCCTTTTTGTTTGTGTTCTTTGAATTTCATATTTTCGTTGATATTTGATATTGAGACTCGTGGCTCGTAGCAGGTTAAGTTTTAATATTTGGTTATCTTTTTATGTTTCTTATTTCATTTTGAATTTATTTAGATGATTTATTTGTTTTTATATTTGACAATAATAGATAAAAAAAAAGAAGAAGAAAAGAATTATAACAATTAGTGAATATACTAAAAAAAAGAAAGAAAAGACAAGCTGACTGATAAGAAAATATATATAAAAAAAGAAGATACTGGATTGATGGATAAAAATATACATAAACATTATGCTATAAAAAATAAATAATCAATTAACTAAATAAAAAAAATTAAAAGACTCCGATAAAAGAATTTAAAAATAAAGATGAATAGAAAATAAAAGAAAACACTAGTTTGGTAAATAGTTTTCATGGAACACAAAAATAATAAATACTTTTTTCACCAACACTAGTTTGGTAAAAAATTCCACTTCTAGAAATGTAAATTATAGCATTTACTCTTTGGAGGGCGATTAGTTGTAAGAAGTTGGCAAAAATGATATTATTTAAGGCATCGTATCATTATTTTCTTAAGTAATTAATTAAACTTACGGATGGGACATATATAGGTCAAACCTAATTAAATTGCCATAATATCTTTTCATTTTTTTTTCAAACAGTAAATATATATATATATATATAAATATATAGGGAAGATTTCAAATGAAAACCTCTTTGAGTTTTAAGAACTCGAAAGAATTCAGTGTAACGATTTTTTTTTTCGAATTTTTTTTAAACATGCGTAATATATGTAGGTTACATACACCTAAAAAAATTACAGAATTTTTTACGCACCGAGTCGACATTTTACACATGTGTAACGGACATAAAAGTTAGTGTAATCAGTTACATATTTATTCTCTCTCATACTTTTACTTTTTTGCAAGATATAATCTCAAGCACATATTCCAATTCATTTAATTAAATGTGTGGTCTAGAATGGGAGTTCTTAAGTTCTTACAACTCAACATGGTTCTCAAAATATCATTCCCATATATATATATATATATATATATATCTTTTTATCTTGAACAGTAAGATACAATAATAATAATAATAATAATAATAATAATAATTATTATTATTATTTTTTAGCGTTTGGAAGTACCATATACTCGAGTAAGACTTTCTTATGGCATGTTTAGGATTGAGTTTGAAAACAACTTATCGACTTATAATAGGCTATTTTAAAAAACCATTATGAAAAGGATTTTTGTATTTTTGAAAACAGTTATTTAACTATTTCAAAAAGCTAAAATAATAGATACTTTTATGTTTGCTAAACAATTTTTTAACTTATTGGCTAACTCTATCCCAAACATGCCCTTAGTTCCCTATATGAGATGTCAACCGTCTATATTGATTTTGACACTTAATGTCTAACTTATCCAGAACACTATCAAGAATAAAACCAACAATTGTTGGAAAACCCCTTTAAGTCAAGATTCCAAACATTAGCCATCGCCTATGCTGTTAAACCCTAAACCAATTGCGCACGGTAAGATGATATTATTAACAAAAAGGAGAACCAAAAAAAACGATATAAGGGTTTTTAACTCAGTTGATCTTTTTCTTTTTTACTCTTAGGAAGTTGATTAAAAAGAAAATTTCGTTCTAAAATTAAAGAAAATCAAAATTACCAAATTCCATCATAAATAGATCAAAATTTTAATGAAAATATATAGTAAATTATAGTTATTACTGTTACTAGTTACTACCATTAGATTATATATAATTTCTAATTAAATTATTTTTATGGTATATATTATTTTTGTATATTTATCCGCTCCTTCCCCTTCCCTTTTTGCTCAACAGTGTAAATTCATGCATTTTTATTCACATAATTTATACGTATTGTGATGCCGAAACGGGAGCATTTAAATGGCTCATGACACTTTAGTTAATCAAAGACTGATAAACTGAACCATAGGTTCCGAGAACAATTTTCTTTTAATTAAATTACTTAATCAAAAACTCCCATAACAATAAACCCTAACACCCTATTTATACTAAACGAAAAAGAGATAATCTTGAAAACTAGATAAACACAAAATGAAAAGATAAACTAACAAAATAAAATATTCTAATTAAATATAATTGCTCCTGCATCATATTGAGTCCAACCCTTTCAAAATAGCCCTCCTCCACTTGCTCAATAGCGTAAATTTACTTGTTTTTATTCGAAAATGTTTAGCGTATTAAGTCCGGCCACCTTAAAATGGAGTCCTTGACTTTCGGCCCCTGTATAAAAGTCCAAGATTCACCCTTGATGACACATGCAAGACTTCTTTCTCTTACCTTTCTATATTTGTGCTAGGTTTTCCTTTTTGTTTAAGTCGCCTTGTTTGATTTACTTTTATGTATAAATTTAAATAAATGTACAAATCCTTCTTTTAATAACATTGCAAATATGTTCATTTTTAAATATATACTTAAGTATTCATGTATTTTATTTCATAACCGTAATATACACGTACACATTCTGTGTAACCAGGGTGTACATGAAAAAACGAAAAAAAAAAGATTCAAAATCAAAGAAACCAAACAAAAACTGACAGTTTAATTTTATGTGTTTGTAAAAACAAAAACTTTGGTTCGATTTTAGTTTTGTGTGTTATGAAAACCAAAAAAACGAACCGTCTTCATAGATTTTACTTTGAATTTTAAGTAATTTATAATAATATAACACGTACTTTAACGAAAATATTTTAGCTCAAATGAATATTCTTCAACTAATTACTAACTTAGGCCCAAATTTCCTATTTTTGTTGAACTTTATTTTCCGGCCCAAAATTTTCCAGCTTTAATTAATGATAAAATCAAAAAAACCCCGAAACCAAACCAAATTCGAATAGTTTTTAAATTCCAAAATTTCGGCTTGTGATTTTCTGTGATATCCTTAGTTAAGCTTCGCTACCGTATGTAAAAGCATATAGTATGATAAAAGAAACTCAACAAACAATATAAATACTTTTTTTTAAAGGTGAATTTCTTTTTAA
This sequence comes from Bidens hawaiensis, assembly GCF_021521415.1. NCBI lineage: Eukaryota > Viridiplantae > Streptophyta > Magnoliopsida > Asterales > Asteraceae > Bidens > Bidens hawaiensis. Next base: position 25,397 of record NW_027493827.1, read on the forward strand.
CTTTTTGTTGTTTGTAGGACTCGAACCCAATCTCTCAAACCCTCTCATTCTAAATCGTTTAAAGACTTTGCTTTTATCAATAACCATCAACCGATTAAAACAATTTAAATATTGAATAATATACTTTCAACGTAAATATACTAATATATATAAAAGGCTATGGCTATTCACACACCCTTAACCAATTCACACCCCCTTTAACACGAGGTTTTATACGATAGTATAGCCCCTATACGATCGTATATAGGGTGTGTGGATAACCAAAAGATATATGAATAACATATCTCATATAAAATATACCCATAATCAAAACTGATGGCTCTGGGGGTTAGGGAGTTAATAGGCTTTCTCTTCATTCAGTCTGTGTTGATATGGAGTGACGCAAGCAAGCCAGTAGTTGCAGCAGAGTGGTGAAGACTTGCTATCATTGGCTTTACTATACTAGCCTACAGAGATCTTACAGTGGACACGCTTCCACAGAATTCCCTCTTTGGCTCTCTTCACATGTGTGATGACGGACCAGACTATTTTATACTTTTCGTCATCAAATAAATATTTTTATTCTTTTATATATTTTATTATGATTATTGATTAACAATAACGTTCTTTTGGATCATGTAAACTTAGTTTCTTTATTAGAAGGTTTGGGAGAACTAATTAAGTTCAGTATCTACTTGTATCACTTTTGATGATTAAGGATTTAGCTAGGCCTTGTTAGGTTGTCGGTTCGAATCCTGAGCTCACCTAGGTGTTCGTCACACCGTGTGCTTTGCTAGAGAGTTTTTCTCTTGTAACAGCACAACGGGCGTCAAATGGCAGCCTGCGGTATCGCTTCCTGGAGGAATGACCAAACCAAACATAATTAGTTTTTTTTTTTTTCTTTTTATTTTTTTTTATTTTTGTTGTTTAATTGTTTAGCATCCAATTATGCAAAAGGTTGAATTTCAACATACCTAGGTTAGATTATTTAACTGTGTGTGATTTTTTTTCTCTTGGTTATTTAATTGTTTTTAGTCAGATGATCTAACTGGCTTCTTTCGTTGTTGTTTTTTTTAAAACAGTAAAGATCTAAATTATCAGGATTACCTTGGCAAATGAATTGTTTTTCTATATGAAAAACAAAATGTGTTGACCAGGTCTATCCATTCATGAGGAAACGACAACCGGGAAAACCTCCTACCTCAATGAAGAAACACTAACCGGACCCCGGGCAGATTACGGGTAACCTGGGGGTTAGATAGATGTTTCCCACGAGGGGTTAGACCCAGCAAAGATGGTTCTTCTGATAACCTGCAAAACAGACACCGTGAGCTCGTCACTGAGAAGGGGGGGGGGGGGTTCCTCCTTGTGACCACCCTCCGGCGTGAGAATCAGACTAGATTGCTCTTTAAATATAAATGTATATTAAGAGATTGCTAGAGCAGATATCAGGTATAATATGATGATAATATGTTAAGATATGATAAGATGAGATGATCATACCATTTGGGGTATTTATAGCCGAATGTAGGTTTCCAAGGAGGTGTGGCCTGCTGAATAGTATTCCTGTTCTACCAACTGTGGCCTACGCACGTGCCCTGCTGGTAGTTGGTGGGTAGGCAGCGGCTGATAGTGACCAGGCCTGCTGTGTACTATTCCTTTTCCACCAACTGCCGGCTATGCACGTGGTATGACAGGAGTTGGTGAGTAGGCAGCGGCTAATAGTGACATACAGTACAGGAGCATGCTGCTCGCCATACTGTTGTCAATAAGCTGTCGTATCTTTAGTCAGATCTTTTGCCCATACCTCGTCAGGTACAGTACAGAAGATCTTCCCGTATCGTACGGACTGGCTTATGGGCGGGAGTATTCCCCCTCCCGCCTTTGTGCGGGATTGTCCCCGGCTTTGCTCATTCCTTCATGTGACACTGAGTGATTGAGAGCTAAGTGCCTTGTGCGTGTAGCCTTGCTGCGCGGGTGGCCTTCCCTGATGGCTTGTATCCGCAGCTGCGGGAACAGGCAGAGTCCTTCACCATTGGGAGGCATTTCCCGCGGGAACAGCTTGCGTACTGCGCGTAAGGACGTCACGTCTCTGAGCATGGTTGGTCCTGCGGATCCAGTTGGTTTCTGCGCAGACGTCCCTCTTCAAGGTGAGTCTTGCGGGTCCAACTGGGCTCTGCTGGGACCTACCTCTTCAAGTCCCCCCAGTCCAATGTTCTTCTCATGAGTGTTTAATAAAGTGAGGTGAACTTTTGGACTTAAGCAAAGGGTTTTGAAAAGGGGTTTTTTAAGGTTTTCCATGGGCATTCTTCCTGCGGAAGTCCTTGTCACTTGCAGAAATTCCCGAGTTTCCTGCTTGATCTTTGGGTATGATGCGGGTAGGTCTGTAACCTCCTCGCAAGTCAGGAGCGTTAAGTCCCACTTGTGTGGATTCTCCATGAGGTTTTGGTAGTTTTGAACATAGTGATCAATTATGTTAAAACCACCAATTCCATCCTGGAGCTTCAAACAATGTAGTTCTCGACATTCCCGCTATGCGGGGATGTTATTTTCGTTTCCGCAAGCATTGCCCAGAAGATCCTTCTTGGTTTCAATTCCCTGCGGAGCGCTAAGTATGTGAAGGGTTTTGCCTTAACACTGTACCCGCGCTCGTCTTACGGTTACTTTACTTCCAAGGTGGCCCTCTCGCGGCGGCCTTCACCATGCCTCCTCCGTCATCGGCAACGACGGCCGATCCTTCAGGTATGCATGGGGCTTATCGCCAACCCTTGCCTCCTTCCCATCTGCCTGACCTCTTGGATGGATTTCCCTTGGGTTCAGGTGATGGGTTTGGCGGCTATCGGTCTGTTATTGACCCTACAGGTGCGTAGGGTTCTTTTGGCCTATTTTATATATATTTTTTATCATCTTTTCCTAACTGCTTTTTGTTTTTTGCAGTGTCGGATTCCAATGAAGTGTATGTTCCACGATGGAACATTCGCCGAGGAACAACCCTTCGCACCCCTGTGGAGTGCGTGGAGTGGGCTCGTCACGCTGCTCCTAGTGGTGCGTTGGGGGAAGCCATGGCTAGCTACCAAGAGGGTAGGCTAACCAATGAGCTTCGGGTTCTCCTGGCCCGGATGCAACCGCGCGTCGAGCTGCTTTGTCGTGAAAACGACAAGTTAAAAGCAGCTCGCATTAAAGAAGTAGCTCAGGCGCGGGCTGTCCGGGAGGAGAACCAAAGGCTTACCGCAGTGGCTGCGGAAAAAGAGAAGGCCTTCAAGGCCCTCGAGGTTGAAGTTCAGGCCCGGCTCGAGGCCCGTTCCAAGGCTGCCCAAGCTGTTAACGAACAGCTTCGGCTGGCTAAGGAAACTGCAAGGAACGCAACCGAGAGGGCCACCAAGGCTGAAGCTGTTGCTGAGCCTCTACGCCTGGAGAATGAAGAGCTTAAAGCCAAATTAGAGGCTCTCCAGCAGGCTCATGATGCCTTGGCGATGGAGGACGCGAAGAAGCTCCAAGAGATCCTGGACCAGAGGGGCGTGCTTGATCACGCTGAGCGGAAGCTAAAGGGCGTCGAAGAGGCTGCTGCAAAGGAAGTGTTGCTTGCCAACCTTAATAAAAGTGAAGCCGAACGCGCCTATACCCAAGCTCAAGCCGCCCTCCAAGAAGCTCTGGTTGCCAAGGAATGGCTTCTTCGAGAAGCGTTGTCTCAGGTAAGCTTTTCATGTCTTTACGCTTTTCTTTGTAAATAGAAAAGGTTCTGATACTTGTATTTTCTTTTTTGTAGGTTGTGCATCGAGTCTTCACGGAGACGTCTTACGACGATGCTATGAGCGCAACCCTCAACGCTTCTCACGAGGATGGGGAAAAGGCCGGCTTCCTGCTTGGTCTAGGATTCGTTGAGAAAGGCATCGCGCCTTCCAACTTCCCTTTGTATAATGTTAATACTGAAGCTGTTTATGACCAAGCAGTGAATCAGTATGCCGCCTTCCCGCATCCGGTGGTGGAGAAGGTGAACCAAGTTGCTGCTGCTGATGATGGGCTAGCTATCCTTAAAGCTTTCCTTGAACTGCCACGCTCTTCTGATGGAGCAGGTCCAAGTGGAAGTGGCCCTGAAGCTTGATCCTGACGATCCCTTCCCACTGCTAGGATAGATTTAGCTTGTTTAGATTTATTTTCTTGTAGGCAGGTAGTTACCCGGCCATTCTTGTAATGAATCATTGTGAAATATAAATCTTTGTGTGGGTAAGACCGCTATTTTCACTGGATTCCTTGCTTTATAAACGTTATATGACTTGCATACTTTTGTTTAAATTAGCAATTTTCCAAGTGTTTAGAATAAGTTAACCTTTGAACGTGGTAGATAATAGGTTGAAGTTTTGCTTCCTCTTTCGTGATTGTGCGGGTAGGACCGTCACTTGCACTTAGTAGGATGGCTAAACTTTACGTACATCTGACATGCGTGGAGGTTTTCCTCATCTTTTTTGAAATTTCTAAGTGTTTAGGATAAGTTAACCTTTGAACGTGGTAGATAATAGATTGAAGTTTTGCTTCCTCTTTCGTGATTGTGCGGGTAGGACCGTCACTTGCACTTAGTAGGATGGCTAAACTTTACGTACATCTGACCTGCGTGTAGGTTTTCCTCATCCTTTTGTTAGAAATTTTGTTTTAAATAAGTTTTCCGTTCGACGAGCGGTTGTCAATAGGTTCGGTTTCCTCTCATGATTTGTGCGGTTAGGACCGGCACTTTCATTTAGTTGGCCAAAGCTTACCTATGACTGACCTGCGTGAAGGTTTGCCGTTTTTTGGGTTTATGCGGGTTTTGCCGCCTTCCCCACGCAACGACTTTCCACGTAATTATGCGGTGAAAACCGGCATATTAGTGTTGAATAAATTAACCGTTCGACGCGCGGTTGTTAATAGGTTAGTGTTCAGTTTCCTCTATCATGATTCATGCGGATAGACCGGCACTTTCATTTAGTGGGATGACTGAACTTTTCCCCTTCAACTGACCTGCGTGAAGGTTTGTCGTTTTTTGGGTTTATGCGGGTTTTGCCGCCTTCCCCATGCAACGACTTTCACACTTATGTATGCGGTGAAAACCGGCATCAGTGTTGAATAAATTAACCGTTCGATGCGCGGTTGTTAATAGGTTAGTGTTCAGTTTCATCTATCATGATTCATGCAGATAGACCGGCACTTTCATTTAGTGGGATGACTGAACTTTTCCCCTTCAACTGACCTGCGTGAAGGTTTGCCGTTTTTTGGGTTTATGCGGGTTTTGCCGCCTTCCCCATGCAACGACTTTCACACTTATGTATGTGGTGAACACCGGCATCAGTGTTGATAGTTCATAAAGTATAAATGTAAAATCATCAGCGTCGATGTTCTAAGGAGAATCATTTCCATTAGAAGTGGCTCTGGGCCTTTTCTTTACAAATTTGGAATTGATCTACATGCAAACTGTGTAATTGAGCTCCCTTCCATGTTGTTGGGATGGGAGTGCCATCGAGCCGATATGCACCTGGTTCGGGATCTCGTTCTTTACGCAGCATGTAGTCTCCACATTGAAGCTGGAATTTTTATTCGTGTTTTCCCCAGCTGGGGTTCTACACGGATCAGCCTACTCAGCGTTCATTGCGCCACGAGGTGCGCAAGCGTCCCATCTCTGACAAATGCTTCGACCATGTCCTTTACGTCTGTGCATTCTTCAGTGTTGTGGCCTTTTGTCCTGTGAAAGTCACAGTATTTGCTCCGATCAGCATTGGGACGATGTCGGATTATTGGAGCCTTTGGCCATGGGAGCTCCTCAGTGGCGAATATCTCGGTGACGCTTTTGGTGAGTGGCGTCCATCTGGAGTTCTGGTTCGACCGTACGTTATCCCTTCCGCCTAACCGATGTTGCAAGCCGGATGAGGTGTCAAAGTTTACCCTTGACTGCCAAATGCCTAGCTTCCGCCTTTTGTTTAGTCGGGCGGTAAGGACGTTTTCTTCTATTGTCTTCTGGGTGTAGAGGTTTGTGCTCTGTGGGAGATCTCTACCCAGTTGCTTCTCCGTTTCCGCAAAGCGTTTAGCTGCTGTCATGATGGCATCCCATGTGGATGGCATGCCATCTTTACCCGTTAAGGTGCGGATGAGCTCTGGGTCGTTCGCGCCCTGGATGAAAGCAGCGCGAACAAGATCTTCGCTAATGTTACCCAGACTTAGCTTCTTTGAGTTGAAGCGAGTGATGAAGTCTGGAAAAGATTCATCTTCCTCTCGAATGCATTTGAGGATTGTCCATTGCTCCTCGGTATACTTTCGTTGTTGGCTGAAGTGTTGGCTAAACTTCTGTTGGAAGTCTGCCCAGTCGTAGTTGTGGTTGACCGGTAGACGATCGAACCACGCTCTAGCTGGCCCAACAAGCGTCATTTGGAACATGTAACACCACGTAGGTTCCGTCCAATTGCTGACGGTTGCCCCCGCTATGAATCTGTTCAAATGATCGTCTGGATCAGATATACCATCATAAGTGCCGATGTTGGACATCTGTTTGGCACTTTTTGGGGCGATTGCTTCCGCAATGTCCCTTGCAAATTTGGACGTTCCCGCATTTGCCACAGTTGGTCTGAATGTTTTGGAGAAGTCACGTGGATTTCCACCTGTGTTTTTTGGTTTGAAGGCTTCCCCAAAACGCCTTCTCGGTTGGGAGTCCGTTTCCTTACGCTTCCCTTTTGTCCTATGGCGAGGGTTCGCGTCGGTGTCGGATTCCTCCGAGTCATCGTTCAAGTATTCTTCGAATTCGTCAGCCTGTTGGACGGAACGCAAGCGTTCGTCCAACTCAGCTTGGAATTCCTTCTGACGTGCCTCCGCCCATGCCTTAACTTCATCGAGTGTTTGGCGGGGGAGCCTTGTTCGTTTCTCTAACTGGGTATCGGTGAATCCCAGTGAGCGATTATTTACTGCATGCCTTAAAAAAAAAAAAAAAAAGTTGTCGTGTCTATATATACTGTAGCCGACGGATTTTAGGTAACGAGAGAGGAGTCAGTTGTTGAGTTCAGTGAACGTGCCGAGAGTCTGTAATAGACGTGTTTCAAGTTATAATATATAACGTGTTCGTGATTGTTTTACGTATTCTACGCTCGTAACTACCTACGCAGGGATTCCGCACCTACGTAGATAGCGATATCCCGTGTAAGATCCGTTCGGGAACCTACAATTGGTATCAGAGCTTTGGCTCGATTGTGTGGTTCGGGATTTCACGCGGGTGTAGAAAACGTCTCGTTTGACCTATTCGCGGGACGCGTTTTCGTTGATATTGTGTTTTACTCACCTTATACAGTCATATTCAAGCCGTCACACCGACCGGAAACTGCTAAATCGTCGAAAACAGATCTGAATATTTTCAGTGTTCTTCGGGCGAAGTTGTTGTTCTTCAGACGAAGTTGCCGACGCTGGAAGTAGGGTTTCGGCGAAGATATAAGGTTGAGCGAAGTTAACCACAACTTCGCCTACCTCATAAGTTCGCCTAAGCGAAGTTATCCTCAACTTCGCTTACCTCCTAAGTTCGCTTACCTTAAGCGAAGTTATTCTCAACTTCGCCAAGTCACGCGAATTTAAGGATTTTCCAGCGAAGTTATCCTTAACTTCGCCTATAGTACTGTTTGGAAGAATTTTTGTTTTTTTCGGGTTTTTCTTGTTTTCGAGAAGATGTCGCCGATTAACATCTCAGAGTTAGTCAAAATGGAAGTTGAAGCGGGGTCGGCTACTAAGGCCCCAAGGTTGATGAAAGGAACCGACTTTGTGGCGTGGAAGGATAGGTTCATTCAGTATATTAAATACCAGGATGCAAAGATGTGGGTGTGCATCCAGGATGGATATATTCCACCGACAATGGAATACGAAGGTCGGGATGTGGTAAAGAAGTACAGCAAGATGGAGGAAGAAGAGAAAAAGATGTACGAGGCCGAGAGCAAGGCCCATGCTGCAATTACTATGGCTCTTCCTCAAGAGATTCTCCATACATTCAGGAAGTACACTTCTGCACGAGAGCTTTGGGATGCTTTTGAAATAGATTCGAAGGGAACGTGGGTATTCGTGCCTCGAAGATTAAGCTGTTAAAGACTCAGTTCTCTGTCTTCAAGTATTTGAAGAACGAATCGCTCGATGATATTATCACCCGATATTATCATCTAATGACAAAGCTGAACAACTATTCTATTGCTTACAGAGAGGAGGAAATAGTTGAGAAGCTTCTCGATGCTCTCCCACCGAAGTGGGAAATGTACACTGTTCTAATGAGGGAAGACAAAGACTTTCCTGATTATGACTTGGAGACAGCAGTAAACAAGCTCAGAACCTTTGAGCTTAATATGGTTCGTAAAGAGACACCAACGGATCAGGTTCAAGACCCTGGTATGTATGGTGCCAAAGTTAACTCAGGCTCAAGTTCGAAGTCTGAATCTGCTGCTTACTACTCCAAAGAAGAGTCAGGTTCTAACTCTTCTCATGAAGGAAATGTGTCAGTAAACATGAACGGTGATGTTTGCTTTGTTGCTGGAGGATCAAGTGCTTCGAAACCTCAAGCATCCAAGAGTAGTTTCTCTCCCAGTGCTTCAAGCAATAACTACTCTAAGATGCCAATGAGTGTCAAATCTGCTGAAGAGCAGTTTGCACTCTATGCATCTTTTATTGCTTCTTACGAGAACTACATACAAGGGAAGATTGTGGACCCTGCTGCTTTGGAAGAAGACTATGACCAGATCGATCCTGATGATCTGGAGGAGATGGATCTGCAGTGGCAGATGGCGATGATAGTCAGAAGAGTGAAGCGTTTCATGAAGAAGACTGGCAGAAAGTTCGTAGGTGGAAAGCCAGGATTTGATAAGTCAAGGGTGAGGTGTTACAATTGTCAACAAAATGGACACTTTGCAAAGGAGTGCACTAATGCACGTGTAGAACGTAGTCAGGGGAGGACTACACAGCAAAGTGGAAATAACAATGGGAATAATGCCATGATGTCTGATGCTGGTGAATACAACTGGAACATGTTCTCTGGAGAACTCTTTGAGCAGGCACACATGGCGAAGGTTGCAGCTAAAGAATGTATGAAAGCTACTGAAAATGAAAAAGCTTTCATGGCTGATGACCAGAACTCCGAGGTATGTACTAAACCTATCTGTACTAAATGTGAGAACTTGTCTGAACAGCTTGCTACAATTACTGATCAGTATGTTAAGTTGGATGCCGAATTTAAAACCTTGAAAGAAGATCATCACTTCACAAAGACAAGAGAAAATAATTATAAAATAAAAATTAAAGCTTGTGAAAAAGACGTTAAAAGTTTAAAAACAAAATTAGCTGAAAAATTTGATGTGATCGATCTAAGCTACGAGGTTTTAGAAGAGAAAACCAAGTTAATCGCTGAGAAAGAAAAACAGATTGCTGATCACCAGGTAAAAGTGGTGGAACTAAATAGGAAACTGGAGCAATTCCGGAATTCCTCTGCTATTCTTGATCACCTCGTTAGTGATCAAGGTTCCTCACCTAAGAGGGGAGGAATTGGTTACCATGAGGTTCCACCACCTTATAACCATAATTATACTTTCAATCCTAGTGTTCATGAATCTGTTAATTTTGTAGCTGATCAGACAGGTCCTGCTAAGGAAACTGGTAAAGTACCGGAAGTTAGTAACGGCGAAACAAGTTCGCCTGTCTCAAAAGTTAAAATTTCTATTTCAAGTCCAGTCTCTTCTGATTCGGATAAGTCATCCGAGTCGGGTAAGACAAAAGAGAAGGAAGTGTTACCCACTAGTGGAGAAAAAGTTAAATCAACTAAAAGGAGTACTCCACTCAACCCATATGTCCCACCTTATGTGAGACGTACGGTTGGTAATACTGCCTCCACATCTAAAACATCTGCTGAAAAGAAAGCTGAACATAGGTGTTGTTTTAGATGTAATCAAACAGGGCACCTTGTTGCTGATTGCCCTCTGAAGCAGCGTTTCAGAGAGGTGAGGCCCTCGAAAACTGAGATTAAGGTTTTTGGTAATCGTTTAAATGTTAAAAATGAAAACCATTCAAATTTGAGAGATAATACAGGTTTTCAAAGAAACACATCTCGTTTTTACACTACTAATAACCAAACCAAATGCTATAATTCTTTTGATTCTCTTAATGTTCGTCGGTTTGGTTGGCCTCACTATCAGTCTCCAAGGAGGTATCCTGTTAGGACTCGTGGAAATTTTTCTAATGCTAATTTTGGTCAGCCAAGGTGTGTGAGTTCTGTTAAGAAGGTTAATCGACCCAAGACCAAGAAGTCTTGGGTCCCCAAATTTTAATAATCTCTTTTGTTTATGCAGGAACAGTTGAACAGGGCGTCCAATAATCTTTGGGTTGTGGACAGCGGCTGTTCCCGGCACATGACTGGTAACAAGGATTTGTTACAAGATTTAAAACCTGTTCAAGGAGCAAGAGTCAGTTTTGCCGGTGAGAGTGGAGACAAAATAACAGGAAAGGGTACGGTAACTAACGGGAAGATGACGTTAGAAAATGTGAACTTTGTTGAAGAACTGAAGCACAATCTGCTGAGTGTGTCGCAGATTTGTGTTAAAGATTATACCGTACACTTCACGAAGACTGATGCGATTGTGTTGAAGCCTGGTTTTCAAATACCAGAGGAGTGGATAGTAATGAAGGCTCCATGTGATCGAAATACGTATATGATGGATTTAAGTTCAACTGAAATGTCAACGGAAGAACCGTGCCTTTTGACGAAAGCAAGCGAATCGGAATCTGAACTGTGGCACAGGAGAATGGGGCACATTCATATTCGGAAGATGAACCATATTGTCAGACATGGGCTTGTGTTGGGTGTTCCCTTAAAAAGTTTCAATTTTGAAGACAAATGTCTTGCGTGCAAAAAGGGAAAGCAGCACAAGAAGTCCCATCTCACCAAGAAAGTAAATTCAATTGCCAGTACACTAGAGCTGCTTCACATGGATCTCTTCGGTCCTGTGAATGTAAGAAGTCTAGGTGGTACAACTTATTGCTTGGTGATCACTGATGACTACTCACGATACTCGTGGGTATACTTCCTGAAATCAAAGGACGAAACGGCTCAAATGGTGAAGAATCTGATTACCAAAGTTGAGAACATTATGGATAAACGAGTGAAGTTCATCAGAAGTGACAATGGTTCCGAGTTTAAAAATTTTGAAATGGAGATCTTCTGTCTGTCAAGAGGGATTGAACACCAATTCAGCGCTCCGTATACTCCGCAACAGAATGGAGTGGCTGAAAGGAAGAATAGAACTTTAATTGAAGGAGCCAGAACTATGCTGGCTGATTCGAAGCTTCCGGTGGTGTTCTGGGCTGAAGCTGTTTCTACAGCTTGCTATGTACTGAATAGAGTTTTAACGGTAAAAAGACTTAATAAAACATGCTACGAGCTTATGCATGGGAGAAAGCCCAATTTGTGTGGACTTGAAGCTTTCGGGTCCCCGTGTTCAATTTTAAAGGCACATTCAAAGTTTGGTGAAGCAGCCGATGAAGGAATCTTAGTCGGCTATGAAGTTGGGACTCCCAACAGGCGTGTCTTTAATACAACGAACGGCAAGGTTGAGGTGGTATGTAACACCGACATTACGAGTTACAGATCGCCAAGACCGAGCATCGGACCTCCTGGGATTTTCGACTATGATAGGCTCTTCAAGTCTTTTAACATACCTGATTTGTTTTGTACAGAAGAAGAAGAACGTGTTGCTACGAAGATGATTCTAGATGAGGAGGAAAATTTGGCACATAGACAGCTATTTGATGATTGTCAACCTTCCTCATCAAATTCTATCGGTTCCCCTGCTGTCTCTCCTGAAGAAGAGTTTATCAATCCATTTCACTCTCAGCCAGAAACAACCATTGATGAGCTCTCTTCTAATTTTGAAGATAATTTGCATGTCGGTGCTGTTCCGACCACGAGAATTCACAAAGAACACCCTTTGGAGAATGTTATAGGTGATGTGTCCTCCGGTGTACAAACCAGAAGTAGCTTGAATGAGCACACCTGTGTTTATACAAGCATTAAGGAAACGGGTATAATGAACGAATGTTTGTACTCATGCTTTATTAGCCAGATTGAACCGAAAAATTATCAAATGGCTCTTAAGGACAGCTCGTGGGTCGAGGCCATGCAAGAAGAGTTGGCTCAATTTAAGAAGATGGAAGTTTGGACTTTGGTTGAAAAACCAAGGAATGTGCATGCGATAGGCACAAAATGGGTGTTTAAGTGCAAGAGAGATGAAAAGGGGATTATTATAAGAAACAAGGCGAGGCTGGTCGTTAAAGGTTTTAATCAGCAAGAGGGGATAGATTATAATGAAGTGTTCGCTCCGGTGGCCAGGTTGGAAGCGATAAGATTGTTTTTGGCGTTTGCTGCTTTTAAGAAGATGAAAGTGTTTCAGTTGGACGTGAAGAGTGCGTTCCTCAATGGGAAAGTTGATGAGGTTGTGTATGTTGAGCAACCTCCGGGTTTTCCTGAGCCAGACTTTCCTGATCACGTGTACAAGTTGAGCAAGGCGCTGTATGGATTACATCAGGCACCTCGTGCCTGGTATTCAACGTTATCGGACTACTTGCTAGAGAATGGTTTTGAAAGGGGTTTGATTGACAGCACACTGTTTGTGAAGAGAGATGGAAGTGACTTCCTGCTAGTTCAGGTCTACGTGGATGACATCATATTTGCTGCATCAAGAGTCTCCATGTGTCAGGAATTTGAGGCCGTCATGAAGAAAAGATTTGAGATGAGTGCTATGGGTGAACTAACGTTCTTTTTAGGATTGCAGGTTGATCAAAAGAAGGATGGGATGTTCATTCATCAAACAAAATATGTTCATGATGTCCTCAAGCGCTTCAAGATGGAGGATTGTTCTCCATTTGACACTCCAATTTGCGTCAACCACAAGTTGGGAGCTGAAATAGACGGTGACGCAGATGTGGACCCAACTCAGTATCGGGCTATAATAGGTTATTTGATGTATTTGACTGCTTCTAGGCCTGATATAATGTTTGCTGTTTGTCTTTGTGCTCGTTTTCAGGCAAACCCAAAGGAATCTCACATGAAGGGTGTGAAGAGGATTCTGCGGTATCTCAAAGGCAAGCCGAAGCTAGGGTTGTGGTACCCGAAGGGAGGAGACGTGGAACTGGTTGCTTATACAGATTCTGATTATGGAGGGTGCAATCAGAGTCGGAAGTCGACAACAGGAGGATGTCAGTTTCTCGGTGGAAGATTAGTTTCCTAGCAGTGCAAGAAACAGACATCAGTCGCAATCTCTACGTGCGAAGCTGAATATATGGCAGCATCCAACTGCTGCTCTCAGGTTTTGTGGATTCAGCAACAATTGCGCGACTATGGTCTGAATTTCTTACTCACTCCTATTTTTATTGATAACACTGCTGCCATCTCAGTAATTAACAATCCCGTGAAACATAGTAAAACTAAACATATTGACATTCGTCATCATTTCATACGGGATTGTGCTGAGAAGAAACTGATTAAGGTCGAAAAGGTCGATACGCTAGAAAATTTCGCTGATTTATTTACAAAAGCGTTTGATAAATCCAGATTTCAAAACCTAATTGAGCTGAACGGGATAATCAATCCCGAGTAACCATGTTTTTTGTGTTTACTTAAAAAAAAAAAAAAAAAAAAAAAAAAAAAAAAAAAAAAACGTCACTATTGCTTAAAATTAGTCGGTTACCTCAGTTTGATGGACATATCCTCGGATATGTTTTGGTCCTCGTTTCTACTTGTAGAGAATGAGGGTCGCCATTAACCAGATGACTGAAAGTGACCGGGGCGGTTATGATGTGTTTTCTTTCTGTCGCTGAAAATTAGTCGTTCATACTTAGTTAGAAGGACACATACTTGTATGTGGTCGGTCCAGTTGATCCATTGGATCTTCAGGATTGCCGTTTACCTGAAGACTTTGACGTGATCGGGGCGATTGAAGTCAAAAAATTTTTTTGGGGGAAATGAAATTACTTTTCAAGTCTGTTACTTCGTAAGAAGTTAGTTAGCTATGTTGAACGGAAAATTGATCCAACCATGGAAAATGATAGATATACTAACTTTGTGTGCTTAACTAGTGAAGTTATTAGGCTTAAAAGGCTTTAGGACAATCATTGTATGTCATGGTAACTTTTTATGGTGCGTAAAAGTAGATGTGATACAAATTAAATTTTACTTGATTTTATGTGGAAACTCCTTAAAAGTTTTGCGTGTCTTCATGTATATCTTTCCGAATTATAGGCAGAAAAGCGATTACCCAGTCATACACGAACCCATGTGTGTTCTGATTCCCGTGAAGATTGCGTTTCAAGATACTGCAGTGATCCAGATTCGGGACTTGCAGTTAATTTCTACTTTGAAGTCTATGTTGTTAAAAAAAAAAATATTATTTGAAGTTATTGTAACATATTAGTGATGATAATATCAAGACTTCACAATCATTGAGTAAGAGAGAAGAACGGGAAACAGATCAAGAATATTTACAGTTTAATCAGACACTATGGGTCGAAGTCAATTCGGGGTGACTTGGGGAAAGCCAAATACGCTTTGAGGATAGATAGGAGGAATCAATATTTCTGAGTAGTTGCCCACTTAAATTTTAACGATTAATTGAACCTAACTCGTATCACAGAAACGATGAAAACCATCTTAAGTATATTACCTGCTTACAACCTGTCTCTATATGTCATAATACAGCTAAACACGGATCTATGTGACAGTCACGTAGTTAGTATGATTCCTGTTCGGATCTTTTCTAAAACGTAGCAGTCCCTATCGAGACTGAAATTTGATCCCTTATACTTTAAATTTTTTACGTTTTTGTACTTAGATAGCTTTATGATTTTTTAACTGGTTACTTAGAATTGATCATGTTATTTATTTCTTCTTGGAAAGTTTTATAACCTAATTGGAAATTGTTAAAATTATAAGGTTTGATTTTGTAAATATATAGGCGATGTTAAATATATAGGACAGGCGATGTTGTTGAACAGGCGAAGTTGTGGATAACTTCGCCTAGGCGAAGTTATCTGTAACTTCGCCTGTACAACAGATCCCCTATATAAGGGATACTTAAGGTCAAAACTGTTCATCAGTTTATTATTATACAGCGAACTTGAGCTCTGATATATCAGCGAACTTGATCTTTTCGATTTCGATTTCTTTCTTTGTTCTCAGTTTCAGTTATCGTTTCACGGTATGTGTTATCGGTACATCGTGTTAGCTGTTTCTTCTTGTTTATCAAACTTTATTTCGACCGCTTCGAGATCTTGGTCCGTCGGACTCAAAACCGACTTTTATAACTTGTGTTTAACGTGTTCATGGACAAACTTTTCGTCCACATAACCTTAATACCAAGTGTTATTGAGTTCTTCATCGTCAATTTTACCGAAACATCGGATTTCCGGATGTTTGGAATGCTAACAGTCGCCGATTCAGTTCAGGCGAAGTTAGGGTTTCGGCGAAGTTATCCGCAACTTCGCCTGATGATTAATTTCGCTTGAGGCGAAGTTATCCGCAACTTCGCCTGAGGCTTAATTTCGCCTAACCCTTATCTTCGCCTGAGGCGATGTTGTGATGAGGCGAAGTTAACTTTAACTTCGCCTAGACCTTTTTACTTAAAATTAATTAGACGAACTTAAAGATGAAGCGAAGTTGTTCCCAACTTCGCCTCACCTTTAACTTCGCCTATACAGGTTTGATCACAACTTCGCTCCTGGTAATCAAGCGAACTTGTGTAACACTTTAACGTTTATCTAACTTGGTTCGTTTAGTGCAGATATGGCTGCTGTTGGAAGTGCAGGAGGTGCAGGTGATGACGGTAATGATCACAGACAATTCTTCCCAGCTCATAACCAGTTCATAACACTTGACCCAGATGCAAATGGCGTGGAGGACTATAGGGAGATAATTACTTTTCTCCTGCGCTCACGGATATATCACGCAATAACAACTACCCTGCCTATTTCCCTACCGAATATTGAAGACTTTTGGCAGACGGTAGAGTACGATTGCCGGGTTGAGCCCCCGGTTATGCGAGCCACCGTAAACGGTCAAGTTGTTTAGTTTTCTTCTGAACAAATACGGGTGGCGTTGCGGTTTGGTGAAGAGACGAGGGATGACCCAACGGAGTTTGTTGCGCCATTCCGTGATGGGGCGTTCCTCAGGATGGGGTATTCTGGTCCCTTAGGGGACACACAACGGAGGAAGGGATTCCTTTTAGATCAGTGGCGCTTCCTTATGCACGTCATGATCGTATGTATGTCAGGACGGAAGGCAGGCACTGATGGTATGGGTGCGACAATGCAGTCTGCTATGACTGCGTTGACTTATAATAAAAGATATTCTTTTAGCCAGATGATCTTTTACGAGATCGATAGGCAACGAAGGGCTGTGGCGCGTGAGCGGTTTATAATGTATCCACGATTCCTACAGATGATTTTAAATCATGTGGCTCCGACGCTGCCTCAACGACGCCCTATTCGATAAGTGGAAAGTGTGACAAAACGTATCTTTGCACAGTGTCGCACTTCCAGCGCACGAAGCAAGCCTGAGCTGCGTCCCAGGCATACTCCGCTCTTTGGGTACCTTATAAACCCGGAGTATGTGCCTGCGGCAGGGGACGAGTTCAGAGACCCAAGACCACAACAGGCGGCAGCAACCCAGGCTGTATCAGCTGCGCCTGCTGTATCTGCTGCTGTGACAGCTGCAGAGATTGACCTTCATGCCATGTTGGGAGGCCAAGGAATGTTTGATATGGACCGAGTTGATCCTCAAGAGAATATTCAAGTCTCGGGTCCACAGGCTGACTTTGATGATGTGATGGAAGAGGCTAGAAGGATGATGGTAACTCATGAGAGAACGGTTGGTAAACAAAAGAGAACTGTTGACGACGAGAGGAAGATGATGAAGAAGAAGCTGTGCAGCTGGTGAGAAAGCGTTCACGAAGGGAAAGGACAGGTATGGGTGTAGGAGCTGGAGAGACTTCACGGTTGGTACGTTTTGCTCCACCTGCCTTGTCTGGTATGTTTTTGGTCCCTTCTACAGCGCAGACTACAAGCTTAAGCGCTACAGTTGTTCCTGTGGTGGCAACTACTGCATCTGTTAGCATCCCGTCCACCACAGCACAACTCTCGGCTCCGGAGATCGTATCGTTGCCGCCTCCAACGCTCACTACGTCGGAGGTTGTTGCACAATTCATAGAGTCGACAGTTGTTGCTACCACTGCAGGGTTACCAAGTGTACCACCTGCGGTTACGCCCACTTCAGACTCGGAACGAATAGCTTCACTAGAGCGGATCGTTACTGAGCAGTCCAAGACTATTCAACGCCTAGTGGAAGCAAATCAACTGCAGGCATCCCTCCTGGTTGAGCACGGGAAAGTTATAGATGCCTTGAAGGTGTTCTTGGCATCTCAGGGGGAGATGAGCTGTAGAGGCGACGAGCTGAGGACGAAAAGAAGAAATGATCAAGACGATGATCCCAATGCACCGGAAGGTGCAGGTGGTGAGTTGCCAAGAACTACTATAGCTCTTGGGGCTTCCACAGCTGAGGGGGAGTCTGCCGCTGGTGATGATGTGGTTGCTGTTGGTGATGATGTGGATGTGGTTGAAGATGTTGAGATTGTTGATGATATGATTGATGCGCTGAAAGAGATAGACGATATGTTAGAGGATGATGAGTTGATAAATGAAGATGATGTTCTGCCAATCGATGAGATCGAAAAGATTGGTGCAGAAATTGTGGTTGAGAATGTGATAGAAGAAGGAGAGATTGTTGAAGAAAATGTAGAGCATTAGATCCCTGTGGTTGAACAGTCGACTATATGTGAAGATGCTGCGGTTGACAACACTGAGTGGGAAGATCAGCCAAACTGGAAGGAAGGCTGCGCTCAGTGGTTTGTAAAGACGAAGAAGCCAGCAGTACCGACGATGTTCAAAAAGTCGTATAATATAAAGGGATATGCAGAATCAAAGAAGAGAATCATATGCTGGTTGTACGATGAAGAGTTGAAACTATTTGTGATCAAACGTTACGACGGCATTCAGTACTTCAAGAAGATGTTAAGATCCCTGAATACCTTACCGGAGTGTGAGGTGAAAGACTTAGCAAGACTGGGGCTGATAAACAGAAGTGATGATAACATGGCGAGAGTAATTGGGAAAATTGTTTGGAAGGAGGCCATTAAAGATAAAAAGTTTGAACTTCTGAAGCCTCAGAAAGGGAAGTTAGTAGAAGACAAAGATAGAGGGATGAGGGCAGACGGCAAACCATGGATGGTTATGAAGTATAAACCAGTCCGTCATTTAAAAGAAGTGCCGATGAAGGTGATGCCCAAGAACGTCTTGAAAGACTTGAAGTGGTGGTACGTGGATTGTGAAACTGCTGAAGCGGTCATAGAGGATGAAGATGAGCAAGAGATCATGAGAGTGTATGATCCTATGCACTTAGTCAATCTGTCTCAAGCTGACTTGCAGGTACTACATGCTAAGAAGATTTTCTACATTCCTGCTTGGAAAGAGGAAGCTAAGAAGTACCAGAAGTTGGTTTCTGTATGTGTTAGACAGGGAGTGCATGCTTGAAGAAATGAAGAGAGAAGACGAGAGATTACAAGACACAAGCTTTGAAGATCAAGACATGAAGCTACTGCCAAGGGGGAGTCTGTTGGTACATAAATGTCAGTAGTTCATAGTCTAGCGTTTGTAATCGAGTCTGTAATGTAATTATGTTTAAGTTTATGTTTATGTATGTAAGCGAAGTTGTCAACAAGTTCGCTTAGACGAACTTGTTGAACAAGCGAAGTTGTCGACAAGTTCGCCTGTTGTCGACAAGTTCGCCTAGGCGAACTTGTTGAACAAGCGAAGTTATGGACAACTTCGCCTGAACATATCGGGCGAAGTTGTCGTGTCTATATATACTGTAGCCGACGGATTGTTTAGGTAACGAGAGAGGAGTCAGTTGTTGAGTTCAGTGAACGTGCCGAGAGTCTGTAATATACGTGTTTCAAGTTATAATATATAACGTGTTCGTTTGTATCGCGTGTGATTGTTTTACGTATTCTACGCTCGTAACTACCTACGCAGGGATTCCGCACCTACGTAGATAGCGATATCCCGTGTAAGATCCGTCCGGGAACCTACACACTTGCCCCAGCTTGGGTAACTGGGGTAGTGTTCGTAAAATTTACTTCACTTGCCCGGCTTGGGTAACCGGGGTAGTGTTTGTAAAGACTGTATAGCCGGTATTCCCCCCAGTAGCTGGGGTTGTGGTTACCGGAGTTTCCTTAACCATCTTTCCAGAAGTTTGAAAAAACTGAAAATAAATGAAGTTCTAGCTTTTATGCACGGATGGCGGCAATGAAGAAACACTAACCGGACCCCGGGCAGATTACGGGTAACCAGGGGGTTAGATAGATGTTTCCCACGAGGGGTTAGACCCAGCAAAGATGGTTCTTCTGATAACCTGCAAAACAGACACCGTGAGCTCGTCACTGAGAAGGGGGGGGGGGGTTCCTCCTTGTGACCACCCTCCGGCGTGAGAATCAGACTAGATTGCTCTTTAAATATAAATGTATATTAAAAGATTGCTAGAGCAGATATCAGGTATAATATGATGATAATATGTTAAGATATGATAAGATGAGATGATCATACCATTTGGGGTATTTATAGACGAAGGTAGGTTTCCAAGGAGGTGTGGCCTGCTGAATAGTATTCCTGTTCTACCAACTGTGGCCTACGCACGTGCCCTGCTGGTAGTTGGTGGGTAAGCAGCGGCTGATAGTGACCAGGCCTGCTGTGTACTATTCCTTTTCCACCAACTGCCGGCTATGCACGTGGTATGACAGGAGTTGGTGAGTAGGCAGCGGCTAATATTGACATACAGTACAGGAGCATGCTGCTCGCCATACTGTTGTCAATAAGCTGTCGTATCTTTAGTCAGATCTTTTACCCATACCTCGTCAGGTACAGTACAGAAGATCTTCCCGTATCGTACGGACTGGCTTATGGGCGGGAGTATTCCCCCTCCCGCCTTTGTGCGGGATTGTCCCCGGCTTTGCTCATTCCTTCAGGTGACACTGAGTGATTGAGAGCTAAGTGCCTTGTGCGTGTAGCCTTGCTGCGCGGGTGGCCTTCCCTGATGGCTTGTATCCGCAGCTGCGGGAACAGGCAGAGTCCTTCACCATTGGGAGGCATTTCCTGCGGGAACAGCTTGCGTACTGCGCGTAAGGACGTCACGTCTCTGAGCATGGTTGGTCCTGCGGATCCAGTTGGTTTCTGCGCAGACGTCCCTCTTCAGGGTGAGTCTTGCGGGTCCAACTGGGCTCTGCTGGGACCTACCTCTTCACTCAACTC
Organism: Bidens hawaiensis; assembly: GCF_021521415.1. NCBI lineage: Eukaryota > Viridiplantae > Streptophyta > Magnoliopsida > Asterales > Asteraceae > Bidens > Bidens hawaiensis. The sequence continues at coordinate 45,752 of NW_027493827.1, forward strand.
ATAACAAAATGCTTCAAGAAAACTCCAACTCATGACCTCCCGGCTATTGTAAGGATATTCGTTGCGTTACCTCTTTGAACCATTTAAGTCTTTAGTAATTTTTATTTACTTTTTTGGTTATTGTTTATTTCACTCAGATAAACAAGTTATAAAAATAACGAAATTTAAAGTTATGTCACTTCTCAATTCTCATACGCAAATTCTTCCATGCAATAAATATTTTCACCTACACCCCTCATTCTATTACACAATCTTCTATTATTTTGTTTTCTTTTCTTGATAACCACTTATCAAATTTAATGTAAATCGTCATTATTTGATCACCTTATCTTTTAAAGTTATTTATTATCTTTTATTACCATATAATATAGAAATTAAATAAAAAATATATATTTTATTATAGTAATGTAGTAACGTAAGAGAAACAAATGATAATCCTAACAAGTTTTTCTTGTTCGTAGTGAAAATAAACAAATGTGTTTATGTTCTTTGTTATAGTATAAATAAACAAGTGAAACGCTTATGCGATGATATGCTACTTTTCAAAAAATTAAACTAAGATACGAATGATTATATAAACAAATGAACGTTCACGTACAAAAATGAAAGAACATGTTGTTTAACTACATGAACAAAAAGTTATGTTTATATTTGTTTGTTTATTAAATAAACAAACTTCTTGTCGAATGATTACTTAACATTTTGGTTTTTTACCAATCTAGTTCAAATGCGAAAATAGATCATTTATCTAGTAATTTTCACGATTATACAAAAAGTGCATTTTTATAAATGCAATTTTTGATATGGTTTAAATAGTTAATGGTTATTTAACTCCAAGTCGGTATATGCTATAAAAAAAGTAATTAAGGGTATAATATTTTATTTTATTTTTTTAACATCATTTGTAACTACTCCCGTTATCCAAGTGAGTCTTTTTAAGACGGTATGTCAACGTATTGTTCATACTAATTTTCACGCTCTAGATCTGATTTACCCAGGACCACGATCAAGAAGGAAACTCATCACTATGGAAAAACCCTCCTGGATGAAACCATAAAAATTTCAAGCCTTAACTCTCACTAAGTGTTATTGAACCATAAGCTTAATTAATTGCAGTAATTAAGGTATAATAAAAGTAAATTTGGGTGAAGACATAATCCATTTTTTTGTTGGTTGTTTGGTAGATTCTTTTGAGTCCAACGTTTGTTCTTTCCGCAAAAAAAGTAGAATCCAACATTAGTGTTATATTCTAATAACATCTTAAAGGTTATTTTTGGACTTATTTGCATATTTAGTTTATTTAAAAGATGACCCTATAATTATGATGTGTTATGATTATAAACATAAATAGTAGGATAGTATGTATATTATTTTTTATGTGATTAAAAAGGTGATTTGTCATAAATATATCCATTCTCCTAAGTATTGATATAATATTATTCAAAAAATTTCATCAAAACGGATTTTACATCTTAACCCGTAAACCTGTCAAATAAACAAGAACATGACACATTGATATGTTTAGCAAAATGTATTATGGGATTGATGGAAACCAAACCGAAGCGAACCCATTTAAAAATTCACCTCTATTTGGATGTGTGGTTGAGTTCGTTAACATTGCTTAGTTTCAATGTTCTAAGTATACCCAGGTTCAATCCTTATATTTTCTTTTGGATAGTGTATCAAAGCTCCCTACACATCTATCCGAATATCTAATGAAAGTAGATATGGCTTTGCTATAGGATTGATGTCCAGTTGTAATTTGAGTGTGCATGCCTTAATAAAGCATTGTAGTGCGAGAGGCTCATAGATTCATTCCGACCCATCGCTAGCCAAAAAAAAAGCAACTTTGCAAGTGTTTTTAATGTCAAATTATTACTAGTTTTATGGATGGTTGATAGAATTTTGAAAAATTAAAATCTTTGAATATCTTATAACACATGCATATATCTCTATATCTATATTTATATACAATATAGGAGCAAGGGAACTCTTTAATTTTAAGAGATATCATTCTTGTTGCATATTATACAAGTTACAATACATAAAATTTTAAAAAGTAGGGATAACATAGTCTTTACACATTTAAAAATAATTTACAATATTGGTTCTTCAACTTCAATCAAGTTTTGTTAATTTATTAAATAGTTATACATTTTCCCCTCATTCTAAACCAACTACTTCACGATTTTTTAATGGTCATAACTTTTTCACACGTCATTAGTTTTTCTAAAAAAAAATTACACAGTAAAAACGAGCATTTTATTCTCTTTAATTTGAGTATGGTATTGCTATAATTTATTAAGTTTTAAAAAACTAACATGTTACGTGATTACCAGTTATTACCGGCAACCGTCGGGTAGGTTTGGCTAGTGTCGAAACGAGTTATGGTTGTAATAGATTTATACAAAGAGGGTTAATTTAGTTCATGTTGGGATGGGTTTAGATCGAAAGGGGTCATGTCAAAACGGGCTTCGAGTTAAAACGTTTTTGGGTCGCAACATGTCCGTCGAAACGAATTGGGTTAAAAAGTAGTTTATTTGAAATTACTGTACATTTCATCTTTGCTTCTTGATTGTCGCCACCAGTTACACGCGTTCAAGCATCATTTACGTGGATGTCATTGTGTATACATATCGGATTGCTCACGCATATGCGTTATGTGGCGCTTTTACCGGCATCGGTTACACGCCCGATGCTACATTAAATGCGTACCACCTCGGGTAACACACATACCGTTGCGAGGTTACAAACCTACTAACACCGGTTGCGTTTGTGCGTATACCGCTGCATCGTGCGGGCAACTGGTTAGTTACAATAAAAAGTGAGTTAAAACACATAAAACAAATATAATATATATGCTAACTACTTGTATTTAAAAGCCAAATAAGTACTATAAGTTACATTTAGGTTGTTCTTTATGTGGGGAGCATCAAAGCCCCTCCACAATGTCACGTCAGTGCAACGGGGCACTGGGGCATCGAAGCCAACCTATAATGCCCCTTTATGGTTAGGGCCTTTAAACCTTTTATTTATTTATTTGTTTGTTTGTTTTTGTAAAAGACACAATTTAATAAAAATTAAAAAATAATATAGTAATACTAAAATTAAATTTTAAATAAAAATAAAAAACATATAAATGAAAAAAAAAATAAAAAACATACAACAAAAAAACATAACCAACATATAACTAATATTCTTCGTCGTCGTCGTTTGCATATTCGGCCATTATCCTTGCTTGTTTTCCTTCATAAATGCCCGTGTGACCGGATCTAGATGCGACAGATCCTTTGTGAGGAGCTTGAAATCCTTTTCGCGTTACTGCTCCAAGTGAACTTTTTTTCTTTCTTCATGCATCACTTTGTATTTCGCATGTATCACTTTTCTTTCTTCATGAATTCTTGTGAGTTCATCTTTTGAGTGTTTTTTAGCATTGGCAATATCAGTTAGTTTAAGCTCTAAGTTGTCATTGAGTGTTTTTTAGCATTGGCAATATCAGTTAGTTTAAGCTCCAAGTTGTCAAAACACGAGCTCACTTCAGAACTCATCGAGGAAGTCGTTCTAGACGAAGATCCTCCACCTCTAGCCGTCGCCTTGGCTTTATCTCTTCCTACCGGACGTGGTAACTCATCAAGTTCATCAAAAATAAAATCGAGATCATACTCGTTTAGATTAAATTGACAACGAGCATCCGACGCGACTTGAGGCGGTGATTGATCGGCCGAAGTAGGCGTTGTCTTTGACTATTTGGACGATCGTGGTAAAGATGTCAGGATCAGATGCCACTTTGGCAAGCTCGTGCATTGTCTCCAAATTTCCAACATATTGAAATCTGCTTTATAGAGGGCCTTGTATTGTTTTAAACAACACTCGATCACGTTTACTTCGCTCACGCCGTTTTTTCTATTGTTTGTAACGCGGGTGTAACTGTCAGAAAAGTTCGTCATTTTTGCGTGCCTTGCCTTCCATTTGTTGGAGACGGAATCCTTTTCGGGGTAGAAACCTCGACCCATTATAGCAAAGAACTTAATACGTATTTTTTCCCAAACTTCAGGGGTATGTTTACCGTCACCTTCGATACATATAAAATCTTAGTATTAGTCAACAAAAAATTAAAACATGAAATATATATAAAAATTTTATAATTTACCTTGAATTGAGTTTTCGGATGAGTCGATTCACACACACGCTAACGCCAATTCCTCATCTGCTTCCCACCTTTGTCTTTCGGCCTTTTCGGTAGTTGTTTGATCGTCAGCAGGCTTCTTTTTATGACTTCGTTTACGACGAACTTGCAGTTCGGTTCCTTGGGTTTCGGTACTTGGGTTTCGAGTATTTAGGTTTCATGTGCTTGGGTTTCTGGTACTTGCGAAGTCATAAACGGCATTGGCAGTGGAAAGAACATATCGGTGGTAAACGGTTGCATGGGTGGATGCATTACGTGTCTTTGTTGGTTGGCATAGAACGGATTATTAGAGTCATTGTTAGTTGAGAGCAAAGTAGCCCACCACCTTTGAGTCGGATCCCATCGGGTTTGGGTTCAGGTTTGAGCTCGAGCTTGTGTTCGGGTTTGGGTTTGGGTTTGAGCTCGGATTCATGGTTGTGGAAATTTGAGAGTTATAGAGTAAAATAATGGTGTAGTTTGAGAGTTGTAAAGGTGGTGTTAAGAGAGTTGTTTGAGTAAAAATGAAAAATGGTTTTAATTTATATAGAAAATGGTTAAATTTTTTTTCTTTAAACAGTCATGTGACCGTTGAATGATGAGGGGCCACAAAATTAATCCAAACGCGCCGGTCGTTCCAAGGCCGCCCCCACCTTCGGCGCCCCCTAAACTTGGTTTTTTGTATGCTCGCCAAAGTTTCGGCAATCGTCAATCCAGCAGGATAAGAACTTTTGTTTGTATGGCACCAAGCAGTTGTCACGAATATAATACCAAACCTCCGAAAGAAAAATAAAAAACAAAAATTTATGCAATGTACAACTAGAATCTAAAGTAGTTAGTAAATGTATATGCGTGAAAGACTCACCGCGTCTCCCGTGTCCAGCTAACGTAGCTTCCATTTGACCACAGTTATAGTCGAAGTCAGTTGTTGTCGGCGACGTGTACAACACTTTCCACTAGTAAGAGAAGTCTTTAAAGATATCTGTCCGATAAAGACTCTTATGCTTTTTCTTTATGTTGTCTGTGATATGCTGCCTACATAGGTTTTTGGTAGCATTTGGGAAGACTATGTTACACGAGTTCATCAGGGGCTTGGTCCCTTTCAGTCATGATCACACGCAGCTCCCTACAATCATCGAGCCTCCCATTAAGTCGCTCGAGGGCCCACGTGAAGTTACCCTCTCGTTCCCAAATTACAACCAAGTGCGCAATACAGAACAACTTCGATGTCGAGGTCACACCAACAAACTGAACAAGCGACCACTTATACATGTTGGTGTTGTACGTTGTGTCAATCAACAACACATCTGGGAACACACGCCACATCGTATACGACTTCTGGCGACATAATAAAACATCCTCCTTCCTATTGGTGGAAGGATTCTCCCAGGTATGAAACACGAAATCATGGGTTTGGAGAAAGTTTTCAAGTACCTGCATTGGGTTTAACAAAAAGTAAGTAAATGTTACAAATATTTGTTTTAAATAGTCAAACTTGGAAGGTTTTTAACTACCTTCATGGGGGTGCCAACAATTTTATCTTGCTCTTTAACAATCCTCACGGCGTTGTATACATCCTTAATAATACATTTGTTATCGGGAAACCAATCTCGTACGGCTGATTTAATTTGACTAGCCCTCACTCCCTGCTGGTGTAACGTCGCAACCATATCAAGTTCCCCGTCGGTCATTTTCCTTGGCGCGTGCCCCTCCTCAAAGACAACGGGATCGTGGTTGTGCGTCTCGTGGATTACCTCTAGCTTCCAGCAATCACCTCCCATGTTGTGCCTCCCAACGAGTTTAAATATGCAACCCTTTTTAGTACTCTTGGTATGCCTCACCATGGCCTTGAGTTTGGGTTCCCCTCCACGATTGCATGCAAGGTCCACACTTTTGTTCCTTGATCTTTGGACCATGATAACACAACCATGTTCCCGTCCTCTCTTTTTAGCCCAATCCACCAACTCATCACAAGAATTAAAATACTAAAATCAAGTAACGTAAACTAATATTTAAACAAAACATATTGTGTCATGCATTATCCGTTACATACGAAACTGTCGTCTCGCGTACGTAACGGTCACCCACCACCACTATCATCGCCTCCTTCGCCACTAACCTCTTGAATGGTATCCTCGATGTAATTCGGTACTAGTCGCGACCGGTACGGTGGCTCTTCTAACGGTAACTGGTACGAAGTTTGGGTTCCGTAATATGGACCATTCACATGTAACTGGTACGAAGACCGGTACCCTAATACGACCCTTCTACAGGTAACCGGTACGACGGCTGACCTTAAGGATGTTCTTCCGGTGAGACTTCGTATGTATTCGACGTGCTATTATCCTTCGGCCACGAAGGTTGACTACCACCATATATGATATGCCCTGACAAAATAGAATGACAACATATCTTATTTAAAAATTAACTGGCGACTACTATTATATTATAGAAATGTACAACGAAACCTGGTCAGTATTTGATAAGTCGGACTACTCGATATATGCATAGCCCGGCTCCTGGTTCAGGTCTGGAAGTACATCAAATTTGGTAAGCCCTGCTACTCCGACTGATCGTTATATGTATAGCCCGACTGCTCGTCGTTCGAGCCTGGAAACAAATAATCATACCACGACATTTTTTTTGTACCACGTTGAAAATGTCACGCAAAAATAATTTATTCTAGGCAGGTATAACTATGCTTTTGTGTTATGTGTAATGTGTATTGTGTTGTGTTTGTGAATTGTGATATAGAGAGAAAGGAGGGGAGTCGGAAGGCTCAATAATTCAGATTTGACTCAATCCGCCGTGGATAGCCCTATCCCTGACGTATAGGGTATGAGGTTATATCTGCTTTAATTGTCGCAAATTGTTTGGCACTTTATACGCCGTGGATAAACCTATTCGCGAAGAATAGGGTACATCATAAACAGGATAGCATGCGACAGAACCCCTACTCCGCAGCGGATAGAACTATCCGTCATAAATAAAATGGGTGTCTCCAAGTTTACTTGGGTATCCCTAATAGGAACCTACATTTAATGTGTGTAAGGTAAACTTCAAGTTCAACATTATAAACCAAGGACAATAAGACAAGTTGATGCAAGACATGGAAATATCCAACCCAACCAAAAGCCATTCTTTATAAAGAATGAAAGAACTGAGTGAATTATAAAACTTGTCAATGTACAATGTTAACCCCACCACCCCTCAAGAAGTAACCCAATAACATCATAAACTTTTAACCTAAAAGACAATGTTGTTTGGTAAACACTGAACTAGAAAATTACCCCATGCCACTACACGTCTAAAGAAAAATAAAAACCTTATTTATCTCTTATTTTTTTCTGAATACTTTGTTATCATTACTCGACTTTAACCTAAACTCATGCTTTGAAATGCTCATTATAGACTGCCATTGATCCGTAATGTCTTTAGCAATTTTAAACGCGTCAGATGTTGTACCAAAAAGACCCCTTCGTGTAAACCCCACTGTGTATAATCCATCCTCCCCTTTCCATCCATTTGGGAAAGGCGTTTTCGGCATTCCATCATCAGTAAAAAAATCACTTCCCTGAAACACATGAAATATGAATATTTTTTATTATACCAAATATACTAATATATACTAGTATTTATACAAATCAAGAATTGAGACTTGAGTATGCTTTAGTTGGAATTTATTTCATTTTTTTTACTTTAAAAATAATCCACCTATTTAAAGTGTGTGGGCCATACTCAATGACCCAACTCTTTATGCAGGACAAAATAATGAGATCATAATATGCCCATCAAATTTCAATTCGGATTCTCTCACTAGAAAACTGCAGTGGCTGAATATTTTATGGTGATATTATTCCAGAAAAATATTTACTATAACCAGAATAATAATGTTTTACGATTTATACAATTATTCATTGAAAGGTGTACATCACTCTTGGGGTAGAAACTTAGTTTCTGTTACTAGTAGATTTCTTAAACTCATTTTTAGGGGGGCGGGGGAAACCTAAAATAAAAGAAATATTAGCATTGGAATACTTGCTGACAGTAACGCATCATAAAATGACAACAAAAATGTTAAGAGATTGAGAATCAGCCAAACGAGTGCCATCAGATTTTCACTTTTTTGGTTACTAAAAACCATTTTGTAGGCTTCTGTGTAAGGCTTAGAAAGTGATGTGAGATTGAGAATAAGATAAAATTCTGTAAAAATATATTTAAAAATAAGTACGATTTTGATTTTTCTATAATAATATTTAACTATAATGGAAAAAGAGGGTTCTTGGGTCTACTCACATACATAGATAGGGGTGTTCATAATTTGATTTTATATGATTTTATGGTTTTAAACTGAACCACTTACGCCACTATCATAACGGATGCGTAACTATTTAAAAAATGTTCTGATTGAGAGGTGAAAATCTTAGATTTAAAGATTTTAACCATTGATAACTATGTTATGCATGATTTTAATAATCAAAAATTGTTTTAAAAACTATATTTTTCACAACTTCTGTCTTGAAATTTACCTTGAGCCAAAATGGCACATTGCTCTTGTATCCTGTTGCCAACACAATAGAATCAAACGCAATTTCTTGACCATCCATAAATCTAGCTCCATTTCTAGTGAGTTCTCTCACTCCTTGCTCCACCACCTAAAACATTCCAACAAATCACAAAAATCAAATATTTCACAAAAAATCAAATATTTGTTGCCTTTTACAACACATTAATCCATGTGTCAGGGAATCTTTTGATAGTTACCTTGATGTTACCCGATTTGATAAGTGATAAGGCACCGGTGTCCAATACCGGTGTTTTTCCTGTGGCATTTTTAAGTTCAATGGGGCCGGTTTTTGGCCGCCGGAGGCCTAGTTTATCGGTGTTTCCAAGTGTTAAATTGGCCATAAACAAGATCAACTTGTCCACCACTCTAAGAGGTAGCCATTTGAGAAGTGCCATAGCTATTCCAAATGTTGTGAATCCAAAAATCTCTCTAGGCAAAACATGAACCTTCACAAATGTCTCAAAAGGTCAACTTACTTCATATAATGATTAAATTTTAAAACCTTGATATTACATTGAAACACGTGTCTAATATACAAGTTTTAAATCATGTGCTAGATACTAACTACTTTCTGTCAAGAACCACCACAAAAGATGAAATACCCAAATGGAAAAAAAAAAGTAAACTTTAATTGCTATAGCATAAAAAGAAAGACTTCCATATGAGAAAGATATTGATAGTATCGATATTTTGGGGATATTGTGACTTCAACTATTATTAAATAATATTTTTCAATATTAAAAAAGACCCTTTTCAAAAAGTGACCTAAAAGGCAAGCTTGATTGACTTTTACATTTACATATAAAAATCAAACAATCATACACTAATCATCACCTCACACACAATTACCTAAAATCACACTGAAAAGAAGAACATGATGATAATAATAATAATAATAATAAAAACAAAAACAAAAACAAAAACAAAAATAATAGTAACAATAAACTTACTGAGTTTCTAACCACCACAAAAGGACTTGCATTGTAACGGCAAAGGTCCAAACTAACCTCCATGCCAGAATTCCCACACCCTACAACCAAAACCCTTTGACCTCTAAACTCACAACCACTTTTATACTCACTTGTATGTTTGACCACCCCTTCAAACCTCTCAATCCCTTGTATCTCCGGCACAACCGCCTCAGCATTCTCTCCAGTAGCCACCACCAACCACCTTGACTCATACACATAATCTTGTGTAACCACTTTCCAAACACCATTTTCAACATCATATTCAGCACTTTCCACTGTTTGGTTGAACTTTGGCTTGATATTAAAGTGGCCAGCATAAGCTTCCATGTAGGAAATAAACTGGCTTTTTGAAGGGTATTTTGGGAAATTCTTTGGGTACCCATACAATGGAAGCTCACAAAACTGTTTAGGGAGATGAACTTTTAACCTATCATAAGTTTTGTGTTGCCATAAAGAACCTATGCAGTCACTTCTTTCAAGAACAAGAGATGGGATATTATTTTCTTGAAGACAAGCTGCTACAGCTATACCAGAAGGACCAGCACCCACAATTATAGGCCCATCAAATTTTATAAAAATCTTGGCTTTTTCACAAGAACCCATCAAAGATTTGTCAAGAAAGGTAAAAAGATCAAAACCCAAAAACACAAAATCAAGAAAATGAAGGGTTTTTATAAATCTTGAAAAAAAACACTGGTTTTCAAGAATGGTCTATTTTGCTTGTGGTTTGGTTTAGGAACCAAGAGTTTAAATGGGTGTGTTGAGTGAATTGAAATGTGGGTTTTTTTTCCTGACGGTATTTTAATGCAGAGATAAGGGGGTGTTTGTGTAAATATGGAGGCGTGTAGGGTTAACGAAAGGATTTGGTCCACTTTCTCAAGGCTTGTTTGTTCAGAGGAAGTGAAGTGAAGGGGCAAAGTGAAAGTGAAGAAGAGAGGGCAAAACTATAAACACATTTATGTGGATGGATGAGTCTGAGTTTTACTGTGTAGATGACTTGAATTTATAGGGTTATAGGTGGGGTCAATAAGTCAGTCATCAACTCCACTTGTTTTTGGTTATTTAATTAGTTTAAATTATTTTATTTAATATTTATCCTACTTATTGGAGTTTAAGAAGTTTTAAAAAATAAAATAGTCACTTTGAACAATCAATGAAAAACATATAAACTCGTAACTAGTCTTGCATGTTTTTTATGAGGCTATGTACAATGGGTGTTAAAAATTAGGAGATATATGATATGTGGTGCCCAACTAACAAATTGATAATTTTTATTTTAAGGTGTAATAGTTTTATAGCCTATTACATCGCCACATCATTTTTTGTTTATTTTTTTTAATTAAATTAAACAAATAAAATCTTATTAAATTAAATAAATAAAAATTCATTAAATTAATTAAATAGAAGAATACATTAAAAAAACAAAATTAAAAAAAATGCTTATAAAAATACTAATTTAAGGCTCGTCTTCGATTTCGCCGTATTGTTGATTGTCCTCGTCCTCGTCTTTGTCTCTGTCTTTTTTTTCGTCTTCGTCTTCAATGGGAAGATTATCCCAAACATGTTAAACTAAATCCGCCTTAAGTTGGTTATTATCTCACTTGATGTGAGCTCGTGATTGTTTCGTGTTTGTTGTTCTTCGGTTGGTTCATGATACTGTTCGGGAACACTCCCTGGTATATGGTGTTGGCATATTGCTTTGCCCTTGGATTCTAAAATCATATTATGCAACATGATACACGTATGCATGGCATCGTTCATTTTTGCCATCCACCATACACGACAAGGGGTTTTTACATTAATGCCAACATTTTTTTAGAACCTCGAAACACCTCTCAATATCTTTTCACGTGGACTCTTGATTCTTCTTAAAATATTATCTTTTTTCTTTTATCTGGTTTTGAAACGTTTTCACGATGATCAAGTACTCCGGATATATCCCATCTCCTAGATAGTATTTGTGACGGTAGTAGGTACCGTTCGCATAAAACGGTAAGATCGGTGTTCTACGGCTGATGTAATACTCTAGCACGGGCGACGAGTTGAGAACATTTATGTCGTTGTTTGGCCCGACGGAGCCAAAGTAGGCCGACCAAACCCAAAGGTCATGTAAATAAATGGCTTGAAGACTAACCGTTGGTATTCCATGGTCACGACGAGTGTATTGACCTCGCCATGCGGTTGGACAGTTGCCCCACTCTCAATGTATGCAATCTATACTCCCGATCATGCCGCGAAAAGAATGTTTACTTTCATGTACGTCGTATTTGCGATTTTGGTTGTTTGAAGTTGGAATCCTCAAATAACGACTAGCTTTAAGGCCCCGGTCCTGGCAGCCCTACATTTGGTATTGGATTTATTCATAAACATAGTTCTAAAATCAGAGTTAATTAAAACTTTTGCAGAATATTAAAAGTCAACCAATCCTTACAAATCTTAAGAAAAACATGTCTTAAAACGTTGTACATCGTCTGAACAATAACAAAAATCATCACAAGATGTTTTCTTCTTCCGATGCCAATCTCTTCTTGAATGCCACGTGTCTCTCCTCAAGTTATCTGTCTCATCCTATTCACCTGCGTGCATACTAAAGGTCAGCTATGCTGAGTGAGTTCTAACTAATCAGACATACAATTCATTCATTTACTTACTAATACGCATCCGAATAGGCGTATTAAATACTTTATCTGTTCGTCTTTCTTTCATATATACTTACATACATACAACACTTCATACTATCTTTACGTTTAAAAGAGCGTTTCGCCCTACTTACCTCGGATATTATTAGGGTCCGGCACCTTACGTACCTTGGATATTATTAGGGTCCGGCACCCTACATACCTCGGATATTATTATGGTTTGGTACCCTACGTACCTCTGATATTATTAAGGTCCAACACCCTTCATACCTCGGATATTATTAGGGTCCGGTACCCCTACAATTCATATTTTGCTTACCTTTACACACACACACATATATATGTTTATGTATATATTCATATACATCCACGTACTTTCTCATAACAATATTTGCATTAATTAAACATCATTCATAAACAATCACATAGAATACACTTACCACTTAAGATAAGTGTATTTACTAAACACATAGGAGTATGGACACAGCCCCAAAAACATAACAGAGAAAAGGGCTAGAACTCACCTAAAGTCGGTTCTTCTCGGAGTTAATAGTGATACCCCTTTTTAATTGAGCACGGCTAACTGTTTAACAAGTCATAAGTATCAATTATCTAGTTCTAACTATCTCATATTTTCTAAGTTAATGAGACTCTCAACGAATGGTGGTGTAGGGGCAACGCCCCTGGAAGCGGGGGTCTAGTGGTGGCAGCCCTAGCAGGGTCCAAGGGGCAGAGTCCCGAGCTGGATTTTATTTTCACTAATAAGGCTTTACCAAAATCTTCATCAGAAATGCCCTTTTTCTTATTCTAAGCCAAGTTTGAACGAGTCGGATCATTTAACAAACTGGGGGGGGGGGGGGTGGCTTAAGAATCAACTTTTCGGCTTGATTGGGATTCCATTTCGACCTAGTTCTCGAATGGGATTCCATTTGAGTCGACTAGTTCGGCTCGAACGGTTCCTCATTCGGGTCGGATGACTCGGCTTGTTTTGGTCCTTCCGTTTTGCCACCTTTTATGTCCCGTATCACTTGTTTTAGCGTTAGGACAAGTTTCGGGTTATAACAACTCTATTTCCTTGCTCGATACGTCCCAGAAATCACTTGTTCAACCCGTCTAACTGTCACACCCGGCCCTGAGCGGCGGAAACAGCCGGGCGCGCGCGAGTGGGGATTGATAATTAAGCACGGGCCATTGCAAACATTCAAAGATTTTCATTGCGCATGAAATGTTTAATACAAATACATTACATTGTTTAAAAATTACATAAAACATCCAAGTATAAAAACTGTTGAAGATTTCCATGCCATATCCCCTTGCGCGGCGGGAACAACCACGCGCATCGAAGGGATAGAACTAAAATCTTCCAAAAAGCTAGTTTTAGATGTTCAGCGTGAAGTGCTCTAAGTGTGACTCCATGCGCTACCTAATTATCTCCTGAAAGACACGTAAAAACATTTGAATCAGTATAAACTGAGTGAGTTCACAAGTTTTAGTAACTTGATAAATCGTATTGCATCATAATCTTGATACAAATCATTCTGAAACATAATTCTGATAGCATCATTAAAACACATGCTTGGTAAAACATGGTTCTATCAACATATTCTGATAAAATCGTTCCGCGGGTTACGCGCGAACATTTATGGGAACTGTGCTCGTCTATGCAAAGTGGCGCTGCCACTACGAGCTAATCAATAATTCCGTCCCGCGGGTTACGCGCGGACGTTGTGCCGGAAAACAAGGCGCTCATCCATGCAAAGAGGCGCGACCCCTACGAGTGGGCTCAAACCCATAGTACTGCCCCATGACCATACTAGGCACTCGTCCATGCAAAGAGGTGCGACCCCTACGAGTGGGTGGATCAAACCAGCAGTCCCTACCCTTAGAGTTCCAATGGTAAAGTGATCACTTACTCGAGTTCTAGCGCACGCACATCGAAAACCTTAGATAACCGTTCGCATTGCTCATCATGAAATATAATTTAAACACATAATCGCTTGCATAGCTTGTAAGTATACCATGATAAAACATTATTTAAGTACGTGTCCCTCGCCCCGAAAACAGTTTAAAAACAGTGAAAACAGCGAGAATAGGGGCTGTGAGACTCACCTGTGGTTCTTGTTAAGGGATTAATCGAGATTCGGGTTTTCTTGGTGTTGGCCTCGGAATCGAAGGTCTAGAATACGATTAAATAACAAGTATATATGTATTAAGATCAAGAATTAGGAGAATATAAGGGTTGGAAAGCAGATCTCAAGGTTATATTCTAGGCTTACCTGGTAACAGGATCGGAAACGAAAACAACGGATGCTTGGGAGATGATTAGTGCAAGTTGCAGTTCTTAAGAGAGAAGTTTGAAGTGTGTTTGGTGATGATAATTTAGGTTACATATTTATAGGCAAACTCAAGGGAACACAATCCCTTGCTCTAGGGGATTGTAATCTTTTCATATCTATGGGTAATGATGATAAAGTATGGAAATTATTATTATTTATTTAAAAGTGGAGCAGTGGATAAAAGATTTTGATTTTGATTTGGTCAGGACATGCAGGTCTGTGGTTGGTGGGAGTAGGGTGGCTGACAGTTGACTTTTCATGTTACAGCGTGCTTTTTCAGGTACTTTGTCAGTGTACAGTAAAAAGTGGAAAATCTCTGAAACACGCTACCGTTTCTTTTTGGGCGGGAGTAATCTCCTTACAACTGGAGAATAGACTAAGTGTTCTGCGCGTATTACTTTGTGCGCATAGCTTTCTGCGTGAAGGACATTTCTTTGCTGCGGGTAGGTGCGTGACCTTCTCGCAGTCAGGGACATTGAGTTTCATTTGTAGATTCTCCCGGTGGTCTTGGTATTTCAACATAGTGATCAGTTATGTTGAAGTCAATTCCATCTTGGAGCTTCAGACAAACTAGCTCTCAATGTTCCCGCCATGCGGGGAGGTTAGTTCCCTTCCGCACGCGCATAAACGATTTAGGGTGCACCCGCCTTAGCATCATGCGTGACGGTCAACCCATTAGACATCATAACGTTAAGGTACATGGAAACATAAAGCCAAAACATTCGCGCATGGCGCATATAACATATGCTCACGCTGGTTCTTAACATGGCGCGCTCGCGCAGGGCGCACTTAACAAATTCACGCGCTGACTAACATGGCGCGCTCGCGCAGGGCGCACATAACAAATGCACGCGCTGACTAACATGGCGCGCTCGCGCAGGGCGCACATAACAAATGCACGCGCTCGATATTTACAATCACCTAATTATTAGGTTGATTACTTAGTTTATAGGATTGAGAAATTTACCGGGTGTCACATTCTCCCCCTGTTAAGCGAATTTCGTCCCGAAATTTAGGAGACGCTGCTGGCAGAAGCCATGTTCTGAAAGAGGTGTGGGTATTTCTGGCGCATTTGATCTTCTCTTTCCCAAGTGAATTCAGGCCCATGTTTTGAGTTCCATTGAACCTTTACTAACTTGATTCGACTTCTGCGCAACTTTTGTTCTTTCCAATCGGTTACGGCTATAGGCTCTTCTACGAAGTGCAGTTGTTTGTCGATGTGAATCTCTTCCAACGGTAAAATCAACGTTTCATCAGATAAACACTTTTTGAGGTTGGACACATGAAACGTATCATGAACTCCACTGAGTTCGGCGGGTAAACGGAGTTTATAAGCAACCGGACCGATCCTTTCCAGGATCTCAAATGGTCCAATGTAGCGCGGATTCAACTTTCCTCGCTTGCCGAAACGGGGGACTCCTTTCCATGGAGAGACTTTCAAAAGTACTTTATCCCCTACTCGAAATTCCAGTGTTTTCCTTCGCACATCTGCGTAGCTCTTCTGTCTATCGCGCGCTGTCTTAAGGCGATCCCTTATCTGAAAAATCTTGTCTGTTGTTTCTTGGATCAATTCTGGACCAGTCATTTGCTTGTCACCCACTTCAGCCCAGCACAGTGGGGATCTACACTTGCGCCCGTACAAAGCTTCGAACGGCGCAGCCTTGATACTTGTGTGATAACTGTTGTTGTAAGAAAATTCAACCAATGGGAGATGAGTATCCCAGCTACCACCGAAATCGATTGCGCACGCGCGCAGCATATCTTCCAATGTCTGGATTGTTCGCTCGCTTTGCCCATCCGTTTGAGGATGATAAGCTGTACTCATATCAAGGCGAGTACCTAGAGCTCCTTGTAACGATCTCCAAAATCTTGAGGTGAACCGACTATCTCTATCAGAAATGATGGACACTGGGACTCCATGTTTTGAAACTACTTCTCGAATATACAATCGGGCTAACTTTTCCATCTTATCGGTTTCCTTGATCGGCAGGAAGTGCGCTGACTTAGTTAGCCGATCTACAATAACCCAGATCGTGTCATAACCCCCAGGTGTCCTTGGCAGTTTGGTGATGAAGTCCATAGAGATTTGTTCCCACTTCCACATGGGAATTTCTGGCTGCTGAAGTAACCCCGACGGCTTCTGATATTCAGCCTTTACTTTTGAACACGTCAGGCACTTACTGACATACGTCGCGATGGCGCCTTTAAGATTGGGCCACCAATACAGCGCTTTAACATCTTGGTACATCTTGTCTGCGCCAGGATGTACGGAATACCGCGTCTTGTGAGCCTCGTTTAATACTCGCTCACGCAATCCTCCCTTGAGAGGGACCCATATGCGGTTAGCGAAATATAGATTGCCGTTCTTAAGTTCCAAATTCTTAATCATACCCCCAAGGGATTCGTTTTTAGCAAACTCTGGTTTCAAAGCTTCTTGCTGAGCGTCTCGGATGCTGGTAAAGAGATCTGCGCGAATGGTCAGCCTTAGAGCCTTGACTCGTAGTGTTTTTATTCGCTCCTTCCTACTTAGCGCGTCTGCTACCACATTCGCCTTTCCAGGGTGATACTTTATTTCACAATCATAATCGTTCAACAATTCAACCCATCTTCGTTGCCTCATGTTTAAATCCTTTTGATCAAATATATGTTGAAGGCTCTTGTGATCCGTAAAGATTACACACTTTGTACCATAGAGGTAATGGCGCCAAATCTTTAGCGCGAAGACAACCGCTCCAAGTTCCAGATCATGCGTTGTGTAGTTCTTTTCATTGGTCTTGAGTTGGCGCGAGGCATACGCTATGACTTTGTCTCGCTGCATAAGGACACATCCGAGTCCCTGATGTGAAGCGTCACAGTAAACGACGATGTCGTCCGTCCCCTCGGGCAGAGACAAAATTGGCGCACTACATAACTTCTGTTTCAACATTTGAAACGCTGCTTCCTGATTTTCGCCCCAAACAAACTTCTTGTCTTTCTGAGTTAGCGCGGTCAGAGGTAGAGCTATTTTGGAGAAGTTCTCAATGAAGCGTCGATAGTAGCCAGCTAGTCCTAGGAATTGCCTCACCTCAGTTGGGGTTTTTGGCGCTTCCCAGTTTTCGATGGCCTTGACTTTGGAAGGATCAACGTGTATTCCTTTCTCGTTTACAACGTGACCGAGAAAGTGAACTTCTCTAAGCCAAAACTCGCACTTGGAAAACTTTGCATACAACTTTTCTTTCCTCAACAATTCCAAAATCAATCTCAGGTGTTGCTGATGCTCGGCCTTGGTCCGAGAATAAATCAGAATATCATCTATAAATACAATCACAAACTTGTCCAAGTATGGTTTGCACACGCGGTTCATCAGATCCATGAATACAGCCGGCGCATTAGTTAGCCCGAAAGGCATCACTAAGAACTCATAATGGCCGTATCTAGTTCGGAAGGCTGTTTTCGACACATCTTCCTCATGGACCCTAAGTTGGTGGTATCCGGACCGTAGATCTATCTTCGAATAATAACTGGATCCTTGCAACTGGTCAAATAAGTCGTCAATCCTCAGTAAGGGGTACCGATTCTTGACTGTCAGCTTGTTCAGCTCCCTATAGTCAATACACATCCGGAACGAACCATCCTTCTTCTTAACAAACAGTACTGGAGCTCCCCAAGGTGAAAAGCTTGGGCGTATGAAACCCTTATCCAATAGTTCCTGTAACTGATTGGATAGCTCTTGCATCTCAGATGGAGCTAGTCGATAAGGCGCTCGAGCTACTGGCGCAGCTCCTGGGACCAAATCAATACGAAACTCGACTTGTCGCGGCGGCGGTAATCCGGGTAAATCTTCAGGAAAAACTTCTGGAAATTCGCGCACTACTGGTAAGTCTTCAATTCTTCGCTCATCTCCTTTCTTCTCTACGACATGCGCCAGGAAGGCGTAGCACCCTTTCCTTAGGCACTTACGCGCCTTTAGGCACGAAATTAGTTTCGTCGCAACTCCCCTTCTTTCCCCTTGAATCACCAAGGTTTCTCCGTTCAACAGTGGGACCCGAACCTGCTTCGCATGGCAAATAACTTCCGCGTGGTTCTCGACTAACCAATCCATACCTATCACAATGTCAAAACTTCCCAAGTCTATTGGCAACAAGTTAATATTGAACCCGTGACCTCCCATGACTATTACACATTGTTCAGTTCTTTCGTTTGCGCATAACTGCCTACCATTGGCTAGTTCTATAGTATAAGGTGTGTCTAGCCTACTGGTTGCTAGGCCTAGGGAGTCTTTAAACTCAGCGGATATAAAACTTAGGTCAGCGCCAGTATCAAATAAGACAGATGCAAAATGTCCGTTAAGCAAAAACGTACCGGTTACCACATTCGGCTCTTCTTTAGCTTCGCCTGCGCCGATCACAAAAGCTCTTCCGCGAGCTTGGTTTCCCTTTTGCGGGCAATCCCGACTAAAATGCCCTGGCTTCCCGCATGCGTAGCAGTTGTCGCTCGCTCCAGCTTCTCTGACACGGCAATTCATTGTCTTGTGCCCTGGTCTGCCACATTTGGCACATTCGATTCTTGCGCATTCACCCTCGTGGTGATACTTGCATTTGTTGCACCATGGGCGAGGCCCGCTGTATCCTCTCCTTGATGGCTCCGCGGCTTGGATCGCGTAAGCCCTTAAGCTCTCCTGCTTCTTGAACGGTGGCTGCTTGGAGTCGGACCCTCGGTGGTGAGAGTTCCACTTCCTCTTGGGATCAGAGGTTCGCTGCTCGATTCCGCGCGTAGTTAACATACCCGCACGGACCGTATCCCTTGTAAGGGTGATGGCCCGCGCTACCGCCTCATCAAAGGTTGGAGGCGCTGCGGCGTTGAGCGGAACCCTAACAACAGGAGGTAGCCCAAAGATATACCTCTCGATTTTCTTTTCCTCCGTGTTTGCCATGTCTGGCACCAACTGGCAAAGCTCGTTGAACCGATTGTTGTAGGCGTCGATATCCGTTCCTACCATGGTGTGGTTCCAGAATTCCTGTTGTAGGTTCTGAATTTCTGCGCGAGAGCAGAACTTTCTCATCAACATTTCCTTCAGTTCCTCCCAGGTCTTGTGAAGAGCAACTTCTCGCCCCAAGGTTTTCACTTGAAGCTTCCACCAAGACGAAGCTGCTTCTTGGAACATGCAGGTCGCGTAAAGGACCTTCTGGTTCTCACTACATCCGCTAATGGAGAGAACTGTCTCCATCTTGTCAATCCAGTTGTAGAGCCCAATGGCCCCTTCGATACCCTTGAATGGCCAAGGCTTACAGGCCATGAATGTCTTGTAGGAGCATCCTTTGTCCAAGGCTCCTGATTCGGGTTCTGGGGTCTCATTCTGACGACCCTGACTTGATTCGGCCTTGCTGGCCTCATGTGTTGCGATTGCTTGCGCGATTATTTCCGCGAGTTCTTCGGGTGTCATGGTAATTCCCTTGGCTTTAGTTGGAGGCATTCTCGCTTTAAAAGAGTGAAAACATATCAATCTTAGCGCATGTATTCTGAGCACATAATGTTATCATTATTTACTAGACACTGTGTGACCCGTGTTCCTAAGTGTGTGTATAGTTTCTTTTGAAAATATTTTCTTTGAAAAATATTTCATGCGATTTCCCCCAACGGTTATAGTCTAGGTTAAAACTTCTTTTCCTAGTTCGCTATAACCAGCGCTCTGATACCAATCTGTCACACCCGGCCCTGAGCGGCGGAAACAGCCGGGCGCGCGCGAGTGGGGATTGATAATTAAGCACGGGCCATTGCAAACATTCAAAGATTTTCATTGCGCATGAAATGTTTAATACAAATACATTACATTGTTTAAAAATTACATAAAACATCCAAGTATAAAAACTGTTGAAGATTTCCATGCCATATCCCCTTGCGCGGCGGGAACAACCACGCGCATCGAAGGGATAGAACTAAAATCTTCCAAAAAGCTAGTTTTAGATGTTCAGCGTGAAGTGCTCTAAGTGTGACTCCATGCGCTACCTAATTATCTCCTGAAAGACACGTAAAAACATTTGAATCAGTATAAACTGAGTGAGTTCACAAGTTTTAGTAACTTGATAAATCGTATTGCATCATAATCTTGATACAAATCATTCTGAAACATAATTCTGATAGCATCATTAAAACACATGCTTGGTAAAACATGGTTCTATCAACATATTCTGATAAAATCGTTCCGCGGGTTACGCGCGAACATTTCTGGGAACTGTGCTCGTCTATGCAAAGTGGCGCTGCCACTACGAGCTAATCAATAATTCCGTCCCGCGGGTTACGCGCGGACGTTGTGCCGGAAAACAAGGCGCTCGTCCATGCAAAGAGGCGCGACCCCTACGAGTGGGCTCAAACCCATAGTACTGCCCCATGACCATACTAGGCACTCGTCCATGCAAAGAGGTGCGACCCCTACGAGTGGGTGGATCAAACCAGCAGTCCCTACCCTTAGAGTTCCAATGGTAAAGTGATCACTTACTCGAGTTCTAGCGCACGCACATCGAAAACCTTAGATAACCGTTCGCATTGCTCATCATGAAATATAATTTAAACACATAATCGCTTGCATAGCTTGTAAGTATACCATGATAAAACATTATTTAAGTACGTGTCCCTCGCCCCGAAAACAGTTTAAAAACAGTGAAAACAGCGAGAATAGGGGCTGTGAGACTCACCTGTGATTCTTGTTAAGGGATTAATCGAGATTCGGGTTTTCTTGGTGTTGGCCTCGGAATCGAAGGTCTAGAATACGATTAAATAACAAGTATATATGTATTAAGATCAAGAATTAGGAGAATATAAGGGTTGGAAAGCAGATCTCAAGGTTATATTCTAGGCTTACCTGGTAACAGGATCGGAAACGAAAACAACGGATGCTTGGGAGATGATTAGTGCAAGTTGCAGTTCTTAAGAGAGAAGTTTGAAGTGTGTTTGGTGATGATAATTTAGGTTACATATTTATAGGCAAACTCAAGGGAACACAATCCCTTGCTCTAGGGGATTGTAATCTTTTCATATCTAGGGGTAATGATGATAAAGTATGGAAATTATTATTATTTATTTAAAAGTGGAGCAGTGGATAAAAGATTTTGATTTTGATTTGGTCAGGACATGCAGGTCTGTGGTTGGTGGGAGTAGGGTGGCTGACAGTTGACTTTTCATGTTACAGCGTGCTTTTTCAGGTACTTTGTCAGTGTACAGTAAAAAGTGGAAAATCTCTGAAACACGCTACCGTTTCTTTTTGGGCGGGAGTAATCTCCTTACAACTGGAGAATAGACTAAGTGTTCTGCGCGTATTACTTTGTGCGCATAGCTTTCTGCGTGAAGGACATTTCTTTGCTGCGGGTAGGTGCGTGACCTTCTCGCAGTCAGGGACATTGAGTTTCATTTGTAGATTCTCCCGGTGGTCTTGGTATTTCAACATAGTGATCAGTTATGTTGAAGTCAATTCCATCTTGGAGCTTCAGACAAACTAGCTCTCAATGTTCCCGCCATGCGGGGAGGTTAGTTCCCTTCCGCACGCGCATAAACAATTTAGGGTGCACCCGCCTTAGCATCATGCGTGACGGTCAACCCATTAGACATCATAACGTTAAGGTACATGGAAACATAAAGCCAAAACATTCGCGCATGGCGCATATAACATATGCTCACGCTGGTTCTTAACATGGCGCGCTCGCGCAGGGCGCACATAACAAATGCACGCGCTGACTAACATGGCGCGCTCGCGCAGGGCGCACATAACAAATGCACGCGCTGACTAACATGGCGCGCTCGCGCAGGGCGCACATAACAAATGCACGCGCTCGATATTTACAATCACCTAATTATTAGGTTGATTACTTAGTTTATAGGATTGAGAAATTTACCGGGTGTCACACTAACTCACGTAACTTTGCTACTAGAAAGTTTACACTTTTCTTGCTTAACAAGACCCGATTCATCTTAGTCTTTGAATATTAACACAAACCGAAATAAAACCAGATCTTTAATCTAAGACATACCTTTCTAGAACTTGGTTTGGTTTGGAACTTTAACCTCTTGTGAATCTAGACGGGTTACTTTGTTGGAATATAAATCAACCTTGCTTAACCTTGAATCTTGAGTGAAATATGGAAGGCGGAGAGTGTTTATGTGTGTACAGAGAGTGTGTGTGTCTGAAGGTTGAAGATGAATGAATGAGAGTGTTTAGGGTTTTAGTTTAAATTTCCAAGTCCATGAACCTTAGGCCGCTAATCATTCTTAAGTACATACTTAAATCCCAAGCCTATCACTTCACCCCATTAATATTTAACAGAATTACATGACAAAAAAATAAATAAAAACTTCTTTTATTTAATATTCTTAAAGTACGGATGTTACACCACCGTCTAATTGTATTCTTTCTATATAAATAAATGATTAAAGCAATTTAAATTAAAAACAAGTAGGTTAAAAAATAATTAATTTAAACAATTTAACATAATTAATTAAAACAAGTAGGTTAAAAATAACTAAGTTAAAAGAAATTAAATTTACCGATGCAAAAATTCTCCAAAGTGTCTTGCGTCGTTTTCTCCACCATCTTTAAATACTCGTAGTTGATATTGGTCGTGTTTCTGTATGCGAGAATGCGTAGCGCCGAAACACATTTTTGAATGGCGGTGAATCCTAAATATCGTCTTGCGATGCATTTTTTGTTGAAAATATGGATACTCATGCTCCAAATCTTCTGCAATGCGCAAAAATAAACATCTAGACATCCGAAAACAACGTTCAAATTTAGCGTCGTCGTATCTAGGCGCGTCGCTGAAGTAGTCTTTCATCAAACGATCGTTCACATACACACGGTCTCGAATTATATACAATCGCCTACTACGCGACCAAGAACTAGTAGAGCTAAAAGCTATCTCATTTGCTACGGCCCGAAATGCACTCATGATCTCACCTTCCTGCTCCGCTGTCTCTTGCATGATCTAATCTATCTTCTTTTTATTCTCAATAAATTGTTCCATCATGTAGGAAGTATTTGTTGAATCCATTTTGGTAAAGGAAGTTGGATGATATTGGTTTTTGTAGGTTGAATTGGTATATTAAATGGTGAAAATGGTTAAATTGGTTGGGTATTTATATTAATTTTATAAATTATTCTTTTTTAAATATGATCGTTTTCCAATGGTCAAAATAATAAGATAATATTATTCTCCAACGTTCTCAAGCGACAAATACATGTCGCCCTCTCCCCCTTGTCGCCCCTCTTATTGCCGGGGGGGGGGGGGGGGGGGGTTGCCACTTATTGCCTTGCCCACTACACTTTGACCAAGAGCATTTGTAACGGGTTCCTTTAAAAATATGGCCTAGTTGGCACTATAGACGTAGGGTATGACTATGCTTACTATTTGTTTTTCACTTTGGTGTTGGTGGGGACGAATGTCCACGGAGTAGGTAAAATGGGCCTTCGATATTTTGTATTATCTCTCTTTTTGAAACAACCGAAAAACCTGTATAAAGAATTATATAGGGGGTGTTTGAGATTCCTTATTTTTACCTCCTTATAACTTATGACTTATGATAAGTTAAAAAAAAGTGTGTGGGTTTTCTTATTATGTGAGAGAAAAGGCTGATAATTTACACATTTGTAACTTATGAATTCTCGTTATAAGTTATAAGGAGGTGAAAATAAGGAATCCCAAACGGCCCCATAATGTTATTTTTCGTTAGGTAACCTAGATTTGGGGATGGCTGCTTTAGACTTTGTGAAGTGTGTATGGTTCAACTGAAAATTTAAGAAATACAAGGGGAGAATGTGTACAAACTTTATAAGTTTATGTAGGTGTTTTGGAAGTTTTGGTTTGGTGGGTATCATTATCATACTATCATAAGATGGAACTATGAGCCATGTCGTACAGAGTATGTGCATCATTTTAGATTTTTCATGTTATAGGACAAAAGACAAATTTACTAGGATTTAGGCAAGATCTGTTTTGTGATTCTATAGCTATTGAATGAACATATGTAATCCTAAAGTTGATTCTATAAATATTTGTTGGATATGGTTGTTAGATTTGGAAATTATTGAATTGATTCGGTGAGGTCACTATTTATTTTTTAATATGTGGTTACATGGAAACTAACAATCTCACTTGGCTCCTACTTCAACACGAATTTCATCTTACTTAAAACAGTTAGAATTATGGCCTAATCACCAAATCAAGTCCCATCCATATCGAATTATGGCCTAATCCAATCTTAAGCCATCACTTTTCCATCGCGTGGTATTTATTCTACTTATGGGTTGATTCTAAGAGGTTGTTTGGAACCCACCACTTGAGCCATTAAGATTGTTGGTCGATTCAGAGGATACATTCAACATGTTTATAAATATAATTGATTCAGGGGGTACCGTTATTTATTCAGAGGTTTATAACTGATGAATCAAACGTATTTTAGTGTAGACGGATTCTGAGATAGTTCTTTAATTGAATTATTAATAAGATGCTACTAGAGAACAATAATTCATTACAATATATTGTGATGAATATCAAATCCATAGAATTTTTTTTTCCTTTTTTTCTTAGTGAATGTCAACTAAGAACTAAATCTTAATAGTTCATCATTATTGATCATAACACAAAGTCTATAAAATTACTCAAGTACTGAAAAATAAAACATTCATAAGCAGTGTTGCTAGTTCGCTTAGGTGATCCTTTCAATCCCTAACTTTCTAGTTTATTGCTATTTCCATATCTTGAGCATTCCCTTAATTTCACGTCGCTGGGCCGCTTAAGTTTCCCCAAAGCCTCAGCTATTGCGGTTCCCACTTTTTGTTGCATGTGTTATCCCTCCTAATAATATTCGATTCCATCTAGGTTACAACTTGAAATTGAAAATTGGACGAGGAATAATTTATGGAACACTTTGGAAGGATGGTTGTTGCTATCCAAGAGGATACATTTTATAAACTCAAAAAATCTCTTAATGGCATCAAACGAACATTAAAGTAACTGCACAAAATATTTCCCATAGATATATAATGGTTTAAACAAAGGCCATATGTTGATAGTTTACCTAAAGTCCTAGATAGATGATGGTTAAACATATATAATCTGTTTCTAGTAGAAAATGAACCATCTCCTAATATTGTATAGATTAATATCAAGTATGAGTCACGAGGATTATATATAAAACATTAGTTTCAAAGTATAAATGCTTTCTTGTTTAAAGATGTATGATCTTATTATGAAATTTGAAAACTGAAGTTGTTACTTGAGTATGAATCACAACTAAATAAATGAATATCACCGACGACATATATTACCTAGAGGTGTCAATCGTGTCGGGTTGGCGGGTTATCGGGTTAATAGGTTTCGGGTTGGCGGGTTGGCGTGTCGAGATTCTTCAACCCTAACCCAACCCATATATTTATTCGTGTCGGTTCGGGTCGACCCATTTAAATTCGTGTCGTGTTCGGGTTGTGTTTCGGAACAACCCATTTTATGTTCATTTACGAATATGATTAATATCTAGTGGCTTAATATTAACCTAGACAATCAATTACTCTTCTCCATATAAAGCATTTTAACAATTTTGTGATAGATCTAATTGTTTTTGTCAATTTATCTCTCATTTCCAATTAACAAACTTAGGTTCACATATTTTGCTTAAGATAAGAATAAACGAATGGAGATAATAAGAGAATAGATGGTTAAAACTAATAAAATATAAATAATGGAAGTGAAGAGTGGACAAAAATATTTAAAAAGTAATTAATTTAATTTATAAAAATTAATAGATATATGAAAAATTATAAATTAAAGTATTTAAAACTTTAAAATTTAACACTTATTATCTCTAAAATCAAAATATTAACTTCTATAAAATTTTTAAACGGGTTAACAGGTCAACCCATTTTTTGACGGGTCGGGTTCGGGTTGACCCATTTTTTAGATGGGTCGGGTTCGGGTTGACCTATTTAAGAAAACGGGTCGTGTCAGCCGACCCAAAACATATATTTTTTCGTGTCGGGTTTCAGGTCGTGTCAGGAATTGACAACCCTAATATTACCTACGGTCGATGTATAGATCTACCTTGGACATAGGACAGGCATGTGCCCACCGTCCATTCCCCGCATTTGTGAATATGTATTATGGGCCTTTTAAAAATACCAGCTTTAGAATCCGTGTAATGTACAGGGTGCTTAAAAGAAATACAATTAAAATATACATGTTAAATAACTAATTGTTTTTTTAAACCGTATATTTATCAAATTAAATGGTTTTATAAGTTGAAATTATATTTTCTAATGGTCAATTCATATGAATACGTGGTGTATTCTTACGCAATTTCTTAATAATCACGGAAACGTAAAAGATGCATCTGGTGATTTTATAAGTTGTAATAATTTTTAATAAAATAGTGAATTATAACAAAATATGATAAAATGTTTCGTTATTAATGACATAAAAAATAGCATCATATATAAAATTAGGGTTCTCAGTTTTACCCGAAACCCAACCTGAGAAAACCCGTAACCGAACCCCAAACTAACCCGACCCAAAAAACCTGAACACGAGAAAAGACTAACCCCAACCGAAGTAATTCAGGTTGGTTCTTGGGTCTGATTTATGGGTTTCGATCAACCCGACTAACCCGAATAAACTTTAAGTTTTAAGCCAAATATAATTTTAGATATAATAGGCTAAACCATAGCCGCTAAAATTATCAAAATTTGGCCTTTCCACCTATTATAGACGAATGCTTAATTAATTTATAATTTACGTTTATGACTAATGATAGCCATAATTGAACAACCCTATAATTTACAAAAAAATCACTACCTTTCTCCAAATTTACAAAAAATCACTACTTTTTCTCTCTCCACCCTATAATTTACACTCACGACCACTCACAACCACACCCTATAATTACAAACCATCCTCACATAATTTTAGGGGATGGGTTGAGAATGCTCTAATTAGACTAAAATCACTATCTTTATCTTACTTCTTATGAATTAAATAATATTTTTATACATTTATTATATTGTATTTTCTCCTTTTTCCACTTATATCCACTTTTAATAAATATTAAAAACCTAAATATGATAAACAGTGTCTAACCAAATTTACTGATGATCAGTAATAATTTCTCTTTTTTCTAATCACAACCACTCCATATGATATTAAGAACCTACTCACATAAATATGAAAGAAACAGCTATATATATGAATGCTCTTAGGTTGCTTCTTTATATTAGGAACTATGAATTTATTTTAAAGTGTTATCTTCTAAGTCAATCTTGTATATTCCTCAATCTACCACTACTTCTTTTGTCTGAATGAATTAATTTGGGTAATCTTATACGTGATACGTTTATAGGATAAGAATTTTTGATTATTACACGCATGTACTTGGTTTGTTAACATGATAGTCGGTTTAGATATAATGTAAAACAGACAAAAACCTTCTATCGTTTACTTTTTTTATATCCAAGCCTATTCGATCGACTCGCATTGCATCCCCTAGCGAAATTTCTTGTATTCTCCGTGTCTTTCTGCCGGGTTTTACCAACATATTTCCATATGAAACCCTCCCCCCCCCCCTTCCAAAAAAAAAAAAAACTATTACATTTATTTAGGCGAATGGTGATGCGATCTCAACATTCTATCATTAATACCTTGCTACACCATAGGCAATTGATGTTTGAATTTCCGATTAAGTTAACAAAATAGGTCCCGGTGTATCTCACACTAAACAATGGCGGTCACGTCAGTGCATGGAAGATCGTCTACTAGCATGGGCGAGGTCAAACGGTTATTAAATTTGTGATGGCTAAAATAAAATGTAACTTGTTTGTAAGATGTGAAAACGTAATACGATTTATCTCTAAGATGCGTGTTTAACTTCAAAATGAGTTGTTACCCAAAAGAACCAATTAACATGCAAAGGCGGAAAGGCCAATCATGGCTCAGTAGTGAACCATTAATTGTACATGTGTTTGGAACACCAAAACGATTCATTATAACTTATCATATTTTTTATTAGCAAAACAAACCCACCTAACACATGTCAAGGCCCATCATGGCCCATAACAAACCATTAATCATATATGCATATTTCATAGAAAAATAACTTGTTATGCATAATATGACCATGTGTAACAAAACCAATCTTATAAGACATTACAAAGCTCATGGATGATTTGATGTCTAATTTTTCTGAAGATTATGCTGACAGAAAGCTATATAATAATAGTAATGATGCTAAATAATCTCCATGCAAAATCAGGTATATGAAACTGATCGGAATTTGATGTTATATTAAATAGAAAAAATAATTCTCAATAATCTGCATGATATTCATACACCCCTATTAGATAATCTCCACAATCCTCTTATACCCACCTTGATAACCGATGGTTCATTGATTGATCGACGGTTTATTTACGTTGTTCCAATCTTGATCAACCTTGTATCTAACTCCCATTTCAACAATTGATCTCACATATATTCATCATACATATCATTCTCTTCTTGACCTTTGTTCATTAATGAGTTACAAATTCAATATTTCCACCGTGATGAACTGAACATTTACCTAATTCTGTACAGTAGAGGGCAATACATGATGGAAGCAAGCTTCAATACTTGAGACCCTAATACCCCATAACTATATATTGTCATAAATCATAATATATAAATATATGATGAATTTTTTAAACTTAAATATATGTTTTATTAAAAAGTAGTGTTTAGATTGATACAGATGGCAAACATGTAACAAGTTGTGTCACTAATCCTTTTGGATGACAAAACTAAGTCGTTTGAAAATAAAATTCATAGAAAATAGGGTCATAACATTACTATTCATGTCATGTTGGAATATAAAGTGCGATCTTTATTTTAAAGGCATATATAAAGTGCGATCTACAATTCCACAGTCATACATATACTGACAGTGCCAACATTTTGATGTCAGCTTTTGTTGTTGGAAGAAAGATCATGAGTTTTGTGCTTGGTTGTATGCTTTATGTCTATCTTTGATCCTAGTATCATTAGCACATTATGGTGTAGCCACATACTTCAGTATCTATAACTTAACTGAATATGCCAATGTTCCACTCAGTTATATGCAATTTAAATATTGCAATCACCAATATTCTTTCCTAGTTTCAACATGCGCAAGCGTGACGGTGGCACTTTATGGTCCAGAACTATAAAAAAATTGGCCTAAGGCAACTTTATTTTACAAAAATAAGCTGCATTAGGTGAAGTTGCATTAGACCTAATGCAACCTTTTTATCATATAACGCAACTGTTTCTTTCAAATGCAACATTTTTAAAATGTTGCATTTGAAAAAAACAGTTGCATTATCTAACAAAAAGGTTGTATTAGGTATAATGCAACTTCACCTAATGCAGCTATTTTTTTGTAAAATAAAGGTTGTCTTAGGCTAATTTTTACACGACACCCCATAATGTATTAACTCAATCCAACTGAACCACAAAGTTGTTAAAAGAACTAGTAATTATTACTAATTTTGTGATACACTATGTGAGAACTTCGTAACAAACCAAACAGTGTTTAAAACTAAATTAAGAGGAATGAGATATCAATATTAAAAGTTATCATGTGGTTGAAATTACTAAAGAGAGTATATTATTATCTTTCAAACAAATGACCGATTTTCATGGCATGTGGTGTTGTGTCGTTTGATTGCTTATTCTACCCAATGGTTATTGAAGGAGCAAGTCTTAAAAGAAACGGTAAGGTTTCTGCAATGTGACATGGAGGTCGCGGGGTCGAGCGTGTAAACATCACTTGTATAATGCAGGGGCCGATGCATACATCAGGCCAAGTGGCTTAGGAGCCTTGTGCATGACTATGTTTTCCCTACCCACTAGTTGTTTGAGTGCCGATTATTATGAATTTGATTTTCGTCCATAATTATCGCTTTTCAAATTTATGAAAGTTCTAGATGTAAACCAAACTTTGATCGACAATGCGGCTTAACAATCTATACAACCCTACAAACTTGTAACATTTGCAATTCAAACCATAAAAACCCTACAAAATGAAAGTGATTATAAAACAGTAGTCTCAACCATGTTTTTTCCTGTTAACATGTGTGGAATTTTATCAATGATACAAGCATGAATGCTTGAGGCCCCATTATAATCATAGGAATATTTGGTATGTTATGATGAGAAAGGGTGACATACATTTCCATTAAAACAGTGAATTAGTTGGTACGAAATAACTTGCCTCCATAAATTCTGCAACATCATCATAAGATATACTATTTTAGGTACCAGGAGACTTGGCCATCAAACGTGGGATGGGATGTTGAGTGTTGACGGTGCATGATTCACTACATTATAAGGACAATTTTAAGGTTAGAGTAAATCAACCTAAACCTAAACATATGTCTCATTCATTCAATTTTAACATATGATTTATAAATTCTCTCCTTTATCTTGACCCTTGAATTTACATGTTTATCATCTTTCTAGCCAAATATCCATGTTAAATTATTATGCAGGGTTAGGTTCAAATAAGAAGTTTGATTTTTCTAAGAAGGCTAGGAAGGAGGGTATTTTTGTCTTAACACATTTATATCAAAACCTACTTACTTTAATCTCAAAACCCACTTACATCTTCACTCATCTCCTACAACCACCACCACTCCACCGCTCACCGCCACCACCTCGCCGGAAAAGTCCGAAAAAACACAATGGAAAACACTATGAAAAACACAATGTAAAAAACACTATGAAAAAAAACAAAATGATAAAAACACAACAAAAAACACAATTGTATGACACAATGTAACAAACACAATGAAAAAAACAATATGAAAAATACTATTGTATAACAAAATTTTGGTAAAACACAATTTGTAAAAACCCACTAATTTTTTTTTTATTTTTATATAACAATATGGTACTCATATAAAAGATAAAAAGACACTCGTTATTATGGTGAATTTGTTTTTCAATAAAAACGTCGTAAAAAAAGTTATGGACGTTTTAAAATGATAAGGGAATTTGGCATGTGCCTTGCATGTGGAGAGAGAAAGTCAATGAAAGTGTTATTCTTTTATGCCCTTTACCTTGTGTTCACACTTGATTTCCCCATAAACTAATCTCAACCCTTCATTTTCAAAATTAATAAACAAGATTACTTCTTATCCTTCCTATAAAAATTATACTTCCTATTATAACTCAACCCATCAGTAGTCAAAATTTAAATGCTTAACTCTATACATCATTGGTTTGTAATATCTTTTGATGTTTTGTTTTTAACAAAAACTAAAATTCCATACATAATACGTACACCAAATGAAACTAGCAAGAAGTAAGAAACAAATGGGATATAACATGATATATACAAAGGAAAATTGGAGATGTTTAATCATTGTGACTGATTAAGAACTCTTTGTTCCCATCATGTTGACTTTTTAAGTGTTAACTTACATAGACCACTCCTAATGTGCGTATTTTTAGCTCACATAGATGGAATAGTGGCAGATATAGAGAAGAGAGAGGAAGAGATGCTTTCATAAAATTATAAAAATGGGACATGTGAGGAAAAGGCATTTTTGAGCCCTTTTTTTTTTATTATTATTATTATTATTATTATTATTATTATTATTATTATTATTATTATTATTATTATTATTATTATTATTATTATGTTGTGATCAGAGAAGCAAAACCTATACACGATGAACGGGAGTGACATTATGAAGTTTTTTATTCTTACTCGTTTGTGCATGAAAGAAACTACGGTGATAATTAGCTTCCCGGCTAACAATTTGCGTAGATCATGACTACATGAAAAGTATCGGGTTATTGAGTCAGTGTTGGATATTCTAGTGCTTTTGTTATTCTTTTATGTAACATCTTTGCGTATAATTCATTCGCTTATTGAAAACGTGTAATATTATACATTTGTCAAGTGATTTATATAATTGGACTTCCAATTTATATAACATCTTTGAGGGTTTAATAGATATGTGTGTATACATGCATGCATGATGTGTACACATACACATATAGACATATACATATGCGTACGCATACATATACATTCATGCATACGGGCATATACATGTAGAGAGATAGTCAGTATGCATTAAAAAGATCTTTCTTCATCGGAAGAGTGCATCATTTTAATGACTTTCTCTCTCGATGCAACCACTATTTAAAAACATATAATGATTCCCTACTCCTAGTCTCCAGTGATGATGAAGAACTAGAGGCTCTGCAATCTTCATGTCCGTTTCTTTCCAATTTCTTCACTTTCACTTTTTTATATTATGTACAAACGAAATGGATCGATTGATCACATGCACATGCTACTTTAACCTAATATATATTCTTCATAATAATAGGTGCTCGTGATTTTTTTTAATGATTAATAAAACAAACATTATATCTTTATAGTTTACAATCCCACAAATTAGAACCTATATCGTTAGAAACCGATTCAAGATGGTCGATCTTCGAAATTGGAGAAGAAGGGAGACACATTTTAGTAACTAATATTCACTCCTTTCATGGTCTTGGCTTTACAGTTCGATGACCATGTTTATATAGTCAACTACTAATTAAGACCACTAAACTAAATATTTAAACTACTCACCAAACCTATTATTACTATATAATATATAGTAATAATAGGTTTGGTGAGTAGTTTAAATAGTAATATAGTTTAGTTGTCTCTTGCATTTCTTTATTTTCTTTAATTTCATAATATATAGTATATATTATGAAATTAAAGAAAATAAAGAAATGCAAGAGACAACGTAATTCGAAGTTTTGCGTAGGATAGCATGAGACATGGGTGGTTGGCTCATATGAGTTATATTGTCGTCCCCGAGAATCGTTAAAAATTTTGGACTGAAGGCGAGAAAAACAATCTAGACCTTAAGTAAATTTTTTATTGAGTGTAAACAATTAAATATTTAAACGGGCATATTGGGTTATGGTTTGGGCTATACATTATTTTTTTCTTAATAAAAGTTGGTTTAAATGAATTGGGGTACTTGAGTTTAACTATTGGTTTAAATGAATTGGGGTTGTTGGGTTTAACTATTGAGAATACACTTAGATATATTTTTAAAATTTTTGGGCCAATCGAACCGGGAGCGGTAATGATGACTCAACCCCAAGCATGCGGGCACACATAACATGAGAACAAAACGAGGGAACTGCATGTGTGACAATGGCCGGGTTCGAGTAGGGTATTACTTACTTAATCTCATATTCAGTTGTAAGATCATGTCCCATACATGACCCAATACTTGCTATATATGAGAAAATTTCCTAAAATGACCATTTTAATCTACCCTTTCCAAGACTAACCACGTTTCTAAAAATCTCAAAATAACCACTCATAAAACTTTATAAGAACACACGCAATTATATACACATGCTCTTTGCTAACTTAATTTATCAACTCATGCTCAAGTCAAATCCATACCATGAATTTTTATGCCAGGTTCGCGTTGTGTTTAAATAATCATAACCATAGTTTCGCAATTGTTTGTATAATTAAACTCTTTTTTTTTAAACCTTATTCAGCCGGTATAAGGTATAAGTTGTTTATCTGAAATTGGTTAGTTAATAGAATATGAATCTAAGTTAAAAAGCCTATTTCACTTCTTCACATGGAAGACAAATGAGTACGTTGCCGCTTGATTTTTTAGAGGTAAAGTGTCTTTTTTTTTTGAACGGTCAACAAAAGAAAATTTTATAACTAGAAAGGAGAAACGTTACAAGCAATGTACTCATAACAAAAAACCTGTTACAAGTGAACAAACACCCAGGAGACACTCCTTTTCCATATTAAACGTGAACCCGTACCACCTTTCCCAAGTTAGCGTTGGGATTTTCTACCTATTTCTCACCCCACAAATAACTTAGGGCCTTGATTTCACCAATCATGTTAATCAAGTTAACCGGTTTCCGTTCGAGCACCAACGCATTCCTCGCTCTCCATAAACACCAAATCGTACTAAGACATACCGCATGAAACACCTTCGCCTTTCGACTAGAAAGCAATGAGTGCCTATGTAGTTCCAACACATCTTTGACAAAGAACGCGTAAATGAAAGGTACCTTGCACCATGTTTCTATGACACTCCAAACCAATTGAGCGAAATGGCAAGAGATAGTCACATGTTTCTATCAACTTGTTAGTTTCGTACATCGAAGATGGGCCCATTTTATTAACTTGCTTTTAAAATAAACACTTTATCAACTTCTTTTAAAATAAAAACTTTCTTTCACACTACATAAAATTAAATGTCGAGCCAATTTAATTGCACATTCATATTAAAATAAATAATTTGAGCCTCTGCTCATGCTCGACTTGTCTAAAACCGAGCCAAAATCGCACAAAGCCTTTTTTCAATCAAGAGTCAAGCAAGTTTCAAGCGTTGAGCAGGTTAGATAAGCCTATCCAAAATATATGAACTTATGAATAGAAGCACACACAGAAACCGGTTTCTAACCAAAAAGCTAACCGGTTACTAACCGATCCTAACTGCCGGTTAGTAAGCGGTTTATATTATTGATCTCAAGACCGGTTACTAACCGGTTAACCGAACTGGTTAACCGATTTTTTAATTAATATTTTATTAAAAACCAGTTTTTGCCTGACCGGTTAACCGATTTTTTTTTTATTTATCAAAACCGGTTAGTACCCGACCCGATTAACTGGTATAACCAGTTATTTCCCGCTAAAAAAACCAGTTAAAAAATTAACCGGTTAACCGATTTGTGCACCTCTGCTACTTATGAAGTAACATATGATAAAAGCCATAAAGCACAGTTTAACTCAAACCCAAATGGGCCAATCAAACGAGGCCCAACCCAATACGAAATGGGCCTATTGCAAATGAACCCCGTCACCGCCGACGGCCGTCGTGGCCATATTTTGGTCTAAGCAAAGCAAAGCAAATCAAAAGGAACAAGTAGAAACATGAAACTACAGGATTTGATCTAATCATTCTCAAGGTTCGATTTCTTGCTTGAAATTATCTAATATAATAGTTGGTTCTTGTATTTGACTCTGATCTGTAATATTTGAATAAGTGATGCGATATTATTATTAGTTGGGAGAAATTTAGTGTTAAATATGAAGAAGGTAATTGTTTTTGTTTATATGTGTAAATGGAGATTTGCTGCAATTACTTCTTGACATTAATTAATGTGATAAAAATCCAGATTGTTTACATAGTGCAATGATAGTGTTTATAATAAATATATAGAAGAAATCAACAACATTTTTGGGGTAAATCGGCTAATAAGAATCGAAGTCTTTATGTAAAATTTGTTAGTCACCCGCTTAACCCGAAGCCCGAAACTATAAACCCATTTGGGCTGGCTTTTAAAAAAACTACCCATTTACCCATTTTGATCTGTACCCATTTTTTGTTTGGGCTGTATTGACAAAACCTGCGATCGACCAAGTTATATTATAGTCTAGCTTAGGGGCATGCACGGGTCGGTTTTGTGCTCAAGTTGTACAAAAAACTGGAAATTTGTTTCTGGGTTTTTGACAATAGTTAGTTTTCGGTTTTTGCCATTTGGGCTTGAGCTTTTTGAGCCGAAAAAAGCCAAAATAATGAACTTTGTGCCTAATTTGTTATTTATTACACATTTAGGCCTAACTTTTGTGGTTTACATTTTTCAAAAACAAGTTACTTAACATTAAAAATAAAAAAGTTATAATCCATAAGTCCAATAACAAACCCTCAAATTAAGCGATTTAATCTATCCAACAAACGAAAGTTAACCCATTAGCGTTGAAAAAAAAGCTAATGCATTCAAACAAACATTAAGGTTTTTTACAAGTTCACTTTGGTTTTATGGGTTTGGTGTTCAGGGATGAGTACATGCAAAACTGAAACCGATTGAGAAAACATAAATGATAAAACCAAACTGACGGTTTTGGGTTGGGTTCCATTTGTTCGGTCAGTTATTTTGGTTTCATACACACCTTATACTCTATACTTCTATAGCTTATAGACTCATGCAAGAAAAGTATATCAATATTGATGTTATATGGAAATTCATTAGATACCATCATATTGAAATCCTACTTGTTTATTGTTATGCAGGACTAGCAATCAGAGAAATAAAACGGTATACTTGAATCTAAAACCGAAGACGAATATATCTTAAAGTAACATGCGATGGGAGCATCGCGAACACCAAAGCTATCAGGTATTCAAAAGCAAGTTCTTTCATTATACAGAGGATTTCTTAGAACGGCGCGCTCTAAAACTCCTGAAAACCGGGCCCATATTGAATCACTTGTGTCAGCCGAGTTTCGAAAAAATTCGCAGTTGATTGATCGCAAGAATATTTTACATATCGAGTATTTGCTTCGTCGTGGTAAGAAACAACTTGATCAACTCAAAACCGTTGATTCCGTTAGGTTATCTTCAACAAATGTAGAATTGTCTGATACTAGTTCTAACTGATGTTTGATCATCAACTGTTGTTTAATGGAGGTTGCTTGTCTCCTATAATAAGTTTAGAGAAAGCTTATTCTTGTGATTATTGAGATGTTTGATTCTGGGTTAAAGATGCCACATTTATTTATTTAAACCATTAAGTTATTTATGTTTTTTTTCTGATCATTTTAATACTTGTTACAAAATAATTTCTGCTTTTTTTATTATGGTTTCCTGGTGTGCACACAATGATAAAAATTTGACTCTTTTAAGCTGCGGTGTGGCCTAGTGTGTTGATAATGTGTTTAAATGGATGCAAGTCGCTCTGTTTAAGATTTATGTGGTTTCAGTTTTGGCGGTTTACTGGTTTATCTATCTGGCCGAGGGTTTGGAACTGGCCATGTAAACCGAATTTATATATTCGTTGGACTGAAATCCAACGATTTTGATAATAAAAAAAATATATAAAACAGCTAAAACAGTGGAAACCGAACCATCAAACTAGAGCTGCACAAGAAAAAAAAACGGTTTGGGAACAGAACTGGTTCAGATGCGACCAGACTTTAGGTTGGAATCGGGTTGCAACCCTGTATATTTAAACGGTTTGTACCCAACCCTAACAGATTAAAACCTGGCTTCAAATTGGTAAAACACAATCCTATCACCCTCAAAACTGGTTCTAACCCGACCCGGTTTGACTAGAACATGGGTTTGACTTTTGTTAACCCAATCGAACTGGTTGGTAACCCGAACCGGTTTGGGCCCAGAACCCGATTGGTGCACGCCTCTACGTCAATTCGTTAAATTGCTATAACCCGCCAGCATGGCCGGCCCATTTAACCTGGCTGGTTTGGTTTGTCGTTTAAGTGGCTTGACTTAAAATGTGTGTAAAAATTGGTGGTACTTGAGAATCATGGGCTTGGCCCGTGTAGAATATTGTTAAATGGTAACCCTTTTAAGTTTTAATGGTCCGGAAAGAAATGGAGAATTATGGGCTTGGCCCGTTCAGATATTTTAACCCATACTTTTATCTATAAAAACAATCTGTATTTAAAAGTAACAGAATGTTAACGTACAAATGAAATGAACGTGCTAATTGTGAGAATTATGTAGTTTAATTATTTATACAAGTAAAGTAATTATGTAATTAAATCGTAGAGTAATTGATTCATATAATTGACACGTTAATTTCATTTGTATTGATCTAAACAAGTAAATCTTGAAAAGTCAATAAGTCAAGAAAACTAGTTGATCCAATTGATTCACTTAATTCAACCGGTTTAGTTTGGCATTTTCTGGAATTATAATTACCTGTTTTTCTCTAAATTCTCATTAAACTCGGCTGAACAAGACCGTAAACATCCATACTTTGTTTGATCTCCATACAACCGCCTTTGGTTACGTACAACCCTTGCTCTTTTTCAAAGTTGTTCAAAAATCGAAATCTAGTTTGGGATATTTAGAAACATGGTTATTGTTTGCACGCCATCTAGAGATCAAGAAACGACATTAGCATCAACATCTTGCAAAAGAGTAACCAATTAGCCAACCACAACTCTTTGGTGGACCATCATTGGCTGCTCAATCTTCTTTCTTGTACTACTTGTACTTCCAACAAGTTAAAACACGTTTGTACTACAAATTTCTCATAATACTTTCCTTCACCAACCAAAAGATATTTTTGGAAAAAAAAAAAATCTTGTTGACTAATAATAGTTATTGATGATTTCATTAATAATTGAATCAAAGTTAGCATAGATCCTATTATTACATGAAAATGTATTCATAGAAGCATAGATTCTTCGTTCGGTTAAGGTTGGGCTCATGCATTTTCGCGTCACATGTGCCATTAAGTGATATGGTTATAGTGACTCGAGAGGTAGACAACAAAGTTATACCAATTGTAAACATATTTTGACATTTTGGCATATCTAAATACTTCATTAAATATGTATATGTTACACACGTCATAAGTCACAACATGTGATCTATTGAGTTCATCACATTACATCAAACCCTTTTTGAGTTTTTAATCAAGAAAGATAAAAAATAAAAAGGCTCAACTTTTGTCACTAAGAATGTGTTGAATAATATTCCAATATAAGTCTTTGATATAATGATGTATCTTTGTATGCTATTTACATTCATAAGTATATATAAAAATCTAACTTTTTTAAGTGATCAAGGATCTACAAAGAGAAACAATAACCACCCGCGGTGGGGATAGTGGTGGTGGAAGATTTAGGTGGCGGGGCACCTCTTGAACGATCACCAACCGCCTCCCAACGTCGTTTGAATGACGGTCGTGGGAGGTCTTCTGGCACGATTGTCTCCAATGAATTTAATTGCCATGCCGGGCACATTCTTTTATTACTCCACCTCTTTACCTTTGCCTTTGACTCT
Source organism: Bidens hawaiensis (assembly GCF_021521415.1). Classification (NCBI taxonomy): domain Eukaryota; kingdom Viridiplantae; phylum Streptophyta; class Magnoliopsida; order Asterales; family Asteraceae; genus Bidens; species Bidens hawaiensis. The sequence goes on from NW_027493827.1 coordinate 85,274, forward strand.
ATACCGGTCTTTGGCTCAATGGCCATCGCGAGATCATGGTTATTTCCTACTATGCCCTCCATTTGTAGACCAATTATCACACATGCCATCCCAACTACACATTGCTTCTTCCAAGAAATATCCCTCTTTGGGCAACATGATCACAATCAAAACGTGTCAAATACTGTTTGATTAGATCAAAGTCATATATATATATATATATATGGTGGTTAACTCGACGTACCTGGCGGACGGTGGTGGTTGAGTGATGGCAGAAGGGGCGGTAGGTGGCCGAGGGTGGAGACATGAGGTGGTTGTTATTGTTAATACCATCTTTCTTTCTTTGTTTTGACAATTAGCAATCTTGCCCAAAAATATGGGAGATGATGGGCTTATTCAACACTTTTTATAAGGAAACGTTGGCTGGTCATCTACTCAACTATGCCACAAACCATGGTTCCCCACGTGGGTTGGATCCACAAGCCTAATTATCACATGTCACCAGAATTTTTATTTTTAAATGGAAAAATAGTTAGTGATAAAATGGTTTTTAAGAGAGAGAAAAGTTGGTGATGGTTTTGTAGGAGCTTCGCTATTTGAAATGGCGGATCTCAAATTAAATATAGTCATTGTTAGTTTTTGTTTGATGAGGTGGACAAGACACTTGTGTTTCGCCATTTGAAATGGCGAATCTTATATATTTTATTCATGTTCCGCCATTTCAAGTTGTGGATGCCAGTTTATAGTTGATTGGCTGTACGCCTAACTTACCCCTATATGTCAAAAGCATTTTTGATAGACATCCGTCATTTGAAATGGCAGGTGTCTTCTTGACATCCGTCATATCAAATGGCAGATATGTGCCATGTACTTTCTTCTGACCACTTATTGACAACCTCTTTGTATTTTATTATATTTGACAGACATCCGTCATTTTAAATGACGGATGTGAATAGATACTTGATTTGACAACTCTCCTTTATCTTTTTATATATTTTTTAAAAGCTAATATGTAGCCTGTAAAAAAATGAATGTAAATTAAATTCATTTTCTTTTATCATCATAGACTCAAAGTTTTAAATCATTTAATACTTCATTGCATATCACTAAAACACTTATTTTTATATTGTTTTAATATGAAACCAAATCATATAATAACTAATGTTTTACTTGGCGCGTTGCGCCGGGGTAGGTTGGTAAAATCCGGACGGTGGTAAAGCCAAGCGTTGTTGGTCCTGAGCGTTGAGACGGTAAGTCGACGCGAATTCGATTAGTTTTGATTACGTGCTTTATTATACTAGAACTAAAACCAAATATAAAACAAAAAATATCAAAAAATTTAGGTGGACCAATGAGGTGTAGCCGGTTGGTAAAACTCGAGCGTTGGTAAAACCCGATCGTTGTCGATCCCGAGCGTTGAGGCGGTGAGTCTACGCAAATTTCGATCAGTTTCCGTCAAGTTCGTTATGGTACTAGAACAAAAAAATCGGCATTCGGTCGGTTTTGGTTACGATCGTCAAACTTGAGCTAAAACAAAATGCGGTGACTCTACACGAATTTGATAGGTTTTCGTCACATTTGTTACGGTAACTAAACAAAATCATATAGCTACGGAATGTCTTCGACCAAGTGGTCCAATGAGGTACTATGACACCAAAACTCTTATTTATATTAACTTATTTAAACAAAAAACTCAAATAAAATATTTAAAAAAAAATAAAAAGAAGAAACCAAAAAAATATATATTTGAAGGAGTCTCACTTAACAAAAGTGAAATGTTAAATGTTGCTCTATGTGTCTTGAACTTGAGTAGCTTTATCATTACCAAACATTAACAAATTTAATATCAACCAACACAACAAGATGTTACAATTGATTAATCACCAAAATGACCAACGACGCTTGGCTTTACCACCGTCCGGGTTTTACCAACCTGCCCCGGCGTTACGCATCAGGTAAAACTAGTTATTATATGATTTGGTTTCATATTAAAACAATATAAAAATAAGTGTTTTGGTGAGATAAATATTAAATGATTTAAAAACTTTGAGTCAATGACGGTAAAAATGAATTTACCTTACATTCATTTTTTCTTACAGACTCCATATTAGATTTTAAAAAAACATATAAAAAGATAAAAGAGAGTTGTCAAATCAAGTACATAATCACTATTTACATTCATCATTTGAAATGACGGATGTCTGTCAAATATAATAAAATATAAAGAAGTTGTCAATCAGTGGTCAGAAGAAAGTTTATGGCACTCTTCACATCTGCCATTTGAAATGACGGATGCCGAGAAGACGCCTGACATTTCAAATGGCGGATGTCTATTAAAAATACTTTTGACATATAGGGGTAAGCTGGGTGTACCACCAGTCAACTATAAATTGACATATGCCATTTGAAATGGCAGAACACGAATAAAATATACAAGATCCGTCATTTCAAATGATGGAACACAAGTGTTTTGTCCACCTCACCAGACAAAAACTGACAAGACCTGTATTTAATTTGAGATCCGCCATTTCAAATAGCGGATCTCCTACAAACCATGCATCACCAACTTTTCTCTCTTCTAAAAACCATTTTATACCTAACTATTTTCCATTTTAAAAAAAATTCCATGTCACTATGCTATTTTTCTAATTGTGACAAATATGATGATAATAATATTATCAAAACCGTTGATTTTACAAAATAAACATAAAAATAGAAATGAAATACACACAAAGGTTGAAAACTCAAAAACTTTGAATACTAGCTAGTCGTGTAGTGTGACACATGTTTTCCAATTTGGCGTGATGGGCGACGGTACTCTTCAATTGACACGTTAGAGACTAGGGGTTACATGCTCGTACGCTACCTTATGGAAGGGACCACTTGATTTTGAAGCTAGCTAATTTGGTTAACTGATTTGTAATTAACAATTTTAACTAATGATTAAAAATACATAATATTAACATATTAAAATATAGGCTTTAAGTTCTTATATTAACAAAAAAAAATAAAAATAAAACGTCACCCCTTGTTTTGGAATTGAATCCACAAGTCCAAAACCTTTGGTTCCATTACGCCAAAAAGAGTCATTTTACTGTCTGCTGTTTAAAAATTATAAACTCCCTTCCCCAGAGAGTGGGCCTTGTGCACCATCTTGCTACTTGATTTAGTTCATGTAACTCAATACATCCATACAAAATCTCTTTTAGTTTTTTTGGGTTATCTTTTGTAAATCTTATGTGCTAATGTACTTGCACTTTGAGTAGAAATCCAGACACAGTTTATGTATTTGATGTCCATATCTTTGGGTTATTTTTGTTAATATTTAGCGTTAGGATGCTGTTAAACGAATCCCCTCCATCTCATTTTAACTAAATATACGCCCTCCCTCAAGTTTCATGTTTATACAATTCAAACCTTATTTATTTATTTATTTTTGTCATTTTGTTATATTTTATTATTATTGTCTTCAAAACACATTTTTTAAGAATATTTTTTACTATTATATATTTTCAAAACGATTCTGTTTTTTTTTAAATAGGAAAAAATATTATTTTTTCTTAATTAAAATAAACATTTTTGATAATTTAATAATACATTTTTTTCTATAATTGTTTAGAGAGTGTTTTTTTAATAGTTTTTTGAAGCTAGTGTGCATTTTTTAAAACAAATTTCTTAATGCTTGTTAAAAACTAAATAGTGCATTTACGTAATAAAATGCACAAAATTTATGTTATAAAATAAAAAAAAATGTTATAGGGGAGTAACATGTTAAATAAAATTGTTAAATGAACTGAAAATTTAGAAGAGAAAGTATGACAAGTAAAAGAGGGAGTACATTTAGCTTAACCCTTAGCGTTAATGGTTCATAATGCGTGCTTTGAGTAGACATCCACGCACAATTTATGTATTTGATGTCCCTATCTTTGATTTCATAGTCAAACTTTTATAAAATATATTAGAATTCAATTTTAGGAGAAAAGAAAAAAATAAGGGAAAATTCCCAAAATAGCCCCTTTTAGAGAGAGAGTCCCTATTTTAGCCATTTTTTCCTCAAAATCTTTTGTAATTTGGACTGACCAGACGTTTTGGGAAAAGATAAAAATAATGAAGGAGCAGTCCAAATTTTGAAGGAAAGTCAGGTAGGAGACGGGATTTATGGAAATAATGAAGGTAAAGTCCAAATTATTTTGTAATCTTGGAGCAAAAGTCCAAATTTTTCCAAATCTTTTTTATTCATAAAACCGTCTTGAGAGACTGTTTTTTTATGTTTCCTACCTTTCCCGTCCACATTTTCAAATTCTTGGAAAAAGATATTTTGAAATCTCGTCTTGAGAGACGCATTTAGGATGAATTTGTTCTTAATAGACGAGATTTCTTACTTTCCTACCTTTCACGTTCAAATTATATAATTTAATATCTATTTTCGTTCTTATCAATCATCAATCTTCTTCATCGTCGGTTGATCTTGAGCCGGCCTTTTAACTTTACCCTCTTAAAAAGTAATTATTATTGAGTTAACCGACTAATAAGTAATGATTGTGATATCATTTAAAATAACTTATTTAAGGAAACAAACGGTTTAATTTGAATATCCATCTCGACTCCGAGATTATAGCAACTTGTAAGTTGTAAGCAACCCTCAGTTCCCTTAATTATATATTAATGATCTTCACAGTACTCCGTCACAACGTAAAACAAACAAATTAAAATAGCTATTCTCTCTTTCTCTCTAAATTACACCTGTCGTTCTTTTTAAATTCTTAAAATCATACCGGAAATGTACGGAATTGAACAATATACTCATTACGGAACGTTGAGATTATGTTGCCGTCGTAGTAGGAACCAATGAACCCGAAACCTAAATCTTTAACTTCCACATGATCTCCCCTCTTAAACCTTGTCATTTTGGCTAGCACAAGATCAACCGACGATGAAGAAGATTGATGAAGAAGATTAATGATTGATAAGAACGAAAATGGATATTAAATTATATAATTTGGATGTAAAAGGTAGGAAAGTAAGAAATCTCGTCTGTTAAGAACAAATTCATCCTAAATGCGTCTCTCAATACGAGATTTCAAAATCTCTTTTTCCAAGAATTTGAAAATATGGACGGGAAATGTAGGAAACATAAAAAAATAGTCTCTCAAGATAGTTTTATGAATAAAAAAGATTTGAAAAAATTTGTACTTTTGCTTCAAGATTACAAAATAATTTGGACTTTACCTTCATTATTTCCATAAATCCCGTCTCCTACCTGACTTTCCTTCAAAATTTGGACTGCTTCCTCATTATTTTTATCTTTTCCCAAAACGTCTGACCAGCCCAAATTACAAAAAATTTTGAGAAAAAAAGGGTTAATATGGGGACTCTCTCTCTAAAGAGGGCTATTTTAGGAATTTTCCCAAAAAATAATAAGACATAATTAGCATTAATGTGATATTTTTTTCTTTTATCAAAAAGCATTTGGTTCAATGGTATCAAATAGTGTAATGAGTGCTTCCTCTCTTTAGAGGTTGAGGGTTAAAATCCCATAGTAGGATAGTTAGATGGATTTAGGAGTAGAATATTAGTTGTTTAAAAAATATGAAAAATATTTAGAAAATAAGATATAAATTTAAATAATAACGAGTTTAGGTAAACTATAAATAGTTGAATGAAAACCTAATGCAACATAAGTTGGGCTTTGCGTGATGTCTTTGTAGCTGTAATTTTTACTTTTTTCAAATAAAAGGAGAAAATATCAAAAAACTAAAAAGCAAAAGTAACAAAGATGAAAGGAATGGGAGTAAGTACACTACCGTAAAATACCAACTATATTTTTCTACCAATCGACCATCTAGTGAAACCTCATTTTTACTTAAATTGGTTGCATCAGCCTCAAATGAACCCGGACCCGAACCCAAATTGCAACCCTTACATATTTTTTCATCATTCAAACTTCAGCTTCACATCAGGTTCACGAACCTAATCAACCCCAAATGGTTAGGTTTGCTTAGAGATGCTAATCTTTTCATGCTTGCAAAGTGGCGGTGGAGATTCAAATCAGAAAGATAGGTTGTGGAGGAAATTTGTTTGGTCGCTTCATCATAACTCAAGATCTTGGTTACTTGGTACGTGAAAATACAATTTATAAAATTTATTTTTGGTTACTTGAATTGATAGATCAATAGTTGGGATATTGGGCTGTGGGTCCAAATTAATTTCTTCTTAGACAGTTGGGCTAGGCCGGAACCATTGGCTGAAATAGGCCAAGCCGTATTCGAGTTGGAGTTGAGCACATTTTTTGTGTGTAGGGGATCGGTTACCACTTACAACAGGTAGCTGGGGACTTTAGTTGGCAGTGGAGTTGGAAAAAAAAAACTCCTAGAACTGATAGGGAGTTAAGCGAGTTGGATAAGGTGGTTACGTTAGCAAGCTCGGTGGTTGGGAGTCCTGGATGTTGGCGTATCCAGTCATCTAGAATTTTTTCTTTAGGAGTATCCCAATTTTAGTCTTGAGGTATCCTAATATTTGCTCAGGGAGTCAGGGAGCCCGATACATAAAACTAAGAAGAATTTTTTTTTTTTGGCACTTAGCTGTGAAAGTTGAGGGGTATCCCGGACACCATAGGTGGAATGATAGCTAGTTGTCAATGGTGGCTTTTTGCGATTAAGAGCATTAAGGTATTGATTCGGGATTGCAAGTTTGTTGCTTCAAATTACGTTTACCTATGGAATCATTTGATCCCAAAAAAAGTATTTTTGGGTGAAGAGTGAGTCCAGATCGATTACCTACCTTAGTTGCCTTGGCGAAAAGGAATATTGTGGCTCCTTTGGTTAATTGTTCTATGTGTGGTGTCTAGAGGAAACAACGGAACATTTGTTCATGGTTTGTCCGGTGGCAAATTTGCTTTGGCAAGTACTTATCTCACAATGGTGTAAAATTTGGTGTTTTTTTTTTGCCTTTGGAGTTTGAGGTTAATTGGATATGCACAAATTTGTAAGGTTAAAGGGAAAGAAAGAGAAGGTGATACAAATTATTATACTTACTACGATTTGGTAGAAGAAATTAAGATTATCGATCGAATTCCTTTTGATTCGGAGTTGATCTAAAGACATCATGTTAAATTATACTAGCTAGGTGCCCGCGCGATGCAGCGGAGCATGTATGCAAACATGACATCGAACACGTAACCGGTGTTACTGTATCAGTAAGTGCGTGACTTCACAACACTACGCGGCAACCTGTCGATAGTACGCTCATAATGCGGCATTAGAAGCTTAATCAGTGTTAGTAAGCACGTCACACAACGACTGTGCGCGCGCAATCAAGTGTTTGTGCACACGTAACGCTACATTAAACGCATCTTGACACGCAATACGTTCCGCCTTGCACTGTTTTAACACGAAATCTGTTCTGACTTGATCCATTTCGACCTGAACCCGTCCCGACCCAACCTCACCTTTTTTGTATCGACCCATTCCACCCTTAACCTTTTAGACCCATGACCCGAACGGCCCCGCCCGACCTGTTTTCCAGCCCTTAATGGTAATCACGTAACACATTAAGTTTTTAAAATGAAAAAATATAGCAATACCATGCTCAATTTAAAGAGAATAAAATACTCGTTTTTATGGTATAATGTTTTTTTTATTAAATATTAACGTGTGAAAAATTATAAACGTTTAAACGTCGTGAGGGTAGTTGGTTTAAAATAAGGAATATATATGTAACTATTTTGTAAATTAACAAAATGTGATTAAAGTTAAAGGATTAAACTTGTAATTATTTTGAATAAATTAAAATTAATGTACATAATTTTGCTAAAAGACAAAATTGTCAAAAGACAAAAGTGCCCCTAAAATGTCTTAATCCTATGCATTATGCTTTGTACTTAAAGCAACCACTTTGGTACCTTTTAAAAATTAATAGGTCCCTCACTCATGCTTTATATATATATATAGGGGATGGATGATGAGAGAAGTCAAGTTATAGAGAGAAGTGCGAGAAATCAATCTGAACCATTGATTAACAATGACTATGTGTAGTTAATGGATTGGATTAGTTAAGGTAAATTTGTAATTATGAAAATATCAATTTACTAAGAATTTAATTAATAAGGGTAGTTAGGTCTTTAACTTATGGAGTGTTTAAAGTGAAACTTAAGTCATTAATATCATTTAATTGTTATTATTACTAACTAATTGAAAGTTACATGTAAATTTTTAATTTATTCTATTAATCAAACTAATGTTAAACAAATATAATTTTAATCAAATACCATAATGTCTTTAATTATATTTATTCAAATGCATCAAATATCATGTATTGCCTACAAATATTCATATATTATGTAGGTGAAGTCACGAATGTGTACGTGAAAATTTTACAACGGTAAGCTATTAATATGATACGCTATTTATTATATGTGCTTTAATATAAAAAAATAGTTCATTTTACACTGTGTAGGGTTTATATATGTATTGTGTAGGTGGTATCACGAATATGTATGTGAAAATTTTACAAGTGTAGGTTATTAGTATTATTCATTATTTATTATATGTTGTTTAATGTAATAAATAAATGATTATTTTGTACTGTGTAGATTTATATATGTACTGTGTAACTGATATTTCGAATTTTGTATGTGTAACTTTTATCGTGTATAGGTTCATTTATGTACTATGTAAGTTCATTTATGTACAGTACGTATAGGCGGTATTTTGAATTGCGTGTGTAATTTTTATCGTATGTAGGTTCATGTATGTACTATATATGTTTATAAATGTATTGTGTATGTGGTATTTCTGAATTATGTATTATGTACTGTGTAGGAGGTATTCGAATTGTGTACGCGTAATTTTTATCGTGTGTAGGTTCATTTATATACTGTGTAGGTAGTATTTTGAAATATGTATGCGTAATTTAGATTAAAATATTGAAATTAAAAATAAAATGAAATAGATGTATATTTGTTTGTTGATAATCTATAAATAGAACAATATCGATTATGGGAATTTGAATTGTGAATATATCATAATAAAACATGGTTAAATTTGAAATTAAAAAAATGCTTGTTTGTTTGTTATAAAAAAATAATAATAATAAAAACACAAATTTGTTTGTTGATTTGTATTGATATGTGTTTTATCAAATGTATGAGGGGTTAGAACGCTATGAGGTTGGATCAAATGTAAAGGTGTTAAATGATTTTGAAGATAAAGAAAAATAAGAATTTTAAAATTCATTTTGTGTTACTTTTCATGAACCGGATAAGTTTGATATGTGTTATACTTATTTTAAAATGTTGGTTTTCATGTACAACATATATAAATAATTTCATGTTTTAATTGAGTAACCTTTTGTAAATATTTAAGAAAAATAAATTGTTATCCAGAAACCTCCTACGACATTTACTAGTTACCATATAAACACATCTGTAGAGATTACAACTATACCCTTTTATATAAATTAAAGATAAAATTACAAGAAAATTTATGATTGGTTATAATGACTTCTCGCACTTCTCTTCCTAAAAATACTTCTGAAATGAACATACCTATGTGTGTGTATATATATATAGGGTATGATTATATTGAAAACTCTTATAAGTTGAAAAAACTTTGAAAACTCTATCATAGCCCTTGATTAATAACATCTACGATCCACATTCTAAGATGGTTCTTTTATTGATAAATACAATATAATATTAAGAATAAGCACAGATAAGGGTAGTTTGGGAAAAAAGAATAATATATTCTCTCTATTATGGTATTCATTAGTTCTACAAAAATAGATTTTCATCTAATATTATAATCCTTTTTCTTTCTTTGTGGACGTAAGCTTTATCTCTCTCTATCATATATAAAAATCAAAATCATTTTATCTCATGCTCAAAATCCAAATCAAGAAGTATGAGCACCATTGCTACTCGCAAGCCAAAATCACGACCACAGTTCAAGAACCCGGATTTATCTAGCGGCTGTTGGAAGATTTGGATTTCAAGGTACTCGTTTTCATTGTTCTTAAAAGCTTCCATGTGTGTAGATTTGTGTTCTTAAAACCCATGCTTTTCTCTCCGTAAACTGTGTGTTCTTGGTGTTTAGGTGTGTTCTTGAAAGCTTCTTTATAGTTTCGTTGTTTTTTATGGATGCGGAGTATACACTTTCGATTTCTGGTGATCCCCTCGTCATCACCGTCGTTTCAAATTAGTTTCAACGCCATCCTATGTAACATTTTGGTTTTATCCATCTTTGTATGTGATTTACTTTTGTAATAATAATATAATATGCTTTTAAACATGGTAATTTATGGTAGTTTATGAGAGAGTGAATTGTAATTTGTGATGAACCTAATAGAAGAGAGAGAAATTGTGACCCTTTATTCTAGTGGCTTGTAAATTAGGAAAATATTATTTAATTCTTTTTTACTATTCTAATTTGCTTCAAAAGAAATATAAATTAGTAGATGAGTAGATGTCAGTAGACTGAAAAGAAAGGATATTTCTTTTTTATTCGAAGGACAAAAAAAATAATATATCTAATTCACCAACAATCTTTTAATTGTTATTTAAGATTATAAATTAAAATACTAAAACGATAGCAAACATGTAAATTACAATGTTATATAAATTTACATTATTAAATAGAGGTTACATTTGTAAAATAATAAAATATTACAATAAATTAAAATATTAAAATAATACACAAGAGTGAATTTACATTTGTAAAGTAAAGTTTACATATGTTAGTTATATAATTATAATACTCTATAAATTTACATTTGTAAAATAGAGGTTACAAAATTTACTTATATTAATTACAATATTATATAAATTTACTTTTGTTAAACAAATGTTGCAAAATCTTGCTTATATAAACTAAAATATTTCTTGTGTATTGGTTTTAACTACATTTGTAAAATAAATGTTGCTTATCTAAATTACAATATTATTTAAATTTACATTTGTAAAATAGAGGTTACAAATATTACTTATATTAATTACAATATTTTATAAATTTACTTTTGTTAAATAAAGGTTACAAAATCTTACTTACATAAATAGTTTTTGTTTAACGTTTTTAGCTATATTTGTAAATAAATGTTACAAAATGCTACTTATGTAAATTACAATATTATATAAACTTAATTTGTAAAATAGAGGTTACAACTATAACAAATATAGAATATGTAACAGCTATATTACAATAAAGTTACAATAAAATATAAAATATGCAACAAAAAAAAAACATAAACAATTAAGTTACACAATAATAACTTGAAAAACAAACTAGAATATGTAACAAACATACCCAAGAACTCGTTAACTATTAGTTGTGTGATTTAATGATTGTAATAAAATAATATAATATTATAAAATAAATTATAATAAAATTCATATATCATATCGAATAATATAGCCCTAATATGGTAATATGGTAGGCATCAAATATAAGTGTTAAAAATAAATCAATAATAGTACCGGACCTAAAAATTTATTAATAAAACCAATAATCTAGAATTTGGTTGAAGCATGTGTGAGAAGACATTATAAAAAGAAAGTAAAAGAAAAACAATAAAATAAATAAAGTATTAACTTGGCCTTGGTGTTAAAGCAAAGATCATATAACAATCTACAAACATATACTTGGATAAAATAATTACCTTTATTTTTTAGATAAAAAAAATATGGTGAAGTGATGTGTAAATATTGGTTTTGGAAAGAGAAAGAAAATGATTGATTGTCAAAATGTGATAGAAACATGACAAAAATGCCCTTCTCATTTAATCTTTTAACATGTCAAAAGTGATGACTTGGTATCATGGTATTCACAACATGAGTTTTTATTATATATATATATAATAGGTTATCAAAGAGTGGGAATTCATCTGAACCATCCGAATTCAACCAAAGCCATGAAATATCATAAATAAACAGTTAATTTATTTTCCATCACGTGCGTTTGCTCTTCATTTCAAGGCGTACGGTCCCAGCAGGGCAGTTTTATGCGATTACCCTTCCCACGCTTGCTGCTTTAATTTCTCTCTCTCTCTCTCTCTCTCTCTCTATATATATATGTATATACAGTTTCTGTAAATTATATTGGGTAAAAGAAAAACTCTAACTTAACATCATTAATTATTAATTAAGTTTGACGTGCATTCAAAAAAACAAATAATCAAATATGGTTGGAAAATGATCCACCAATTAAACAATTTAAGTAGTGAACTATGTTGTAATTTAACTTTATTGTTTGTTATGCTTGCCACGTGGAATTTATAACTTTTTTTTAATACAATTTAGAATTAATTTTTTTGATATTATGTATTAAAACTCGTATGTAATAACATATAGTTTGACCTTTGGAGTTAAGCCAATTACTTACCATATAATAACTTGATATGCATTTATGTATGAAAACAAATAAATTATAGCTATGATCAAAATTAAAGAGTTCACGCCCTATCTGAAGTTGAAAAACAACTCAAAATTCAAATTGTACACTTTCTATAAGTTTTTTTTTCCTAGAACCAATAACATTGTTTAAAATCAAAATTAGATTTTGAGTCGTGAAGTTAATCTAGATACATTGAACGCGAATGAAATTGAAAAATCAAAAAAACTTGCAGAGTCCCCCTCCCAAGAATATGAGGAACAATTGACAACATATCACGAACCATGCAGATGAAATTTTAAGGCATAATCTGCTGCTTTAACAGTCTTTTTTTTAAGACAGTAGTTGCACAATGCAAGAGGAAAACACTTGAATTAACCCTCAAAATGAAATAAAAACATCTAGAACTTGACTATACCACTAAACCTTGTATGCATTACATAAAAGTGAATATGCGATGCTTGAGGTTCTCTACTTGGTTCTGCAAAGATTAAACATAATTGATAATCTCATCCAACACATTACTGCCATGCCCATTGACTGGAATTACAAAATGTAGCAAATAAATCTTTTTTTTTGAAAGGCAACTTTATAAAGATCACAAACCCGGTATAAATCCTTTAGTAAAGATTACTTCCGAGGGCTTATCTCATGATATATCCCTGAAAGGTTTTCCTAAACTTTAAACCCCGACCGTTATAATTAAACAACAAATTGCATGTTTAATTAATGCAGCAGACGAAAGCAATTTGCATTCTAAACCAAATTAGTATTTGTTAAAGATAAATGCACGACACAGTTAATGTGTGAACTGACCTACTACGCCAACCAAACGTAGGATTCAATTCCCATCGGATGGTTCTTAGCATATCAATGCTGACACATGTGTAGCTCCAACAGGATGCAATTTATGTATATAATAAGTTCATTGTGATTTCTATTTCGTATTCTTTGAAATAGTTGAAATATTAATCTAAACTAATTTTGACTCGCTAAAAGAAACTGATGCTTCTATTAAATTAAATAGTAATGCAGTGTGCACTTTGCAGTTTGCAACATGGTTGAACTTATAGAAAAGCAGGATGCTTATAAACTGAACTGAGTAACATTGTAAGAACTTAAAATACTTACAAATAATTAACAACAAACCACAAGGACTTGATAATATTTTTGCGATGATCTTGAAAACTTATGCACGTGAGATGTTTGCAGCAGGCTCGGATAGTTCTGCAATGACCATTGATGGGTGATGTCAGAGCTAATGAAGAATCCATTTCAAGTTCAATATTTGTAGATCATAACAAAATACACTTTTTTTTGGTCATTTGCTGTCACAAGGGTAAAATGGTCCAGTTAAAGTTTAGTAAGAGCATAGTTTGAAGATGCATTAATCCGTTAACGGGAGACCATCGATCAACATTATCAAACTCACTCTTCCGTTAGTCAAAAGTACCAACGTTATCACTAAAAATGTCATGGAAATCTTCTTTGACATCACTCATTGCACTTCCTTTTACTGTGGTACTAATTTCTATGCCTAGCTATGATATCTTATTATAATATGTTAAAAAAATAAAATTCATTCTTTGACAGTAATTAGTTAATTTTAGCTATGATGGATCAATCAATTCATGAAGGCGATATTCGTGTAGCGATGGCTGACTTGAGGGCGAAATTAAAGTCGTTCACGCTGTATGAAAAAGACTCTTGAAAGCATATACCTCAAAGGGAATATGCCCGGGTTGGAGAAGATGGAGGTGACTAGTGAAGCCGTGTGTGTATCCTTAAACATGCCCAGGTTTGAGATTCAGGACGTGGAGTGCCATTTTGTTGAATACAAGACTTAGATGATTGAAGGAAAAAATAAGAAGGGGGGACTGTATTGAGCATTTTATGACGGGCATAAGAACACCTGAGGGCTTTCACAGGGAGGATCATATGATCAAGCGAGAGATGGAAGATGGAATGTATAAGGTAACTCTACCCCATGCTGATGTGATCAGTGAAGAGGCCAAAAAGATGACTGGTGCACTTTTTTATAAAGTACGTCGCTACTAATTAGCGGTTATGGTTCCTGACTATGTGATAATGTTAGTTCTAAATCTAACTACTTAGGTGGAAAATCAAACTGGTTGTAAACTTATTTTGTGATCATTTGTAAGGTTTATTTGGATCTTGGTCTTTTGCGTTTTGCACTAATAGATGGTTTCTATATCTATGTAAGAAGTGGTTTGCTATTTTGATCTTTTGATTGAACCAACTGTTTTCTAGGAGATGGGTAAGTGCACACGCTTTTGACTTTTTAGGTCAAATAGACTATTGTTTTTTTTTTTTCAATCACAACTTTGTTAAATTATCAAATTCAGTATTAACTTTCTATGTTTTTATTGAAGCTCGTAAGTCAAAATGTACATAAGCAATGTGCTTGTTTTTATTGTTTAGGTACACCAGTGTATTAACTAACCTGGCTGATTTAACTTCTTGAGGTCAAAACTGGCTTCATTTTTTTCTTTTTCTAGTATAACATACTAGAAATCTGATAGTTTTATTAACAACAAATCTAATATTGTATTACTCTGGCTGATTTGAGGTGAAACTTTTATTAGAAATCTTTTCTCTTGCTAATGGAATGGTAAGCAATTAAGCATCTATTCAATTAACCGGCAATCTTACAATTTTCATGTGTGACTCGGTGGATCAAATCAGTTTCTTTAGCTGCTAACTATTTGTGATTTTGTGTCGTATAAAGCACTAGAAGTGGAAACTTTGACCCAAATACTCATTATTGGAATAATTCGGTCAATTTAATTAGTAACTTTAGCTAAAGGGGAAAAGGTCAAACTGAGTTAAAAATCTCTCAAAGCCAATTTAACATTTTAACCTCCTGAATCATTTCAGTACTTACTCAATTAGAGATGCACATTAATATTTTATTTTGTACAACAAAAATTCTAAGTAAAGCGCACTGCTAGTGATTAAAAGTAAATACAAAGATGAGTAACACAAACTCACAGAAGTAAAGCGTGCCTCAACAAGAATATCAACAAAATATCTTACCTTTTGTGAGTAACACAAAGCAACCGTTATTCTTGTTCCTTCATATGGGAGATCCGAATAATATAATAATGAAGATAGATGTTCTTCAAGTTCAAAAATCTTGGTGAATTGAAGTAATGTGGTCTCTCTAAGTTCACAAAGGTTATCCAAAGGGTTGGTTTCCTTGTTCTTGGGTGAATCAAGCCTGAAGCGTCAAAATCAGTATGAGCGTTTGACATTCCGTCTCAGGAAGGCTCACTCGGGTATTAGGGGTGGTTCCCAAAAAAAAACCTCAGGGTATAAAAAATTTGAAGCCTGTTTGACCTCAAGAAGTCAAATCAGTCATATGAACTATGTCTAAGAATTCAGCACATAACACACTTTGCTGCAGTGATATTTTAGAACGCTTATGGACTTATGGTAACTACAGTTCCCAAATTGGCAATAAAATCTATGAAAACTTAGAAAAGTTAAAATTCACCAATTGTTTCAATTTCATGCCTTTATATAAGTTTGGTTTTCTACCTAGCTAGTTAACTGCTTTCTTTTATTAGATACAGTATTAATATTAATATTAATATTGATATGTTTATAAGTTTCAATTGATATAGAAGTATAGAACTCTCCATTAGCCTTCTTTTTCTCTCGCTCTCCCTCTCCTCCATCTCCATGGTCAATGGTCATAAGGAAATGAGTTGCTTTGTACATTCCGTCATTCATCTCCGTCTTGATCGTATTATCTTCTTCTTCACATAGCCCTCTGGTATATGTATATGCCCCGTATAGTGAGGTAGGTGGCTTGTTTGATTCGGGCCTAAGTTGGAACAACTTAACAAGGTTGAAAGTTTGTTATGGGGTTAATATGGCAATCTCTTTATTTCTTGTGGTTATGACAAAAAAGTGAATGCGTTTTATTTCTTACAAGGAACAAAGATTACCAGATACCAATATCATTGAAGCATCCCACACCTCATTCATCTTTTCAGGAACTTCAATCTTGTTTTCGCATTCCTGCATTTTCAAATCAAGGGGGTTTCGGTTGGACCTTTGGATTTTAGAACCACTAGGCTCACGGGCTACTGATGGGGCCTAAAATATTGTTTTAGTTGTGGATTTTTTTACACTAATGGATTATTTTTTCCATACATCTTTTTGGATTTCACGTTTTAGAAATAGTATTACCCTTAATTCCAAGAAAAACAAGAGGTGACAATTATATGTGATGATGTATAACTATTATGTTTTATTAGGACTCCCGGTAGGCGTAAAATGGTTAAAATTTGTGGGGTTGTATGTACGCATCAAATATTGTGCCATTAAAATATGTTATATATAAAAGTTTATATTAAAGAATATTACTTTTCCAAAAATAATTGCGGTCAAAAGACATGCGCACTAAGCTCATGAATTATTGAAGTCAATATACAGTTTGATCCAATATGATTGAATTAATTAATTAGTGTGCTTCCCATTTCTTCTCTCTTTCTCTTCTATCTTTCTCTCATTGTGCTTTCGTCTTTCCTACTATGTTGTTTCATCCTATCTTCTTTTCAGACTGATTTAAGCTGCTTGCTAGCTTAGTTGAAATGGAAGCAAATATTCATTTGTGGCTCCAATTGTATCAACAACTCTTAGCATTGATTTTGATTCTATTTATTCCTTTCATTACTACCAAAACCATAACATGCCTTCCATAAAAGAGTTTAACCACCTTAGAGTTCCCCTTGATGATATAAAGTTGGCCACCAACAACTTCAGTGCAAAAAACTATATCAACAAAGGTGGATTTGGTAAGGTTTACAAAGGAGAACTTATGCATCGTGGAAAATTGGTTATGGTTGCTATCAAGCGCTTGGATCGGACTTATGGACAAGGTTCACCCGAGTTTTGGAAAGAAATCATGATGCTTTCCCGTTATAGACACAAAAACCTTGTCTGTCTCTTAGGTTTTTGTGAGACGAGAAGAGAGAAAATACTAGTCTATGAGTATTTGTCCAATAAAAGCCTTGACATGTATCTAAGTGACTCTAACCTCTCGTGGATTCAGCGTCTGAAAATATGCATTGGGGCAGCCCGTGGTCTAGAGTATCTTCACAATCCTAGTGGGACCATGCAAAGAGTGTTACACCGTGACATTAAAAGTTCCAACATATTGTTGGATGAGAAATGGAGTGCCAAGATTTCAGATTTTGGGTTATCCAGATTTGGTCCCGCTAACCAAGAGCACACGTTTCTTGTCTCTGATGTGGTAGGAACGATTGGATATTGCGATCCACTTTACATTGATACGGGGTACTTGACAAAAGAATCTGATATCTACTCTTTTGGGGTAGTGTTATTTGAGGTCTTGTGCGGAAGGCCCTGCATTATGAATTATGATGATAGTCGGAGGTTTCTTTCTAAGTTGGCGCAAACCTGCTACGAAGAAAATAAAATAGGTACAATTGTAGCTGATTTTCTAAGGGAGCAAATAGAACCAAACTGTTTAAAAAAGTTTGCAAACATTGCGTATCAATGTTTGCGAAAAAATCGAAATGAACGTCCATCAGGAGCCCACGTCTTAGAACAACTTGAAATTGCACTTCAGTATCAAGTAAGTTTTATTATTTCAGGCATAAATGAAGTTGCTTTTATTCAATATCATATTTGAACTTTATTTCCCACATGTTTAAAGTATGTTTCAGTAAACAACTTAATGTTTGTGTATTGTAAACGTACATACTTTATAACTGAATTTTGTAAATAAGGACAATACGAAATTAATACTTTAATACATATACTGAGAATCCTTTGTTTTTTTATTATAGTGCGTTCCCTCATCAAGATTAGAGTATCCTTCATTCCATGGGGATGAGTACAATTTGATAAATGCCCCAGCAACTGTCCGGACAACTGCTCATGCTCGTGCCCGCACACAGGCTGCATTTGGAGCCCGCTTGTTTAGACCTCAAACAAAAGAAGCTTCGGAGTACTATGATATTGATGAGAAACAACACTATGTCATAGAGGCTATAAAGATTCAACGTGCATATCGGTGCTACCGAAAGAGAAAACAAATGGCAGCTGCTGCACACATACAATATGTTTTTCGTAAATGGAAAGCAGGAAATGTTTATAAGAAAGCAATGTTATCAAGTAACCAGCATTCATGTAAGATCTCCCATAGTATATATATACTTGCACCTCCATTTAGTTAACGCATATGATGATCGGCCTTACTTATTTTGTATTAATTCAATGCAGGACGTCATCATATTCGCACACAATTCATGAGACTTGGGAGCAAATTAATTGAAGCTAAAGGATGCCAGTGCTAAAAAACATATTTTCCATCCACTTTTGCAAACATAGTGATAAATCAGCAGCCCCAACAATATCATGCATTCATGTGTTGTCACGTGTCACTTATTGTAAGCTCGCTAAATTTTTCGGCGGGTATCACTTCTTGGTAATAAGATTGGAAGAATTCTAGCCTTTCTTGAGTTTAGAATGGAGCTGTCACATGTAGAGAAATCCCTATATGGATGAGGAGCCGGCATGCTATATATGAGAGCCAGGGCCGGCCTAACTATTTTTGTGCCTAAAGCGAATAAAAAGTCTGGGGCCCTTTTCAAAAATGTTTGGGTTCTTATTTTCGATTTCTATCTGATTATCTAAGGAACTTATGAGCTTCAAACCAATTTACAAAATAGGTTAATATTTTCTTACAAAATAAAGTTCGTAACCAACTTATAAACTACATTTTGAAATAAAATAGGCCGAGTTCGTCAAATAAAACAACAAATGACAATAAAATATTATAGTTATCTCAACACGTTTAGGATGGTATTTTATGCAACAATAACGTTTTTATTTACATGGTTGAAGCATACTTGAATAACAAAACTATTAAAAAGTAGAAATTTATTATACGTCTGATCTCTTTAACATAGTGTTAAACCACTACACCACAAACGAAAAACAAAAAAAAATGAATTGTCCTACATTTTTTTAGCATTTTACCCAATGGCCTATGCTATAATTAATGTATTATAAAATCTTGGCTACAAAAGAAAAGAAAAGAAAAAAAGATTTAAATGTTTTCCATTTTTTCATTTCAGCCAATGGCATATGCTGCAATGTATTACATCTCAAGAAAAAAAATTACAAAGGGATTCGAACATTGGACTAGAGTTTGAGTTGTTGAAAAGTTAAATTTTACCAGCTACCACTAAGGCAACATGAAAATTAATTATTGATCGAGTAAGAGAGAATATATATTAATTATATATATTTCTGAAATGGGGGCCTCAAATATTTGGGGGCCCAGAGCCCTAGCGTGGGCTTGTAATGAAGTTGGGCCGGCCTTGATGAGAGACAGTAGACTAAAACTTTGACGTTAGTTCGGCTACAAAAGCATCCAAACACAAACTTAAAATGGGCATAACTTTCGTGACATCTGAAGTTATGGGAGCCGTAGGTAATGGACAAAAACATCACAACGGTCAGATTATTTGAGCTATGATTTCCAATTGAACAAGTTTTCCCAATTTAGCAACTTAAATTTATTTATTTTCTATTGTAACGTGCAAAAATATTTTATTGAGTAATCTACGTGTTTATTTAGACAACACCAATTATAGAAGAGTTACAAGTGTAGGTCCATAAAAACGGATCAAACACTCTTAAATCAATTTCAATTATATGCTAGCAGAAATCACATGTAGCCAACCGAGATCTCGAATTTTGCTTGTGTTGATTATTACCCGAAATAGTAAGGTAAAGAGAGTTGGTGAAGAGATAAGGTAGAGAGAGAGAGAGAGATTTTCTTCAAAAGTTGTTGGTTGCATGTGTATACTTCACCTTTGATAGGTGAAGCCATGCTTCCTTCTATTATAACGGCCCAATGGGCTTTTATTTACAAGGGCCAAACTTATAAGAGAGATAAACGAAAGCATACAAAACACAACGTTAATCAAACTAAACAAATACAAAAGACTTAATATAAGAAATGGGCTCAACAATCTCCCTCTAGTCTTTCAGTATTTGTTGTAGCTTTCGTCTTCAATCAGTCTCGTACTCGAAGGGGGGCTCATAGTCAAATAGTTGGTTGTCAACACGTGGAAAACAGAATTGAACTTCCCAACGATTGCATCGGTGTTTTCTTTCCCATGATCTTCAAGAGTACGCATAGGAGACTTTTACAGCTTCAATGTATCCTCCTTGCTCATACCCATCAACTCGTGCTCGTCAAACACACGAAGATGATGCATGCATTTACACCGAATAACCGCTTCGCCAGTATCATTATCAAACTCCCAGCAAAGGAAATCATGAAGTAGGTTGGTCTCAAAAGGTTCTCCATGATAAATCTCATGACCCTCCTTAGGCATTTTGTATCTCCATGCCTTTCTTCCCTTGCTGGTAGTTGGATCGATCTCGGTCGAATGCAGGTAGGTTCTCCTCATGCTAAGCTTGAAATTGGGATAGTCTTTTTTTGCCTCTCGGTGTAGATGTCTCTTGAACCAACTCTCCAGCTTCTTCTCACCAATACCTTCACCAGCTGTTCTCCAAAAGAAATTCATGTCGAGATGAGACCGCGAATGCATCTTCATATGATGCAAGTAGGCGAGGTCTCCATTTGCACGTTTGATAGCCCAAGACTTGCTGTCGGCATGCCATTTGTGATAAAGGATGAGAGAGTCATCGTGGTACGGGTAGTTCCTGCATCTAATACTGTCACGTCTGCTGAGGCAATGCCACTTCCTCTTTCTTGTCTTGGGCAATTGCGTAGTATCTGCAGCAATAACTGGAAGTGTAATAACAACATCAGTTTCTAGGGCATCTCTGACTTATGGTTCTGGAGTATCCGGATTTAGAGAAAAGTTGAGGTAATCCTCATAGTCAGAGTCCATCTTCTTTCCCCTTTCATCTGGGTCAGTACCTACAAGATCGTCAACACCAAAAATAGAATGAAAGTCTTCATCCAGACCGGCATCCCGGTCTCTTATTTCTTCGCAGCATCATGAGCCAATCATGATGGGCCATATCATCATGATGGGGCTTCACTTCCACCACCAACACCAGCACCTCCATCACCACCATCATTATTTCCGCCATCAGATTTGTCATCATCATCATCATCATCCGACTCGTAATTTATTTCACCTTCTTTTTCCTCCTCCTCCTCATCATCATCTTCATTGTCATCTTCTTCACCACCAACAGAAGATCCACCAACAACAGTTCGAACAACAACTGCCTCTTCACCAGTCACACCAACACCAGTACTAGTACCACTACCACTACCACCTGCACCGCCATCACCACCCGTAACTCCAAGACCAGTCATAGCAGACTGTTTCTTCTTATTCTTTTTACCATAATCCTCATCATCGGAATTCACCCAATTTCTTCCAAATACCATCTTCAACCAATCATTCAGATCATCAACATCTTGATTAGTCATCTTTATTATTTCAGAGGCGGCCAGATATTTACTGACTAGGTCCTCATTGATCTTGATATGAGCCTCGTTCAAATGACTCTATTCTTCGATATTAGCTTTTAACTCGATCTCTGACTTGTCTAAAGACCCTTGATTATTTTCAAGGAAGGCGATCCTTGATTCCAACCTTTCAATTTCAGCCTTCAACCTGTCAACCTCAGAAACCAACTCAGTTGTTAGACGTGCAGCGAGGGACGTTGATTGGTTGTTCATCAAGATTTGTTGACTTTCCGCTCACGACTGGAGAGTTGCAATCATAGTCTCGTATCTTGTAATCTGCCATTTGTCGGAATCTCTTTCTTTCTCCAATCTCTCAACTCTTTAAGTCATCACAACCTTTTCCTTCTTCGACTACACCGTCTTCTCTTTTCGTTTCTTCACAAATTCCAACATCACTTCTCCCGTTCAGCCTGTTTCTCATTAGATTCCTCCAGAGCCAAAATCCTATCTAAGATAGGATCTGTGTATACTGGAGCGTTTTTATACTTACCACTGGACAACTGTTTTGGGGTTAGGATTTGTGTTAAGGGTGGAGTGTTGGATGGGGTATGTTGGTTAGTTGATTGCAAGGGCATGGTTATGGTTTGGGTTTGTTAAGTGGTGAATTGGGTTAATGACAGGGTTTGGGCTTCAGTTGTAGTTTGATTAGTATAGTGAGAGGTAGGGAAGTAGGTGAGGAAGTAAATGTGGAGGTCTAAAGGGATGTAGTCCTAAGGGGTGAGGTAAAGAGATTTGGTGACTTAGGTGCGGAGGTTAAATGTTGGCCAGGTGAGATGGGTAGATCTAAGGTTGAGGTAGTATGTGGTGGAGAAAATGGTTGGTGGAAAGGTGAGGTTACTATGGGTGAGGATTGTGGATTTGGTGAGGACGCAGGGCTCAGTGTTGGAGAGTCATGAATTTTAAGGGGTGAAGGTTTGGATTTGGGTTTGGTTAGGGGAACTTTAGCTTGTTTTCCTTTAAGCTTGGCTAGTCCTCGTTTTAGCGAATCAGGGGAGGCTTTGTAAGGATCAGGTTAGGTGGTTTGTGGCGGAGGAGTGGTGGTTTATGTCCCAGTGGTAGCAGAAAGCTTCATAACCAAGGAAGTGGGCTTCTTGGAGTCCCTAATCTTTCTTAACCTTTTCTACGGTTGCTCGGGCTCTTCTTCTTTTTATTCCTCTTTATGAGAAGAACCACTAGCAGAAGGCTTGCTAGCAGCCTTCCTTTTCTTCTCCTCTTTCTTCTTCTCAGGCTTAACCACATTCTTCTTCACAACCTTCTCAGCCTCAGTCTCTAATGTGCTAAAAGTAGTTATTAATTTATTAACTAAATAAACGCTAATCTAGACACTAAGTAATAATTCTAGACTCTTAACTTAACTAAAACTACTAACCGGCAAGTGAACCGGTCGACTTTAGTACAGCTAAGTAAGTCCGGATATCGAACCCACGAGACTCTTTTAATTACGTTAACTAGCTAAATTAGACTTATGATGTGCTTGAAGTAGTTTAATAATTATTAACTAAATTAACTAAAAATAAACACTAAGTAATACTCTAGACTCTCTAAAACTCGACTAAACTACTAACCGGCAAGTGAACCGGTCGACTCTAGTAAAGCTAAGTAAGTTCGGATATCGAACCCACGAGACTCTCTAAATTATGTTTATTAGCTAATTAGACTCGACTACAAAACACGACTTATTAATTATATTTTTTTGGGGGGTTTTATTTAAAATACTAATTTAATACTATAATTAAAAACTAATTAAGAAAACAAGTAATTTAAACAAAAGTAAGAATTTGTTATTTAAAATAAGATGATGATGAGAAAACTACCTAGGCTAGAATCCCCTAAATTTCAGTTATGACTTAAAAGAAAACCCGAACAGGACCCCTGACCCTTCTCAAGAAGACACCTATGAGTTTCTAATAAATTTTAACGCACACCAGTATTAAAAATCAAGTTCCCTTACGGTCACCTAATTAATTATGATTTAGTTCCTTTATACGAAATCCCACCTTACAGCGCGGAAATCAAAGGCAATTTAAAATATTTTATTGACTCAATAGACAATAATAAATAATCAACCCTAGACGGACTCCTTACAAAGAACTAAATCTAGCAAGATTAAATAATAAAGATCTATCAATAACCTAGCACTTTACAGATTTTAGGTTAGCAGCACACTTAGGTTTATTTGACAATATTATTCCTATGATCTTATCATGAAATCAATCATAAAATAATCAAGAACACAAAGTAATTGACCTAATAGCAACCTATCATATGACAAACAATAATCAAGGAAAACTATGGAATAAAACTCATCAAACAATCCTAAGTATCCATATGCATCAATTTAATATAAGTAAATCTTTACTAAACCATAAAAACCATAACAATAAATAATCCCAAGTCAAATCAAAACATCAAAGTAGGTTCATCATAAGCCTAGGCGGTCTAAGGGTTTAGCCAACAACCATACTCAAGAACAAAAGAAAGTAAATAGGTTTAAACAATAAATTCATGACGAAAGTAATGGATTCAAACCAAGTAATAATGATTCTTGGATGAGTCGGTGTTGAACCCGGACGCTCGATGCTTGAACCAAAGTACTTGCTCTCTCTTTGCGGCTGACCTTCTGTCCGTCTCCTTCGTGCTTAGGGTCTTTCTGCCTTTCGTCCGTGTCTAATTATTCCATGACTTCCAAAACAATCATCATCCCTCCTGTCAACTCTTTCATCTCTTTATATTAATATAATATGGCGGCTTATCAACCTCCCTATTTTTATTTCTTTTTCCTTTTTTTCTTTACACGCCGACTTAATATATGACATAAATAATACAGGGGACAAATAATTCTCATCACTTTGAATGATCACATGCATATTTTGTTTTCTTTCATCTTTCAAAAAGTGAATTAATTTCACTTTTTCACAATAGCCCCCTCATGTTTCCTTTCATATTTATTTGGTTCTCAAAGTAATTTCTATTAATAGTTTCGATAACCACTTTAATACGCGTACCGAACGACATTTTATGAGAATTTGGGGCGTTACAACACAAAGCTTCCATTTTGTATCTTTAACGCATCATAACCTACAATTCAAAACAACGCTTAAAGTATCCACTTTCTTACTAATAAACTAAATAAAACTAATAAAATATTAAATAAAATGTACACGGGATTTATATATATTAAACGTTATATCAACTTAACTACGAACACGACTATTTATTTATTATTATTTTGAGGGGGTTTTACTAATAAACTAATTTTAAACTAATTAATAAAACTAAAGACGACTAAACTTAGAACATGGACTTAATTCAAATGATAATAAGCAACTACCTAGGTTAGAATCCATAATGTATCAATTATCAAATAGTTGGAAAATGCTAAGTTATGGAACTGGGATATTAAATTATTCACTTAAAGAAAACCCCAACAGGACCCCTACCCTTCTCAAGAAGACACCTATGGATTTCTATTAAGTTCTTAAAAACACCAGTTTAATTAGACTCGTTTACGGTCGCTAACTTATTTTATGACAGGTACCTCCAAACGAAATCCTACCTTACAGCGCGGAAATCAAAGGTAGTTTAAAGCATTCACTCGACTAGATAAACTAGGCTGAAAAATCAAACCTAGACGGACTCCTTACGAAGAACTAAATCTAGCAATCTTAAACAACCAAGACTTATCATATAATCTATTGCCTTACAATTATTTAGATTAGCAGCACACTTAGGTTTATTTAATTTATTAATATTATTCCTATGGCTTTATTGCAAGTCAGCCATAAACTAGTCAAAAACACATAGTAGATGACCTAACAGAACCCTATTATATGACAGACAATCACCAAATAAACTGTGAAACAATAAAATTCACCAAACAATCCTAAGCACACATATGCATCGAATAAATAACAAGAAACCTCTTACTTAATCATAAACCATAACAAAAGCAAAGTCCAAACTAAAATCCAACGTCAACAAAAGTTCATCATAAACCTAGGTGGTTTAGGGGTTTAACCAACAACCATACTCAAGAGCAAAACAAATAAATAAGGTTCAAAAACTGAATTCATAAAGAAAACAATAAAATCAAACCAATAATAAGGATGCTTGGATGAGTAGGTGTTAAACCCAAATGTTCTCTGCTCGAACCAAAGTGCTTTCCCTTGTCTTTTTCTCTCTTCTTTTGCGATCCCCTCAGTTTTGTCCTATCTGTCTCTCCCTTACGAAGACAATAAATTCGGCCTCTTCAAGAATTTATATCTCATTCCTTTAATAGTCATAGGTTAACATAACCTCATTCCATCGACTTAATTTTGGGCTGCTAAAACAGTTAAATGTGGGCCAACAATAATTTCATTTCTTTCTTGAGGTCCTTTTAGTTTTTCTTTTATTTGTGGGCTCAACTGCATTTGTTGACCAAGACCTATAGCTTGAATAGCATCTGCCTGCATTGTTGATTAAATAAACAAATAGTATCATCATCTCTTAATTAAATTAATTGGCAACAATAAAGAGAATTGATTGTCAATATATATATTTATGTTTCCTCGTAGCTTTTGAAAACCATTTATTAATTAATAATTGCAACAATAATCAAAACTCTTTTTTTTTTCTTGGAATAGCTCGTTGTCTCAAATTTATTATAAGTACTTCATTTTAGCTTATTTTCTTTTGAAACTATTTAAATTTAAATATGAACCAAATAATAATAATGTTCAATAAAAACTTGGCTCAAAAGTGCACTAGCCGTTTTTACGGTTCAAAAGTTCGTTTTTGTGCACTAGCCGAAACCCTAAGTTAAGGGCTTTTATGTTGATGAAAAATTGCTTGGTTTGTGATATAGGACTTGTATCTAGTTTTCATAGAAGCACAAGAACCTGAAAACTTGATTATAAAGTCGGAAACGAGCCAAACCCGCTAAGGTAATGCCGAAACACTCGCTTATGGGCTGTTTGAGTTAAGGTTGTGATGTGCATATTTTTAGACCTTGAAATTTTTCAGGAACATCAGGGACCATGTCAATGAGCCCCTTTTCAAATTTGGTAATTTTTCGACCATCCGAGAGTATTTGGCAAATTTATTACCGAATTGGGACGTTTAATTGGGAAAAATAGCTAAAATACTTCAAAAATTATGAAAATTTTCTGGGAACTCAGATTTGATGTATTTTGATCACATATGAATTTTGGGATCATTTGGAGAATTTTAAAGGTGTTTTGTTTATTTGCGTTCGTGTGAATTTTTACAGCCGAATTTGGGCCGAAAAGAATATCGCACGAGCTTTTTACATTCTAGAATTGATACAGGTTGTTTTGGGACATGATTTGAGTATTCAGGAATTTTTGTTGAATTTTTGGAAATTTTTTGGGGTAAACGGACGATTTTCAGGCCAAATATAGCCGATAAAATGAATTTTTATAAATTAATAAGTCAGTAAATAAATTCCAGAAATATTTTTTTAAAAATCTGCATATTCTAATTGATAAGTGGTTAAATTTTCATAATTTAATGATTAACGGTTAATTAATTATGCTAATCTGAATATTAAACAAATTCAGTTTTTATAAAAACCGGCAAGTTCGCGACTAGTGAATCTGCGGGAAAATCAAAACACCAAGAGTGATCAAAAATCATATTTTTGGACTAATTAAGTGAAAATGAACTTTTCTATGAGAAACCTGGACAATCCGGGTGGATTGTGTGCGTTTCTTCTCAAATAATGCTTAATATTATAAATTGTTTATTGGATTACATCGAAACAGAAGGCAAGCGGGCAATAAGCTGCGCCGCTACCCCTTTTTGAATCGCAAAACCCAATCTTTTAAAAACTATATTTGCTGATCTTGGAGTCGTAACATTACTATGCATGACCCGCTAAACACGGGTAAGTAGCTCCACAGCTTCAGGCGCGAGGAAACCAAAAGTGTCAAAAGCAAAAGGAATAAATACATGTTGGTTGTCAAGACACGCCTTTTCATGTTTTGCCACCTTACCTGAAGCAGCTTTTAATGCGGCTTGACCGACCGCGAAACCACTTATACCTAAGCCCACCAAAGGAGAAACCCCTGTTAAATCCACACACACGTGTTTCCCTCCTATCCATCCAAACACCAAAATGTCAGCCGGTCGAAGAGATGATCTTCCCTCTGACGGGTCAGTCAGGAAATTCACAGGTGCTTCTTTCTTAACAGAAATTCCAGCTCGCCTGAATATATCAAAGAGCACATCCCTAACCAGATCGTGTCGGTACTTGAACCCCGGGAGCTCTTTACAGTGCACCGCGTGCTCCCCATATGAGTCTAAACACGCTTTACGACAAACAGGACATATCTCATCAACCGGAAATAGAGGAATCATAAGGCGATACTTAAGGATACTACGATACTCTACTGGAGACATATGCTGGCCTAACCTATCTATAGGGATAGCAAGAAGAAAATCTTGAGCAAGTGGTGCTTGTAGACACTCAAAAATGGCTTTTTGTCTGCTTGTCATGTTAAAGTGTGACTCCAGGTCGTGAACAATTTTACTAAAAAGAGTGCTCGCCAATGCATGCTGGGCTTTAGAGGGGGCGGTCTCAAATCAAACTGAATAAACGGAAACGGGTCCCGTGGCTAATCCGGGACCCTAATAGGTGATCCTTCTTTATAACTTAATCATTTTATTAACCAATACATTTACTCAAGCTTATTTTCCCATAACTGTTTTCTGAACGCGTAAACGAACAACTTGGCCCAGCTGGGAAAACGGGAATCTGAGCCAAGTTCAGTTCTAAGTATTAGACATTGAACAATATCACAACCTAAGCCTATTGCCACTTTCTGGATGTTCCAGCTACACCCAGATTAGTTATACAACCCAGTTTAGTATTGAGATTATAATAATATTAAAATATTAATATTATTATAATATTGATTATAGGAACTACTGATAGCGGACCGAACAAACCACGAGCTGATACAGTACTGAATATCTACTAAACCGTGAGTTTCATGACCCCACTTTTAAACTGTTTTACGAACTTTTGGGGTGAAAAGCATTTTTGCTTATATCTATATAATTATCTGAAACATGTGATGATGTGAATTATCTAAGTGCTAAAACATGAAAGTCCCCACTAACACAGTGATTAACTTCGAGCCGGTGGCTTGTGAATAGTACTATTGGTTTGACAAACCCAGGCGGGGCCAGCACGGTTGCTGAGACATTATCCCGTTTGCACATGTCCATATTTTTACGAACCAGCTATGTAGTGTTAGACATAGCTACCGGGGCATGTTGTGGGCGGAAAGGGGCCACAGTGGTTGATTGAGCGTGGGAAATGGAGGCACGCAGCACGAACAGTCCAGGCTTCACTGTAGCTTAGCATAATTACATCACATACATCATTTACATACATACATACTTTTTTCATGATTACAAGTGTTGACTTGTGAATGCTCATTACTGTTTTCTTGAAACTCGTGAAACTCACCAGCTCTAGTAGTTGACCCGTTTTAAACTGCTTTTCAGGTGCACCTAAATCGGAGTAATCTGGTGATCTGTTACTTGCCTGAAGTGTGTGGTTGATGCTATGTGAATAGAGGCAAGGGTGTTAGTAGTAAGAATGTTTAGTTAACGAACTAGTTTTGTTTGTACCACCTAGACTGTAAAACAATGATAGAACAAAGAAATGTAATATATTGTTAATTAGTTTATAATGTTTCTTTATAAACAATGTGTTGATACCAGAGGTGTCTGTTACATTCCCTTTTTACGCTTCCGCATTGTGCTAGTCGGGGTGTGACAGAAGTTGGTATCAGAGACATTGGTTATAAAGGATTAGGTTATCCCTTAGGGTACCTAAAATATAACCGTAGGCTCGATTAACTCTGGGAAATATTTAAATAATAAATTAATATAATATACTGATGGATGTCGGGATGAACTGGTAGGGCAAGTGAGTTATTATGGTCCGGAACATAATAACATACTTGCTTGTACGAGAGAATTATGGGAGAAGTAGCGGAACGTGTGGTTAGGTAAAAATGGCAACATATGTGTATAAAAGATAATGTGTAAGTATATATATATGTAACGCTCATACGTGCTTATGTAGAACAAAGTGTATGAATACGTGTACGTACGATACTGTTGATGACGGTACATTTTACTATGAATATTATATTCATTTATATTCAATATTGATTTAAATAATAATAATAAATAAACATTTTAATAAAACTAATATTATATTCCGATATAATTAATATTAAAATTGGTTTAATTAATTAATCTCCTCGACAATAGTTAGCGATAGCAATAGATATTATTCTTATAATTAACCTTATGCAGAGTCATGTCAAGGAATAACGGCTACGTACCGGAAGAAGAACCGGTAATATCTATAGAGGAGAATCCCGAGGAAGAATCAAAGGAGGATCCAGAAGAAGAGGATCCAGAAGAGGAGGACCCAGAAGAGGAACCGGAGGAAGAAGAGGAAGAGGTGGAAGAAGAAGTTATCTGTAGAGAGCTACCCAGGAATGTGCCTGATCTATCTGGTTACAGATGCGATAGTTATCCACCCAGGTCACCACGCAGGGATCAAGACGAAGTTAACAGTCAGTATCGTTCACCTGCTAGAGTAGCCAGATTACCCACTCCACCTATACACCTGTCGCCGATGACTTCAGCTACTGCGCGAGTCCGGCAGACTGCTCGTATTCGGGTAACCCCGATTGACCCTACCTCGATTCCATTCAGATCTACCCATGACCGGGGAGGACCTTCACGCCCTAGGATAGATACTTCATCTTCTAGTTCATTGAATATACCTACTCCTCGCCCTGACCTCCCAAACGCAGGAAACAACTCTTGGATTGCTGTCCTGACTGACCGTGTGATAGACCACTCGATAGCCATAGCTAACATTAACCAGGAGAGGAGGGACGTGACCCAGTACTTATCGACGTTACATCAGATAGTACTGAACTTGCAGCAGTCAGATGCCTACCACCACTGTTGTTTGGATAGGGTGATAGTTCGGCTGTGGAACTGTTACTGGGTGATTACGGTGCTGTTATTTTTATGTTTGTGGTTAGCCTATCGTCTGTATGGATAGATGCGGAATATTACAATTACGTGTACATGATCTTTTGATACCCCATGTATGTATATAGTAGTATGTTATGTTAATATGGGGCACAACTTTGTACATTATTACAAGCACTGACCCTTATAGGGTTAAGTCTAACAGTCACTTAGTGACAGATTTTGATATATACATGCAAGCACTGGCCTTTATCAGGCTAAGTCTATGTACTTTTTGATATCAATGTACAGAACAATTTGTGAAATGTTAGTATGTTATCTGGTTACCTGTACAACATTGATTGTGATTATTATTACACAGTGCCGTAGACTGGAATTAGTACTAATTGGCTTATATTTGTTTATCATTATAGATTGGCCCCAAAGAAAGCAAACCCTATGACTGAGGCAGAAATAGCCGAGATGATTGCTCGGAAAATGCAGGCAGTGATCCCACTTATCGTAACACAAGTGACTGCCGGTGTAAATGCGAATATGCAAACAAACCAACAACAAAACAATAATGCTCCCCCAACCAACAATGAAACAGTTACGAATAACAATCCCCCACCTAATACAAATACCCCTACCAATGCAAATAATCCCCCACCGAACCCAAACAATAACAATAACAACCCTAATCCCCCTCGAAGGGAATATTCGATCAAAAACTTTATGGCCTGTAAACCGATTGATTTCAAGGGCACTGAAGGGCCAAACGGGTTAATCAAGTGGATCGAGAAAACTGAATCTGTTCTCAATATTAGTAATTGTCCACCGGAAAACATAGTCAAGTATGTTGCTTCTACTTTTACTGATTACGCATTAATGTGGCGGAACACTACGGTACAGATAAAAGGTCAAGATACGGTGAATCGCATGACATGGGCTGAACTCAAAACACTGATGCTGGAACATTTATGCCCAAAGAACGAAATTCAAAGGTTAGAACATGAACTTTGGAGTTTGGAAATGAAAGGAGCGGATCATTTGGGATACACGAACCGCTTCAATGAATTGGCCCGTTTAGTACCATGGTTAGTAACTCCTGAAGATAAAAGAGTTGAACGTTATATTTGGGGTTTAGCCCTGGAAGTGAGGAGTTTGGTGAACTCCGAGGGGCACACATCATTTGAGAATGCTGTGACCCAAGCCGGAATTGTGACTTTCGATTTTGGTAAGGATCGGAGTGTTGAGAATGGCCGGGGAATCATCAGGTATGAAGCGAACCAATTATGGATCAGGATCACAAGGAAGGCCAACAAATAAGCGTGCACGCCCAACAATACAGAATTATGTCATGAGTAGTTCTGAGGTGAAACGAGACAGGTACAAGGGACCGTGGTCAAAATGTGATAAATGTAGTTTTCATCATGTGGGTGAGTGTAGACCGATAATATGTCAAAGGTGTGGAAGGACTGGACGCAATGGTGGTCCCAATTACCGAATCGGTATGGAGATTGTAAACCGACCAGCCCAGACAACCCAACCCCGTCGTCCCCAACTACCAAGACCGCAACCAATTCGTCAGCAACCAGCTCAGCAAAACTCAACTGTAGTGAATCGTCGTGCTTGTTTTGAATGTGGGAGCACGGAACACTTTAGAAGGGACTGCCCCAAGCTGAATCGAGGAGCAGTCACTGATCAAAACCAAGCATCGACTTCAAATGCGTCTCGGGGACGCGCGTTCGTTATCGGGTCTGGAGAAGCACGACAAGACCCGAACGTAGTAACAGGTACACTTACTGTTTCTGATCAATATGCTTCTGTGTTATTTGATACTGGTGCCGATAGAAGCTTTGTTTCCACTAGTTTTGTATCCTTGGGTAACATGCCAGTTAGTGAACTAACAAATCCCTATACTATAGAACTCGCTAACGGTAACTCTATAACTGTCAGCCAAATAGTCCAAAACTGTTCCATCATTCTTAATGAACACCCATTCCTTATTGACCTACTCCCAGTAGAGTTAGGAAGTTTTGATGTTATTGTCGGCATGGACTGGTTAACCAAGAATAAGGCAGAGATTGTGTGTAACGACAAGACAGTTAAAATTCCCTTTTCGAATGGTGAGGTGATTGTAGTACAAGGAGAGAAGTCTGGTTCGATATTGCCTCTCGTGTCTCATCTCAAAGTGTTGAAATGTTTACGCCAAGGTTGTATGGCATTTTTGGCAAACGTGACTATAAAGAACCCTGATGAGAAACGCATAGAAGAAATTCCCGTTGTACGTGAATACCCCGATGTCTTTCCTGACGATTTACCCCGATTACCACCGAACCGACAGGTTGAATTCCGTATTGACTTAATCCCAGGATCAGCCCCCATTGCTAAGGCACCTTACCGGTTGACACCCTCTGAAATGCAAGAATTATCCAACCAATTGCAGGAATTGTTAGATAAGCATTTCATTCGTCCTAGTCATTCTCCTTGGGGAGCACCGGTATTGTTCGTAAAGAAGAAAGATGGAAGTTTTAGAATGTGCATCGATTACCGGGAATTAAACAAAGTTACTATCAAGAACCGATACCCTCTTCCACAAATAGATGATTTGTTTGACCAACTCCAAGGGGAAAACTATTTCTCGAAAATTGACCTTCGATCCGGTTACCATCAAGTTAAGATTCAAGAGGAAGACGTGTCTAAAACGGCGTTCCGAACTCGTTATGGCCACTATGAATTCTTAGTTATGCCGTTCGGACTGGCTAATGCTTCCGCAGTTTTCATGGACCTTATGAATCGAGTTTGTAAACCATACCTCGACAAATTCGTTATCGTGTTTATTGATGACATTTTGATATATTCGAAAACCAAGGAGGAACACGAGCAGCATTTACGTACTATTTTGGAGCTGTTGAGGCAGGAAAAGTTGTATGCCAAGCTGTCAAAGTGTGAATTTTGGCTACAAGAAGTACAATTTCTAGGACACGTTAACCGACACGGTATCCATGTAGACCCGAGTAAGATTGAAGCCATCAAAAATTGGCAAGCCCCAAAGTCACCAAAAGAAATTCGCCAATTTTTGGGTTTAGCTGGGTATTATCGGCGTTTTATTATTAACTTTTCCAGCATAGCCCAACCTTTAACTCTTTTGACTCAAAAAGATCGTGCTTACGTTTGGGGAGAAGAACAAGAAGCTGCTTTTCAATTGCTGAAACAGAAACTATGCCAAGCCCCGATACTGAGTCTTCCAGAGGGAATTGATGATCTGGTAGTTTATTGTGATGCGTCCCAGAAAGGTTTAGGGTGCGTACTTATGCAAAGAAACAAAGTCATAGCATACGCTTCTCGACAATTAAATGTGCACGAGAAGAATTATACCACCAATGATTTGGAACTAGGCGCGGTTATTTTCGCACTCAAGATCTGGAGGCACTAATTGTATGGCACCAAGTGTACAGTATATACCGACCACAAAAGCCTACAACATATTTTCGACCAGAAAGAACTAAATATGAGGCAGAGGAGATGGGTAGAATTGTTGAATGATTACGACTGTGAGATTCGATACCACCCGGGCAAGGCTAATATAGTGGCAGATGCTTTGAGTAGAAAAGACAGGATCAAACCACTACGGGTCCGAGCACTTGGAATGATCGTCCAAACCAGCCTCGCCGAGAAAATTCGTATTGCTCAAAACGAAGCTCTGAAAGGAGATCACTTGGAAAATGAAAACTTGCATGGAACCAAACAAAACTTTGAAGAAAGAACTGACGAAATTCTATACTACAAAAATTGAGTTTGGATTCCCACTTTCAGCAATCTGCGTGACGTGATCATGGACGAAGCCCATAAGTCTAAATACTCCATTCACCCAGGAACAGATAAGATGTACAAGGACTTGAAGGAGTATTATTGGTGGCCCGGTATGAAGAAGGATATAGCCGCGTATGTCAGTAAATATTTAACTTGTGCGAGGGTTAAGGCTGAATATCAAAAACCTTCGGGAATGTTGCACCAACCGGAAATACCACAATGGAAATGGGAACAAATTACCATGGATTTTGTAACACATCTCCCAAAAACCTCCCGAAGAAACGATGCAATATGGGTGATAGTTGACCGATTAACCAAGTCCGCACACTTCCTTCCAATCCGAACCACGTTCACCACCGAAAAACTTGCTCACATCTAAATCAATGAAATCGTATCCCGACACGGCGTACCCGTTTCAATTATTTCTGATCGCGATAGCCATTTCACCTCTCGTTTCTGGCAAGCCGTACAAGAAGCTTTGGGAACCCGAATTGACCTAAGTACCGCCTACCATCCCCAAACCGACGGTCAATCTGAGCGAACCATTCAAACCTTAGAAGATTTGCTTCGCGCTTGTGTACTAGACTTCGGTGGAAACCGGGATCAACATCTTCCACTGGTTGAATTTTCGTACAACAATAGCTATCACAGTAGCATTCAAGCGGCACCGTATGCGCTGTACGGACGAAAATGTAGATCACCCTTGTGTTGGACTGAGGTTGGAGATACCCAAATTACACGATCTGACTTGATTCAAGAAACCACCGACAAAATCCGTAAAATCACAAGCAAATTGAAAATCGCCCGAGATCGACAGAAAAGCTATGCTGATGTTCGTAGAAATCCGTTATCCTTTGAAATAGGCGACAAAGTTTTTCTGAAAGTATCCCCGTGGAAAGGCGTCATTCGATTCGGAAAAACCGGTAAACTAGCTCCGCGATACATTGGGCCATATGAAGTCATTTCCAAGATAGGTCCGGTAGCTTACCGACTGAAACTTCCTGTGGAGTTGAGCTCTATTCACGATGTCTTTCACGTTTCGAACCTGAAAAAGTGTCTTACTGACGAAACCGAAATCGTGCCATTAAAAGACTTAAACATAAACGAAAAACTGAATTTTGTTGAAGAACCGGTGGAAATATTAGAAGGAAAAATAAAACAGTTAAGACACAACAAGATCTCTCTAGTAAAAGTTCGGTGGAATTCACAAAGGGGACCCGAATTCACATGGGAGCGGAAATCCGAATTAAAAAAGAAATACCCGCACCTGTTTCCAAACAAAGACAAAGTTGAATAATCAAATTTTGGGGACGAAATTTTCTAACGGGGGGAGAATGTGACATTTGAGCCAAAACAAGGTACACCTCAGTACGTATTTACCGATTAAGCAAATAAACGCCTTTTGCGTAACAAACGAACGATTAACCGAACGGGTCGGGTTATGACCCAGATATCTCGGGGGGCCATTTATAAGTGATATACGATCTATACAAGCTAAAATATTAGAAATATGGTCTTAGTTTGATAGCAAACAAGTTAAACGAAAACATGCTCGTTTAACTACCCGCTATAGATTTAAACGCGAAAGATAGTTACAAACCAAGCATTGTATCATCCGTTAAGCCGAAAAAGACTTACCAAACACTTATTTGAAATGTTTTAAGCGATCCGTGAAAATATTTTTGATTTTTACATACATATAGTATGTTTTTATAATTTTACACAAAACTAGCCGAAAAACACTCGTTTTCGCGCTGTTTAACGCACCCGATAAGCTTTTCGCGCCAAAAACCGAACCCGAACTAAATTTTGACCGGGCTTTTCGTATTTGGGCTTGAGAAATTAGAAATTTGGGCCGAATTTGGGCCGAAAAGAATATCGCACGAGCTTTTTACATTCTAGAATTGATACAGGTTGTTTTGGGACATGATTTGAGTATTCATGAATTTTTTTTGAATTTTTGGAAATTTTTTGAGGTAAACGGACGATTTTCAGGCCAAATATAGCCGATAAAATGAATTTTTATAAATTAATAAATCAGTAAATAAATTCCAGAAATATTTTTTTAAAAATCTACATATTCTAATTGATAAGTGGTTAAATTTTCATAATTTAATGATTAACGGTTAATTAATTATGCTAATCTGAATATTAAACAAATCCAGTTTTTATAAAAACCGGCAAGTTCGCGACTAGTGAATCTGCGGGAAAATCAAAACACCAAGAGTGATCAAAAATTATATTTTGGACTAATTAAGTGAAAATGAACTTTTCTATGAGAAACCTGGACAATCCGGGTGGATTGTGTGCGTTTCTTCTCAAATCAAACTAAATAAACGGAAACGGGCCCCGTGGTTAATCCGGGACCCTAATAGGTGATCCTTCTTTATAATTTAATTATTTTATTAACCAATACATTTACTCAAGCTTATTTTCCCATAACTGTTTTCTGAACGCGTAAACGAACAACTTGGCCCAGCTGGGAAAACGGGAATCTGAGCCAAGTTCAGTTCTAAGTATTAGACATTGAACAACATCACAACCTAAGCCTATTGCCACTTTCTGGATGTTCCAGCTACACCCAGATTAGTTATACAGCCCAGTTTAGTATTGAGATTATAATAATATTAAAATATTAATATTATTATAATATTGATTATAGGAACTACTGATAGCGGACCGAACAAACCACGAGCTGATACAGTACTGAATATCTACTAAACCGTGAGTTTCATGACCCCACTTTTAAACTGTTTTACGAACTTTTGGGGTGAAAAGCATTTTTGCTTATATCTATATAATTATCTGAAACATGTGATGATGTGAATTATCTAAGTGCTAAAACATGAAAGTCCCCACTAACACAGTGATTAACTTCGAGCCGGTGGCTTGTGAATAGTACTATTGGTTTGACAAACCCAGGCGGGGCCAGCACGGTTGCTGAGACATTATCCCGTTTGCACATGTCCATATTTTTACGAACCAGCTATGTAGTGTTAGACATAGCTACCGGGGCATGTTGTGGGCGGAAAGGGGCCACAGTGGTTGATTGAGCGTGGGAAATGGAGGCACGCAGCACGAACAGTCCAGGCTTCACTGTAGCTTAGCATAATTACATCACATACATCATTTACATACATACATACTTTTTTCATGATTACAAGTGTTGACTTGTGAATGCTCATTACTGTTTTCTTGAAACTCGTGAAACTCACCAGCTCTAGTAGTTGACCCGTTTTAAACTGCTTTCAGGTGCACCTAAATCGGAGTAATCTGGTGATCTGTTACTTGCCTGAAGTGTGTGGTTGATGCTATGTGAATAGAGGCAAGGGTGTTAGTAGTAAGAATGTTTAGTTAACGAATTAGTTTTGTTTGTACCACCTAGACTGTAAAACAATGATAGAACAAAGAAATGTAATATATTGTAAATTAGTTTGTAATGTTTCTTTATAAACAATGTGTTGATACCAGAGGTGTCTGTTACATTCCCTTTTTACGCTTCCGCATTGTGCTAGTCGGGGTGTGACAAGCTGTGAGCAATCGGATCACGCCCTGGCATTTCTGTCTTAGGTTGGGGTGTGACATTTCAACTCGTACATAGCTCGAGGATCTGCAGGTAACTTCCTTCTGTCTTCATAATCAGATTCGGTATCCTTAGTATCACCAACCACCTTGTCTTGATCAGAAGTAGCAGAATAAACTGGCTGTGCAGCAGGAGTTACTTCTGGTGTCACAACTTCAACTTTGACCACCTTCTTCCTCTTCTTTTTGGCAGGTTTATGTGACTCTTCCTCTTCATCACTTCCAATCTTAATATAGCGTTTACACCTAGCCATTTGTACAAATTCAGCCATCCTCACATTTTCATCCTCTCGATCAGAATCACTACCGTCTTTCCTCCATTGATTGTCTCTAGGAGCAACATATTCCTCATTTTTCAAATTACCAAATAAACTCCTAAACGTGGGTATTTGATCTTCAGTTTTTCCTCGATAGGATGCCAACTTTGCACACGAGTTACCCGTTATATGATCCAAGAAAACAATCTTGCACTCCTTTTTTACAGGAAACTAATCTTCTATAATCACCTGCAAGAATCTTGGATGCATCAGCCACTTATCTTTACCAAGATTGAGCTTCAAATTATCATACACCATCCGAGATAAATTGTATCTCAAGTTTAAGCATAATGCAGCCATAGTAGACATTTGGTAATCGGGAATCTGTTCAAGTCCACCTATCCTTCATCCTAAACAATGAACAACAACATGGGCAAGGAACTTCTATGGCCTTGATAAGTTTGTCTTCATATAAGAAATAGAATTTACTGGCCCTTTGTACCCCATCCTCATAAAGAAACCCTTTACCATCCTCTAATCAAGTGCAACCGGATCTGTTTTATCATCTCCAAATTCCAAAACCTTATGAATAACACTTTCGGAAACAACAATCGCCTTTCCTTGCACCTTAGATTGTATCTCATCACTAGAATATATAGTGTTTTTCCAGAATTCTTCAATAATGGACTCGTATGGATCACCGTGCTCTGTGATTGCTTTGAAGATCCTTGAACGCTTCAAGAACGACATCATCATCTTGAACTGTTTAACTTTAGGATCTACCTCATTCAGATATGCCACAATGTTATGCTCCGGATTTGTGTTCTTCACCATCTGACAACATGAAGAAAAAACAGTTAGAAAATTTGATTGCTCACGAATTACATGTACTATATAAGTATTTTGAACTATCCAGCGTATATGTCAAGTTTTAGACTTACCTGTCGTATACGATTTATCAAAAATTATCCGGCGTATAAGAAAAAAATCAATGTATAAGTCCAAATGTATTGCATTTCACCGTATAAGTACAAAACCAAATTACCTAGCGTGTAAGTTTTTCAGCGCATAAGTTTAACAATGTATAAAACAAAATCTTGTTTATACACCACATAAGTCAAATTTGACTTATCCAGCTTATATGTGCTATACGTGCAATTCTTGATCTAAAAGTTAATTTGAATCGAAACTGATTGATAACATGATCAAAACACGAAATCTTTGCCTACAAACACCGATCATTATAATAATGTTTCAATTTTGATTTTTGAAATGTTTAAGTCCAGTTTTTAACTGAAATTAGGGTTTTCATTTTATGATTTTCTATTGAGTTCACATTAATCGATTTAGAAAGAAGAAAATGGTTTGTCTAAGATCGTCCAACATCAATATTCTCAAAATGGTAAAAAACCCTTTGAGTATAACCCTAAATTATCTAGCTCTTGATTCTCATATAACATGTACATTCAAACTAATTAGTCAGAACAATTACCATACCTTTAAACGTTTACTTGATGTGCAAATCACTAAATAAACCAAAAAACGGGTAGCGTAACGGTATGAACAAAATTTTCAAGAGAGATAAACAGTCTTGGTGTAAAAGAATATGGAGATATACGGCGTGAATAACTAAGATATTTATAGTTAAACATATCAGCCGTATACGTTCTATATAATAGGGCGTGTAAGTTTCGGAAACATATATGCCATATAAGCCTTGACTTATACGGAGTATAAGATTTTAAAAACTTATGCGATGTAGCAGTATTTTTGAAATTCGAACATTCATACCCATGCGTTTGACCAAGTCCAAGTTAATGACCTTGGTTAAACAAGAATAACTTAAATCCTTTAACCATTTATCTAAAAAAAATATTGTTTTAACAAGTCCAAATGGACCTTGTATAAACAATAGACATTTTAGCTTTCAAACACGTTAATGATTTAGAAACACAAGCTCGGTTCATCATTCCCCGTAGATTTTTATCTAAGATAGAATCCCAGCATCAGAGCCGAAAATAAATCAGAAATGTAAAATATTTTTGGTTTAACGAAAAGCAGTATAGACTGAAATGTAAAGTAGTAAAGTATTTCCAAACAATGAACTTTCAAGCTTGTAAAAACACATATTTTTGTGAGTTTCTGCAGGGAATCATATTGACCAAATTGCCCTTCCATCACAGTTTTTGGTTTAGCTTTATTATAACTAGTGTTAAGTCAGTCATTAGTATTATTGTCCACTTAAACCTCATAACAAATTTTTCGGAAATTTCTGTCATACAGATTATGGTACAGTTAGGGCAAACAATATATGTGAAGGTATCTCAGCATCATCAGTGGTTGAGTGACCACAAGCATTACCAGCACCGATATTCCCATCACCGCCATCATCATTACCATCATCACCTTCATCAAACAAATCATAAACATCATCGTTCTCATCACCATCATCATCTCCATCATCTCCATCATCATCATCATCATCATCATCATCACCAGAACCATCATCAAAATCATCAGCCTCGTCATTGTCCGATTTATCTTCCTCTTCCTCAACTTCCCGTTGTGCAGCAGTACCAGATGTACATGCACCTGTATCACCTCCAACATCACCACCAGAAGAACTATCCCAACCGCCAAAGAACTTCAACCGTTTCTTCTTCAAATCCTTCATGTTATCATCACCAAGATCGATCAGCTCACAAGTTGCCTTAAATTTTTCATCAATTTCTTTGTTTACTTTCTATCGTTTGGCAATTTCTGCTTAAAGAGTGTAGGGCCAATATTATATATTGTTTTTAGGATTGTATATGTCGTTTTAGTTTGCTTTTGGCCGGTGTAGTATGTACTTCGTATGTTTATTTTGTAAGTTTATTATGTAAAGTTTGGAGAAATGGGGACCATATAAAAGGGCCACTTACCCATTTCTCCACAACTCCAACCCTTTCACAACTCAAGACACCACACTTGGAAATAAAGTTTTCTCTCCACCCTTTCATCTTTTTATCTCTTTTTACATAAACAAAACTAAGATCCGAGATCCGAGTGTCGTTGGTGATTTCCGCTAACCAACAACACGGATTGATCCGAGTCAAGTTGTGAGATCCATCTAGAGGACCTAAAATTGGTATCAGAGCTTTGGCTCAACTAGTTGAGGTTTTGGATCACAACCTTGGGTTTTGATCTTGTGAAAGTGTAAAGAAACTGGTGTTTAAGCTTGTTCTCACGGGTTCTCACAAAGAAAACTACAAAAATACAAAATATTAGGGTTTGATGTTCTACAACATGACTTGAAAGGTGTTCTTGGTGAAAATCATAAGTACAAAAGTTGTTAATCTCAAGAAATTGGTGTTTAAAAGTTGTTAAAATTTGGTGATATGAAGTTCGCATTCGCATGTACGTGAAAGTGGTTGTACTAACCTTTGACAAAACTCAAAAGTTAGGTGAAGTACAGAATAGATCCCTAAAAAGATTGATTCTAGAAGATCCTGAGAATTTGCATTCGCATTCGCATGATAATGAATTCGTATCGCATAAGAAGTTTCGCTTCTCAAAGTGTAAGGCCCCGAAACCCGGGAACCCCCTGGTTGGTAATCACGTCCACAATTTCACAATAATTTAAAACCAAACAATTCTTTGTATTTAAGACCGGTTCAGAGTGAATAACAGCGGAAAAAGTTTAAGTATTAAAAGTCCCAAACACGG
The DNA here is from genome assembly GCF_021521415.1 of Bidens hawaiensis. Lineage (NCBI taxonomy): Eukaryota > Viridiplantae > Streptophyta > Magnoliopsida > Asterales > Asteraceae > Bidens > Bidens hawaiensis. The sequence continues at coordinate 127,528 of NW_027493827.1, forward strand.
GTACAGGTGTCCAAAATCAAATGTAAATAAAATATTTGTTTTATTGAATTCCTCGACCAGAAATGCCTTCAACCTCCCGAGTAGCATCCAGCACGTCCAAGCGGTAGCATCCACTTCTTAACCTGAAAGTCAATCTAACATACACACAAAGTCAGCTAGAGCTGAGTGAGTTCAAGTTTTCATAAACGACATTCATTAAAAATTTAAATTCCATGAGTATGGAATGTAGGGGAAAAATCATGGGTCCATAAAATCATAAATAGCTTTTCTTAACCAAATCATAAGTAAATAAAACATTAAACATCTTTTCACGCAGCACGGCCTCCTCACCCCGGGTCTTCCCCGAGTAATATATTTAACCCAGCCGTGGTTTACCAAAACCGTTAAAATCATGCAACACGAGCCTCCTCACCCCGGGTCATCCCCAAGTAATATATTTGACTCGGTCACAGTTTAATAAAACGAAATCACGCAACACGAGCCTCCTCACCCCGGGTCATCCCCAAGTAATATATTTGACTCGGTCGCGGTTTAACATACCAAACACGTGATACGGGCCTCCTCACCCCGGGTCTTTCCCAAGTAATATATTTGACCCGACCACGGTTTATAGAACGGCGGGCCTCCTCACCCCGGGTCTTCCCCAAGTAATATATTTGACCCAGCCGCGTCATAAACATGCAACACGGGCCTCCTCACCCCGGGTCCTCCCCGAGTAATATATTTGACCCGGTCACAGTTTACTATCACATACACATTCACATCCACACATACAAACATCTAATTCAAACATTCAACCAACAATATCACCACATACAATCCATAAATAATGGATAATCTAGGCATTTAATACTAAGCCTAATAGCAACCTCGAGGCTTAGAGCCCAAGTATAACCTTAAGGGATATATGACCTTAAACGAGTCTAAAATATCCTAAGGCATAAAATATAATTTACACATGTATTCATAAACGCACAACCACAAACAAGATCATACAATACCAAACCAATAGTTTAAACGAATTAAAATCGGTTAAAATCATAATAAGGTGTGTATGCTAGCCCAAAACGTAAAAAGATTAAAAAGGGCATCATGAACTCACCTGAAATCAATCGAAAACCTGCAACGAGCTAGGAATCCCTAAGTGCACAATCACAAGCAAGGGTCTGTAAATTATACACAACACGTTACTAAACTAGACGTAAGAACACTCTTGCCTAATGGGCCGTTCAAGCCCAACACTTTGGCCCAAGGCCTAACAACTTGGCCCAAGGCCCAAGGGTAATCAAATCGGGTCGAATGCGTGTGTAATAAACCTTAAAACCATTTGTTAAACGAATTAGACCCAAATTGACCAAATTCCATTTTAAATCTTTTCATTCATCAAGATTATGTCACCCGAGTTGATAGGGTTGTTGGTGCATAAATGTCAGTAGTTCATAGTCTAGTGTCTGTAATCGAGTCTGTAATGTTATTTATGTTTTTGTTTAAGCGAAGTTGTTAACAAGTTCGCCTAGGCGAACTTGTTGAACAAGCGAAGTTATGGACAACTTCGCCTGAACATATCAGGCGAAGTTGTCGTGAGTTATATATAGGTTAAGGCTTGTTTTGGGGTGAATCGTTAAGAAGTTAGTCGTTTTTGTTAATCGAGTTCATTGTAACGTGAGGACGAGAGTCTGTATCAGTGATTCATATCACGTGAGTTCAGTTATTAATATATAACGTGTTTCGGTTTATTCGTGTGTGTTTGTTTGGTTTGCTTTCTACGCTCGTAACGATCTACGCAGGGATTCTGCACCTGAGTAGACCGAGATATCTCGTGTGATCCGTCCAGGGAACCTACAAGGGTTGACGGTTCCTTTTTACAACTCTTACTTTAACATTTAAACGAAAATTCGCGCACCGCTGACTCGATTGACGAAGCACCAACCAAAACAGCCCCGAGTAACAAAAATATAATTTTCCCACAGCCCTTAAACCCCCCTAGGGCTGTACAAACTGATTCGGTCGGTCATCGGATCGCTTAACGCATCAAACTCAACAATTGCCAATCCTACACCCGATAAACCCTAGTTTTCAAACTAAAATCGATTGACCGACCTAAACACCTCCATTGACCATGAATTTTTAGTATGATGTAAGTGACATACCTAGTAAGATTTTGGTGCAAAAACCCTAATCAAAACAGCCCCTAAATTCCTCAATTGGACAGCCACCATACAAGTCTACAACAAGTCGTTTAACGATCAATATGCGATGTATAAGGATGGTTTAAGGTGTAAAAGACTAGAGGGGAGATGGGACTAACCTTGAATTAGATTTTTACACCTTAATGTTGGCTAGAAAAAAGAAAATCGAAGGCCTAAACCCAGTTGCTGGGTTGCGATCGGCCAGGCAAGGAGGAAAAGAAAGCTAGGGTTTGTTTTATGTTATAAAATAATAATTTACACTCTAGTCCCTTCAGTGTGAAGTGTGTAGCAACTTGGGTGAAAAGTTAAGTGAGAAACGTTTACGAGGGTGCCCAGGAGCTCTCGGGAGAATGCCGGGTCAAGCCCGAAGGTGTACGCAATCACTACAAGGCTAAATCTTTTTATCGGAATTTACGGACGTTACACAAAACCAGTTTCGCATCGCTTAAGATTTAGCTTCGCATCCGAAGATTTCACTTCGCTTGGTATTTCGCATCGCATCAGAAATTCGCATCGCTTGAGGAAATTAATTCGCATCGCTTGAGGATATTTTTTGCATTCGCACCAAATTTCGCTTCTCATCAATTTTTCGCATTCGCTCCATGTTTATTCACTTCGCTCAAAGAATCGCACAGAATATTTTCGCATTCGCGTACCAAGCGAATCTTACCATTCGCTTCGCATTCAAAGGATTCGCATTCCATGCGAATTTTTTGAGATTATATTCTGTTCGCATCTTTCGCTCGGTTTTGAGAAATTCCAGCTGTTTGAAACCTTTTTAGTGTTTGAAATTGTGTGTATTCATGTCTTGCGACTCAGAACTATTGAAGAGTTACATGTTGCTTGAGAACCAAGCGGGAACCAACACCAAACCTCCTAAACTCATGACACTAGAAGATAACTTTGTTGACTTTAAATGGAGGTTCATGAATTTTATCTCATTAACTGATCTCCCTTGATGAGATGTTTTGAAGAAGGACCACATGTTCCAACGACTGACACTCCAAATGGTCCTTGACCAACACAGTTGTTGATTACAGTGAAGCTGACAAGGCTTTGATAGAACAAAACAATAGAGCCTTCCTTACACTCACTGTGTGCTTGTCCAATGAAATCACTGAAACACTTCGTGTGCACACTACTGCTAAGGCTTTGTGGGAAGGATTGGTTGAAAAGATTGAAGGTAATCCTGAGATAAGAGACAGCAAGAGGGAAATCCTAAAAGAAGAGTTCAATATGTTTAACCATAGACAAGGTGAAAGTATGGGGGATTTGTCAAGAGGTTTGAAAAGTTCTTGGCTAGGGTAAGGGCAGCTGAAGTTAACATTATGAGCTCTGATACCAATTGTAGGTCCCGAAGGGTGGATCTAACAACAAATCTTGGACCAACCAAACACGGTGCTAGCGGAATATCACACTGGGTCACCTTGGTCTCGGATCTTGGTTTTATGTTCGGCTTTTGTTTAGCGAAAAAAAGAGAAAGATAGGAGAATGAGAATGATCAAAAGCTTGTGTTCTCATGGCATGCTTCCTATTTATAGGATGCATGCATGAGAAGTTCTTTTCATTTCATATTGCCCAATGGGCTTGTTTACATGGCCTTAGGCCTAACAACATACAAAAACAACACATACAAGCCCAATACATACAATCCAATATAAAAGACTTAACAAAAACAAAACGGGGCCCAACGGTTACTAGCTGAAAAGGACCCTTGAGTGCGTTTATCTGAATACGTTGGTTGTTACCAACTGGAAAGGACCTTGCTTGCGTTGTACACATGTTCATAGGATTGTATGATTTTCTTTACGTTTTTATATCAAAATGTATGATTCTCACCAACTACTTCTTAATTGACCATATTTTATATACATGCTACATGTATGCTTATTAGAGGTTGAAGCGCAACGAGGGAACTAGACTTAGGTTACAAGAATAATGGACAAGTTGATTTAGTTTTTTCGTTTATTGAATGTATTTCCTTGTTTTAAACTTGTGCATTTGAAGTTTGAATAAATTAATGATAATATTGTCACATGTGTTTTGAACAATATGTACGTCATGCTCGGGAGTTTCTGCTTAAGTCGGGGTGTTAAATCAGCGTTGTTGATGATTATGCGAAGACCACATTAACAATGCAAACTCTTACTAAGTTCGCCAATGAGAGATTCCGTTCCAGCCTCGGAGAATACAAGGAACAAATTGATAGGTCAATAGTGCAACTTAGCAGCATTATTGAACCCCCAAATATGGTTTACTTCAGATCCGAAATCCAACAAGATGATGAGATTAACAAGGCTATGGACGAACTTAACAAAGCTTCCCTAAAAGCCACAACTATGAAGATCGATTTCCTGGATAAACTTGTTCGGTTTTAGGGATTTTGTGGTTTTTACTTGTATTATTTATGTTTCATTGTATATTTTATTAGCTATGAAATGAAAGATGTTTATTATATTTAACCGTTTAGTTTTATAATTCAAGATTTAGAACAACTCAGTAGAAGTGTTGCTGCAATATATGAATATTTGTAATGGTTTATTTGTACATATGATCGTTTTATTATGCTGAAATTGTTGCCGCTTTAAAATACTCGTTAAAAACTTGTGTATAACCTTTTTTTTCATTAAAAACGCTTATTGCTTTCTAATTTACAACACGTTTGGAGAATTCTTCATTTTAAAACGGTTCTTCACATTCTATTCCAACAGTTGAACTTCTCACCGTTTTAAATACTCGTTAAAACCGGTGTGTAAACTTTTGTTCAATAAACGATGCTTGTTTCCTTCTAATTTATAACAGGTTTGGAAAATTCTTCATTTTATAGCAGCGTTTTACATGTTATTCAACGGTTGGTCTTCATATCATTGTAAGTTTTCTTTTTGACCGGTGTTAGTAGGCTATTCTGTAGTAGTGTATCATGTTGTATCTTTGTATTCTACACACCTGATTAATGAAATCTCTCTTTGTTACTATATCTTTTTCTCATATTTATTTGCTATTAGGATAGCTAGTTTCACAACATATTAACAGTTATGCTTGATGAAATTAATCTCTTTTTATTTGGAAACTCTTTACACGTTCAGAAACATTTGTTGATGTTTACGAAAACGTTTGTTAGGACTGTTAAAATTAATATGAACAATTAACATTCACTCTTACGAAATTTTACTCGGCTATCGGAGATATTTCTAAACATATTAAAAAAAAGTATGTGTCGATGCTAATTTGTTAATACAGATGTAGAACTTAAAACGATCTTTTTTATGACAATATTTAATGTTCTCTCTATAAAGTCAAAGCTATTTGTCTAATGCGGGTGTTGTCATGTGGGCTCTTAGTCAATGTTGATATAGTCAATGTTATTTTGTTTATACATAATGCATGTGTCATGTAGGGATGGTATTGGATCGGGTTTGGGTCGGGTTTAGGTATTCCCAAACCCATACCCGGTTATAAAAGTCCGTCCCAAACCCGTCGGATTTTAATCGGACAATTACCTGTCGGGTTTCGGGTTTTCTCATCAGGTTTCGGGTTTCATATCGGGTTTTGACAAACAATATATTTCTAGACCGACCTACTATAATAATTCCATAAACACCTATCGAAGATATGGCAAACAAATAAAGTAGCCATATGTTTGGATCTGACAATACCATACCATAATCAAAAGGTACAACGGCCCGAACGACCAGACTTAACATAAATGTAGGCACTGAAGCCATTCTAAAAAGGGAGAAATTTGCACTACTTGGTGAAATAGGTTCTTTTATAATCAATTTAAAACCTCTAGTAGCCAACTCGGAAGAACTATAGGCTCGGGTAGGTCAAGCGAACTGATTCATTTCATTCTTCGCCTAGTCTTAGCACCCGCAAAGTAGAGGGGAATAAGCATTCCCTTTCCGACAAAACTAAGCGTCTTTAAGCTGGGTAAAGGCAAATAGGAGGAACCCGGGTGAACGGTGATGGTAGTTTAGTTGTTGAAGAAAATGTCATGGTTACCATAAAGGTAAAATATCTCAAATAATTGACATAAACAAGTTTCGACAAATAATATATTTGGAATATAGTATATATATATATAAAATATAATAAGCTATATCAGGTACATCGGGTATATAATCGGGTAAATGGGTCTATGTTATCGGGTAATCGGGTATAATAGAAATCCCAAACCCGTCCCAAACCCGCGAAAAATTTCAAAACTAATACCATAACGGGTCGGGTATTACCCGTCCCATTTATGTCGGGTTTTGGGTTTTCCCATCGGGTTCGGGTTTCATTGCCCTCCCTAGTGTCATGTGAGTTGTTTAGTTGTATTGAGTTCACAGATATATTTTATATACATATATCCTGTCGTGAGGGAACTTAATGAATTGTAAGAACTTTAAAAAGTTAATATAGACCACACAATTATTTAAATGGGTATAACATATGCGGTTGAGATTAAATCTGATTAAAAGATGAATTACGAGAGAATATAAAGATGTGTGATGATTACATTAGTGTAAACATTAATTACACCAATGTAAAAAGTCGATTCTGTGTGTAAAAAATAAAATATGGTAATTATTATACGTATATGTAACATACATATTATATATATGTAAAAAAAATTCAAAAAAAAAATTGTTACGCTGAGTTTTTTCGAGTTCTTAAAACTCAAAGTGGTTCTCAAAAAAATCGACTATATATATATATATATATATATATATATATAGGGTTTGGATCAAATACAAATGAAATTAACGTGCTAAACGTGAGAATCAAGTAGAGTAATAATATATACAAGTAGAGTAATTATGTAATTACATCATAGAGTAATTATAATTACATAATTACTCTACGTGTATATATAATTACTCTATTTGACTCTCACGTTTAGCACGTTAATTTCATTTGTACATTAACTTTCCCATATATATATATATATATATACGTGGTTAGGATAAAATAAAACTCATTTGAGTAGAGAAAACTCTAAAACTCGTTCTCAACCACATGTTTTTAATTAAAGCTTGAAACTTGTGGTTTACCATTAAAGTTAATAAAAATCTAAAAGTAAATAACATTTTTTTTCTCCTGAAAAATATGTTTAAAGGTTACAAAAAATGTAAAAAAAAATACAAAATAAATTTTTCTTTATTTTTTGATATTTTGTATTAAATGTAACAACATATATTATATATGTAAAAAAAACAGAAAAAAATAATGTTATATAAATTTTTCATTGGTTTCTCAATTCAAATGGATTTTCATTTCTATACTTATCCATTTTTATTTAAAAGACATTTCAGTAAATGCAACCTCACTATTTTTTTTAATTTTATTTATTTTTAATAATATTTTCCCTCTAGTACTCATTATCTAATTAGTATTTTAAGAAATTTGGTATCACAATATATTGCTTATATGTTTTAGTATATTTGTTAATAGTTTTGTTCATCTACGTTAAAAAAGCGTTTAGTTGGATGGCTGTAGTGTTTGCTTTTGAAGATGAGGATGTTTGTTACCTTGGTTCGAGGGTATGCTATTGCATAAATAGGTGATAATTTTTTAGTGTCTCTTATTACTTGTCTTTAAACATTAGATAGTGGCTGATGATGAAAGCTTTGACCACCAACTTCTTGGGCTAAATTGGGTTGAAGATATTTTATGGTTACCTGGGGAAGGAAACTGGTTATTTATTTTAATTCCGGTACTATAATGAACATGAAAAAATAACTGAATTCGCGTAGACTCACCGTGTTTTGTTTTAGTTCCGGTATCATAACGAAACATGACGGAAACCAAATAAATTTGCGTAGGCTGACAGCCTTAATCCCCAGGATCGACAACGAATGAGTTTTACCGATAGACGCCATCCCATTGGCCCGCCTTGATTTTTATAACTTTTTTGTTTTATTTTTGGTTTTAGTTCTGGTTCAATAACGCACGTAACCGAAACCGACTGAATTCGCATCGGCTTAGCGACTCAACACTTGGGTTTTACCATCGCCCAGGTTTTACAGACCTGCCTCGGCACATCGCGCCGAACAAAACACTAGTTTAGAATAATCAAGTGAAGAAAACCTTGTTTTAATATGTTTGGCATAGAATTATCGAGTGACTATTGATTACTACTAATGATTTGATAAAGATTGGTTTTCCATTAGAGAGAGGATTGCTATGTCCTCATCCTCGTTTGCATATTTGACCAATATCTTTGCTTTTCTTTTTTCCATCACTGCCCGCGACACAGGATCTAGATGCGATAGATCTTTTGTGAGGAGCTCGAATTCCTTTTGTTGCTTTCGCTTTTGGTGCATCGCTTTGTAATCCGCAAGCATCGCCTTTCTTTCTTCGTGCATTTTCATGAGGCCCCCCTGTTTTTGTTTTTTAATGTTGGCAATCTCGGCTAGCCTCAGCTCCAAGTTTTCAAGATGCGAGCTCATGTCGGAACTCTTAGATGATGTGGTGCTGGACGAAGATCCTCCACCTCTAGCCGCCGCCTTGGCTTTATCTCTTCCTACCGGCCGTGGCAACTCATCCGGTTCATCAAAAATTAATTCCGAATCCAATTCGTTTAGATTAAGTTGACAACGACCATCGGACATGGGCTGAGACGGCGATTGATTTGCCGAAGTAGACGTTGTCTTTGACCATTTTGACTGTCGCGGTGGTGATGATGTCAGGACCGGATGTCACTTTGGCGAGCTTATGCATTGTCTCCAAATATCCAACATGCTAAAATCTGTTTTATAAAGGGCTTTGTATTGTTTTAAGCAAACCTCCAACACATCGGCATCGCTCATGCGGCTTTTCTGTTGTTCACAACGCGGGTATGAACGCCTGTGAAGTCGGTTATTTTTGTGCGTAATGACTTCCATTTGTTGTAGACGGAATCATTCCCGCGATACTCTCCTCGTCCCATTAAAGCAAAGAACTTGGTGCGTATTTGTACCCAAAACTCCAGCGAATGCTTTCCGTCACCTTCGATACATATAAAAGCTTAGTATTAGTAAACAAAAAATATAACATGGAAAACATATAAATATTTTTATAATATACCTTGAATCGAATCTTCGGAAGAGTCGATCCACGCTAACGCTAACGCCATTTCCTCGTCCGCTTCCCACAGTTGTCGTTCGACCTATTCGAACGTCACCCGGATTCTATTTTTTTATGACTTCTTTTTGGACGCCGGACTTGCGTTTCGGGTATTTGGGTTTGTGGTACTTGCGAGGACGTATACGGCATTGGCGCCCGAAAGAACATATTGGGGGTAAACGATGGCATGTGTGGAGGAATCATCAGTCGTTGTTAGTTTGCATAGAACGGGTTGCTAAGGTCGACGTTATTTGCGAGCAAACTAGCCCACCACATACAACTCGGATCCCCTGGGTTTTGGTTCGGGTTCGGGTTTGGGTTCGGTGTTGAGCTTGAGCTCGTGTTCGGGTTTGGGTTCGAGTTAGGATTCATGATTTGGTGTGAAGATGAAAGTTGTGAAGATGGTTAAATTTGGTGTGAAGATGAAAGTTGTTTGAGTAAAATTGAGAAAAAGGTTTGAATTTAATAGAAATGTTAATTATAATTTTTTTTAACGGTTCTACTTTTTACCGTTGGAGTGCCCCCCCCACCTCCATTCCGCGCCCGCCTTCCCCTCCACTGCTACCCCTTCCGCACCCGCCTTCCCCTCCACTGCTACCCCTTCCGCACCCCGCCTTGACCGCGCCCCTTGCCGGTGTTTCCCTCTCTTCCGCGCCCCATATAACCCCTTTCACGCCCCATAGCGACTAGCCTAATAGTCCCACTCTGGCAGTTGCTTGAAAACCATGTGTTGGAATTTTATCAAAAATCCAATCCTATACACCAATGAAATAGCGATTGATAACCAATAGAATAATGGACACAGATCGACAAGCCTAAGAAGAATACGTGAGAACCTTATCGAAAATCTATAAAGCATTATCAGCTGAGTACCGAGGAATAGTCCATTGTAATGCTTTCACAACTAACTAATGACATTTTGAAATAGCCTAAATCTAAAACCATTTTAGATTTTTACGCTCTTCTACCGTTTATTAGTCATTGATTATAGATGTTATTGTCCTAGGGATAAGTGACTGGGATAAGTGACTGCAGGTGATTGTCATTAGTTTAGTAATGCATCTATCTATAATATACATAAACGAAGACCCTAAAATCCTAGGTGTCGCGTTCTGGTCACTCCCCCATTTTTTGGAGTCACCGGATTTGCTTGATTTGTAAACGGTGAGCTCTCATTGATTTAAACCGGTTTCAACCCGTTTAAGCTTTAAAATTCGCAGGTCACGGTTCTGATGGGTTTAATCGGGTCAAACTATATCCTCTAAACCCTAACTCTTCCATTCCTTCATCACCGCCCCCTCATTCGGAACGGAGACACCGAATCTACAAGCGGAATCATCCTAATTTTATCAATTTTACGATCAAATTGATTCATCATTGATTTCAATTTCAAGTTCTAATTTTGAATGCGATTTTTTGCGGTAAGGGCGGGCTTTTTGGTATAATACTCCATCGTCATCTACCACTAATGATCAATGGTATGAATCAATCAACGACGGGATGATGAAGAGTGCGTTTATCTAAGCAAATTGGAAGTCGTATGGTGTTTCAAGTTAGAAAACTTGAGTAAGTCTATTACTCTGATAATTTGCTCAATGATTTGGCTTAATTAGTAGTTGAACTGATACGTCTGTGACCAAACTGTTAGTAGTGTAAAATCTGCTGATTGTGTTTTTCATTTATTCTTTTTTCTTTTAATAATGCAAGATGTAGTTGGGTGATTTAGGCATACTATCCTTGAAATCTTGCTGATTATGTGTATATAAATCACGCTTAGAATAATTTTCATTTTTATTAGTACGAGGGGGTTTGCATAAGAATTCAATATACTCCTTGTAAGAACCAACTATTGTTTCAAACTTTTCCTCCCAAAGATCACTGTCTTTTTTCTTTCTCATTTGATTATCATGAATATTTTTATATAAATACTCATGTAGCTAATTCTGCTTGAATAATGATACATCTATAATTTGGTTGTGTATTATGTCAAATGGGTCTAATAAAAGTGTGACCAAAGTCTACTTCTAACGCATTTAGTCTTATGAATTGCCTGATTCAAAAAGCTGCTGGATTTTTATGCAGAAATCAAGTATAACTTCTCATTCCTAGCGTTTACGGTTCAATTTTGTGTTAATTCAATCGTTATTGATAATTGCCAAGAAACGAGGCATACCGTTTCAAAGCACAAACTGTATGCTGCAACAGCAGCAGCAACAGCAACAGTATTTTCAAAGATTAAATTGAAGTTTAGATGAGCCCGGAAACAATTGGAACCCTAGAAATTGGGAGTGGGAAAGTTCAAGGCTCGTGGCTAAACCATTTTGTCAACAGTGCATCAGGTTGGTTAGTTAATTAACTAAGTCTCTTATATTTCAATTGAGGGTAATTTGGTAACTTTTTATGTCATAGGTTTCACCTTCTTTTTGAGTTTGATGAGGGTAAACGAAGCTGCAGACGTAGGCTTGCGGGCCACAACAGGAGAAGAAGAAAAACTCAACCAGAAGATGCTGCTTCACATGTATTAAACGAAAATAATAAAAGCAACTCAAGGTATAATTACCAAAATACCTTCTTCGTTTCTTTCTTCCATTTTTTCAATAATCTAATATTTGTGGTTCTTTAAATATTAGGAAACACCGAAAACATAACCAGGAGTTCTCCACCATTACGAAACAAAGACCAACTCATGCAAATACTTAACAAAATAAGCTCTTTGCCTATCCCACCAGTTCCAGGAAAGTCGACTAATGTTGACCAACAAAGTCAAAAGGTCAACACCATGGAGTTGTGATGGTTTACCATCAGAGGCGATGATGACATGCTTGGTAAGCATATATTGTTGTAATCATCAGCTTATTATTTTCTCAGTATATTTGCACTCTTCACGTGCCAAATTAATTATATTGCAGTTGATTCTTTAACATTGAAAATTATCTAATTTACATAGTCAAAACAAATGTGAAAGCATGGTATAAATGAATTTTCATAATTAATAAAGAAAATAATTATACCTCTGTTTAATTAACTACTATTAGTTTAAATTTTAAACATAAATTTGATAAATTTGGTGATACAGGTATGATTATGTTAATTAATAGATACTATTAATTTAGTCATATCGTAATATATATGATTTGGAAACAAATTCTAATCAGATTATTTGTGCTGAATATTAGGAGATGTATTAAATTTAATTTGTAGCTGAATATAATTTAAATAATTGATATTCCTTCAACAATAATAATAATTTAATTCAAATCCCTATTTAATCTAGGGTGTATCTTTACCTATTATAAGTATAATACAACTCATACGGTAATCATTATAAATATACAACCATCCCAACCTCTGTTACAACTATCGATACCTCTGTTTCTTCAGCATCCACCAATACGTGTTTAAAGACCCAACCAAACCTTTCAATCCAGCTACATACGGTATGTTAGATTATAATATTTATATTTGCTGATGTTACTGTTAGTGTTGTTGGTTGTATTATAATTAAAATCAGGGTATTAACCTCATGAATCTACATTGGTTAATCTATATGACCATGAATCACTTTGTTCGGTTCGGTTTGGTTTTTTCAGTTTCAGTAGCAAATCTGAAATCGAATCAGAATATTTTTTTTTTGAAATATGTTGAGTACCATGTAACCTCAACATGGTAAAACACCACTCTTTGCATGTTCTACTCTTATATAAAATTTGACTTTTAAGGTCAACCTTTTTAATATTTGTAGCTGAAACGAACACCATACGTCATCTTTTAAATTGGATCTAAACATCTTAATATGGATAGAATTAAATTTCACAGCAAAATCACTGCCATGAAACCTATCTGAAACCGAAATAAACCAAACTGAAAAACCAAATCGAAACAAAAATCGTAGGTTTGGTTTTATGTTTTTGTGAAGACCGAAATTGTGGTTCAGTTTTGTTTTTGTGTTAGTAAAAACCGATAAAATTGAACCGAATGTACAGATTTTTACTTTTTATTTTTTTATTTCAAGTAGTTTATATGAATTTAATAAATATGTAACTCATATGTTTCTGGTGAAATTGATGCTTTGTTTAATTGTTTTACTCTATTGCCGCATTGTGCTACTGTCTGTTGATGATGTAGATGTGAATTATGATTTTATTGATTTTAGAAGTTAGTTCGGTTTTTGGCTTCAGATGTTATCACTGTAGGTATGATCTAATATGACATGTGAAAGAATTAAACAATAAAAAGGTTCAGTCTAAACATATATGATTAATATCTAAACATTTTAATATGGATAGAATTAAATTTCACAGCAAAATCACTGCCATGAAACCTATCTGAAACCGAAATAAACCAAACTGAAAAACCAAATCGAAACGTGAATGCTCCAATAAAAAGGTTCAGTTTTGTTTTTGTGTTAGTAAAAACCGATAAAATTGAACCGAATGTACAGATTATTACTTTATATTTTTTTTATTTCAAGTAGTTTATATATTAATTTTGATAAATATGTAACTCATATGTTTCTGGCAAAATTGATGCTTTGTTTAATTGTTTTACTCTATTGCCACTTTGTGATGCTGTCTGTTGATGATGTAGATGTGAATTATGATTCTATTGATTTTAGAAGTTAGTTTGGTTTTTGGAAATTCTTTTAGTTAAAAGTTTTTGTTAGTTAATCTTGAATAAAAAGAATAAATTGAATAAATCATGGGTCAATAAAGAGTATTTCTAGGAGGAGTGATCCTAGGAGCAAGATTAGGTTCTGTTATTATTTAGTCTTTATGGCTGAATATTTTGTGTCTTATTTTTAGCAAATTTCCTTTCTTAGTTACCTAGCCTACCTAATATAAAAGGGGCAGTCCTGCAGCATTGTAATCAACAAACACAAACACAAAAATACTTTTGTTTGCTTTCTTTCAAGCAATAAGAATCGGGCTGTCTGTTTTGTTTTCTCTTGTTCTTGATTTGTGGTTTTGATCCAATTGTCTTCAATTGGTATCAGAGCACCAGGTTAAGAGTGTTCAGTTGCTTGAAGGCTCAGTCTTTTTCGACGGACAGAAGAAGAGAGTATCTCAGAAAGCAACAGAAAAGGCATGGCAAATCCAGCAAACCAAGGAGGACCAAGAGAAGCAATCCATGGAGGACCAAGAGAGCATACCTTGTCATTGCAATGCCCGATTTTGACTCCCTCAAACTACACTATCTGGGCTGTCAAAATCAAGGCTATTTTCAATGTACATGGTGTTTGGGAAGCAATCGAACCAAGGGCTGGAGTCGAGGTTGATCCGAAGAAAAACAGCCTTGCGATTGCATACTTGTATCAAGCAATCCCAGAAGAACTAGTTTTGCAGCTTGCTCATCTTGAGCAGGCAAAACAAGTTTGGGATGCTTTGAAGGCAAGATTCATCGGAGCTGAACGAGTTCAACAAGCCCGTTTGGGGCTGTTAGAAACAGAGTTCGAGGTATTGAAGATGAAGGAAAGTGAATCAATAGAAGACTTTGCTGGAAAATTAGGAGAAATCGTATCTAAAACAAACAGCCTTGGAGGGGAGATGGAAGAAAAGAAACTAGTTCGCAAGTTTCTTGGGGCTGTTCCTGATCGGTTTCTACCAATCGTAGCCTCAATCGAACAATTTGCTGATCTGGATACTATGTTATTCCAGGAAGCAATCGGGAGATTGAGAGCCTATGAAGAAAGAATAAAATCAAGTACTAAAGGTGGCGACCAACTCCTATTATCCTATGAAGATTGGCAGAACAGAAACCGCGATCAAAAGGGTTCTGGTCGGGGACGTGGGTCTGCTGGAAGGAGTAATAGAGGCCAAGGGAGAGGCAGAGGTCGATCATCTTCGAATGGTGCGAAAGCTGAAGAACGACAGCATTCAAAGGGGAGGGATAGATCAAACTTGAAATGCTTCCGATGTGATGGGAAGGGCCATTTCTCGTCTGATTGTCCCACAAAACGAAGAGATGAGGCAGCAAATCTTGTACAAGAAGATGGACCAGCACTGTTGATGACAGTTCATTCAGAAAGCAAGAAGGAATTTGTTTTTCTAAATGAAGATAAAGTGATTCCACAGCGGTATGATCAAGAATCAAAGGAAGATCACACATGGTTCCTTGACAATGGTGCAAGCAACCACATGACGGGTAATCGTGCAATCTTTTCCAAACTCAATTTCAACACGGTTGGAAATGTTCGATTTGGAGATGGTTCATACGTGAACATAGAAGGAAAAGGAATGATTATCTTAGCATGCAAGAATGGTGAATAAAAGATTCTTGAAGATGTCTATTACATACCTTATCTAAGAAGTAATATTCTTAGTTTGGGCCAATTTACAGAAATTGGATATTCGGTTCTCATGAAAGATGAGTACTTATGGATGCGAGATGCAGAGGGGAGACTCATCATGAAGGTGCTAAGGTCTTCAAACCGGCTGTACAAGATTGATTTGAAGGTGGCAGATCCGGTTTGTTTGCTGTCAAATTTGAAGGACGAGGTTTGGGTATGGCATGCCCGACTCGGGCATCTCAATTTTGACGCCATAAAGCTGTTAGAAAACAAGAATATGGCAATAGGAGTTCCAAAGATTGAGCACCCAAAACAGGTATGTGATTCTTGTCTTATTGGGAAACAAACTCGAACCCCTTTTCCTAATCAAACAAGTAATCAAGCCAAGAAGCCTCTTGAGCTAATTTATGCAGATGTGTGTGGTCCAATCTCTCCCTCCACAAAAGGTGGAAACCGGTATATGTTTCTAATCGTTGATGATTATAGCCGGTTCATGTGGGCTTATTTGATCAAGACAAAAGATGAAGTCTTTGAATGTTTTAAGAGATTCAAGAATCAAATGGAATTGGAGCTTGAAACAAAAGTTAAGAATTTGAGAACGGATAATGGTGGTGAGTTCGTTTCTCGTGCCTTTGAAGACTTTTGTAATCAAGAGGGGATCACACATCAATTCTCCGCACCATACTCACCACAACAAAATGGTGTGGTGGAGCGTAGAAATAGATCCATTTTGGAGATGACACGGACTATCTTGAAGGCTATGGAACTTCCACAAGATTTATGGGGAGAAGGAATAAGGCACTCTCTCTATATCCTAAATCGAGTTCCTACAAGAGCTTTAAAGGACAAGACACCGTATGAAACTTTAAAGGGCCGAAAACCAAACCTAGATCAACTCAGAATTTTTGGGTGTGTATGTTATGCAAAAATAATGACTACACATCTGAAAAAGCTGGATGATAGAAGCCGAAGACTAGTGCATCTTGGTGTTCAACCAAACACTAAGGCATATCGACTTCTAGATCCAACAACAAATAAGATCTTGGTGAGTAGAGATGTGGTGTTTGAAGAAGATACAAAGTGGGATTGGTCAGAATCATCAAGCAACAGTGCACCAGAAGTTACAGAATTTATTGTGCACACTGATTCTGAAACAGAAGACTTCTCATACTTTGATGCATCTACGGCTGACCTAAACCAGCCATTGGATGATCAGAGTCATGAAGAAAACAATTCTTTTGTTGATTCTTCAACTGGGTCAGATTCCAGCAGCCCCATGATGGCAGTAACAGGTAGAGGACCTATCCTACCAAGGGAACCAACTGATAGTGAAGGCGTGGGAGACCCATCTATGGCTGAAGATGAGGTGTTTGATGACACTCCAATTCGGGGTTATAGATCTATTGGTGAAACTTATGAAAACAGCAACATAAATTTACTCCTAATGGAAAATGAACCCAGAAACTACAATGAAGCTGCAAATAAAAAGGAATGGGAAGTAGCAATGCAGCAAGAATTGAAGTCGATTGAGAAGAATGACACGTGGAAGTTGACTGATCTACCACAAGGTCATAAACCCATCGGTTTGAAATGGGTATTCAAAGTAAAACAAGATGCAAATGGAGCAGTTACAAAACACAAAGCACGCCTGGTCGCAAAGGGGTATGTACAACAGTATGGGGTCGATTTCGAGGAGGTGTTTGCACCGGTTGCAAGAATGGAGACCGTGAGATTGATCCTCGCATTGGCAGCCTACTTTGGGTGGGAAGTACATCATTTGGATGTAAAATCTGCATTCCTCCATGGAGAATTAAAGGAGGAGGTGTATGTAACCCAACCGGAAGGCTTTGTGAAGAAAGGAAAAGAAAACCAAGTCTACAAACTAAGGAAGGCACTCTACGGTTTGAGACAAGCTCCTCGAGCATGGAACACACGCCTAGATAACACCTTAAAGTTGTTGGGTTTCATAAGGTGTAAACATGAGCATGCTGTGTACAAAAGGGTGACAAACAAACAATTGTTAATTGTGGGAGTGTACGTAGACGTCAGATATAGCAACTTTCAAGAAGGAAATGGAAGGCCGTTTTGAAATGAGTGATCTAGGATTACTCCAATATTACCTTGGCATCGAGGTAAGCCAAGGAAGTTGTGGCATATCTATAAAACAAGCTGGGTACGCTCGCAAACTACTGAATCTAGCAGGACTTGCAGATTGCAATGCAACAAAGTTTCCTATGGAGCCTGGTTTGAAGCTGTCAAAGAAAGATGTTGGAGCTGAAGTTGATGCAACCGAGTATAGGAAACTGGTGGGGAGTCTTCGGTACTTAACCCACACCAGACCAGACTTGAGCTACTCAGTTGGGTTCGTAAGTCGTTTCATGCAATCGCCACAACAAACACATATGCAAGCTGTCAAACACATTTTAAGATATGTTAAAGGGTCGACTGAACTTGGGATACACTATCCTAAGAATGGCAGCAAGGAAATTCTCGGCTTTAGTGACAGCAGTCACATGACCGATCTAGATGATGGTAAGAGCACAACAGGCCTTGTTTTCTTTTTCAATAATGCACCGGTAGCATGGAACTCTCAGAAACAGAACACTGTAGCTTTATCCTCGTGTGAAGCTGAATTTATGGCAGCCGCTACCGCAACTTGCCAAGCACTTTGGTTGAGAGGCTTACTTGCTGAGATAACAGGCTGGAAGGAAGAAATGGTGACCATGAAAGTTGATAACCAATCCGCCATAGCACTTATGAAGAATCCGGTGTTTTACGGAAGGAGCAAACACATTAACACGCGCTACCATTTCATACGGGAGTGCATTGAGAAAGAGGAGATAAAGGTTGAACACATCAGTGGGAAGTTGCAGAAGGCAGACATTCTTACAAAAGCTTTGCCAAGGCAACAATTTGCTGAAATGAAAGAGCTGTTGGGAATGAAGATTATTCAAGATTAAAGGGGAGATTGTTAGTTAATCTTGAATAAAAAGAATAAATTGAATAAATCATGGGTCAATAAAGAGTATTTCTAGGAGGAGTGATCCTAGGAGCAAGATTAGGTTCTGTTATTATTTAGTCTTTATGGCTGAATATTTTGTGTCTTATTTTTAGCAAATTTCCTTTCTTAGTTACCTAGCCTACCTAATATAAAAGGGGCAGTCCTGCAGCATTGTAATCAACAAACACAAACACAAAAATACTTTTGTTTGCTTTCTTTCAAGCAATAAGAATCGGGCTGTCTGTTTTGTTTTCTCTTGTTCTTGATTTGTGGTTTTGATCCAATTGTCTTCAGTTTTTACTTCAACTTTGTCACTTCCTTAAGAAACTCTACATTTGGATCCAGTTTTCTACTTTCCATTTTTGCCCAAAAATCAATAAAAGCTCAGTGAACCATGATCTTAATGATGCATGTAAACTAATAATTACTCTTCATATAAAAGTTGCACTCTTTTGTGACCTAAATCTTTTTACGTGAGTTTGGAATGTTGACCCCTTTCTCATAACTATTGATTTTTGTGATGAAGTTTCGTGGGTTAGTAAGATTTGAAGAATTTGGAATTTGTATGTGTAAAGTGAATATACTATAATCCTTTTTTAAGAATTTCATATTCCAGCACACATGAAAAACCAAAACTCCAACATATGAACAATATGATCTCAGAATAACTCTTTTAAGGGTAAACTAAATAAACAAAATCATATTACAAAATGATAGTTCTAACAGTAGCTTTTAGACTAGCTATATGTTTGATTGTGTAAACATAAACTGTATTTTCCTTGTTAAACCACAAAAATCACTATATATATTAATTTTAGTATTACCCTGTGCATTATTAAGCAATCTATATACCAATAAAGTAGTAAACTTTAAATATAAAATAAATAAGCAAGTATACATATGATTCCTTATACATGATTATTTACAGAATGGATACCAAAAACTTCAAGATGTTGAATGATCTTGGTGATGCTAATGACAAATCAGTTATGTTGGTAAGGGTGTTAAGGAAGAGGATAAACCATGTGCTTGACAAACCTCTTATCGTTATTTCTCTGGATTTTATATTACAAGACGAAGAGGTAAGACTTGATTATAACTATAATAATTACTTTACGTTTTGTACCAAATAAATGATAATATGTGTTATTTTTTGTTTCTTTAAGGGAAATAAAGTTCATGCTTCTATTTCGAAGCAGCTTATAAACTCCTTTGATAACAAGATAAAAGAATCTAGCTGCTATAAAATATCAAAAGTAAGTTTTGTAGCTTATGCTGATCTGTACAAGTATGTGAAAAACTCACATAGCGTAAATTTTTCCAAGACGACTGATGTAAAACTATGTGATGATTTTGTCGGCGAAATTAACGCATTCAACATTACACCCATTGACACGCTGCTTTCTGGAACAATCGCTGCTGATACATGCATTGGTTAGTACATTTACATACTAAGCATTAATGTTAGATTTGTATTAACTCTCACATTGACCTAATAATAATAATAATAATAATAATAATAATAATAACAATAATTAATGTTTTGTTGGATCTTGTGTTTTATTTTTTTATTCCTTTTGATTTTGTTGATATCTTTTGATTTATCACTTAGCGCATTTAATAACTATTGTTTTGTTTGTTGTGAACAGATGTTATTGGAATTATTCAAGATAATGGCAAATTTAGAGATATCATAAAGAAAAACGGTATCCTGCCAAACTATTAGAGATCGACTTATATGGAAGCAAGTAAGTATTTCATACTAAAAGAATTATGCATTGAAAACTTGTTAGTAACATTTTTTATATATTTATTTCAGTGGCAATAAAATCGGTGTCACTTTATGGAATTCGTATGCAACACAAATTCTATCTTACATTGAACAGAATCCACAAGAAGCACCGATGGTTGTTATTTTACACTTTGCTGTATACAAACCTTTTTATGTTTAGTTAATAAAATTTATTTTTTACTATTAGCGTGTTAAATTATATTAAAAATATTTATAACAGTTTAGATTACATATATATCAATGTTGTTATCGTTTTTCAGGTAAACCTTGTATCTCTAATGCAAACGGTGTTACGAAGTTAATCCTTAATCAAGAAATCCCAGAGATTGTTGATTTTAAGAACAGGTAAAACAACTTTAAATAACTTTGCAAATAACATCCATATTTTAAATGCAAGAATATGTGGTTTAGCTAACATTTTAATGTTTATTTTTAGCTTGGTTCAAATGCTTGCCTCTGAACCGTCTTCAAGCGCTTTGCTAAGCCCACCAACTATTCGGAATCCGTTTCTTGCTGATTTTGTTAATGACACAGAGTTTAGTCATATTGGAGAAGTTGAAAATATAAGAACAGTAATGTTTAACCGTCATCTTTATATATATTAATAATGTAATTTTATTATAACCATTCTAAATTATAAATTCTGTTTATTTGTTTCAGACCAAAAAAGTTGTCGTCTGTGGAACCATAATGCCAGCATCTAATTATAGTCGTTGGTACTGTATTGGCTGTAAAGTGTGTGCTACAACGCTGAAAACCGAAAACAAGGTAAGCCATGAAAACAAGATCGATGGGGAGACATCGTTGAATCAATTCAAAGGAACATATAAATGCGGCAGCCAAAAATGCAACGATGATATTGTAGATGCAGTTGCCAGGTTTGTGAACAATAACGTTTGATTATAGACATAAATACTGTTTACACTTATAATAAGATAATATAGTTATTGCCTATAACAACGTTAATCACCATTAATGCAGGTACCGAGTCCCCTTTGATGTTCAAGACTCAACTGGATCACTGTCGTTAACTTTATGGGAAGGACAAGCGTTTCCTATGTTCAAGATTACTGCTATGGATCTGTTTAAGAGATTGGTAGAGGTAAGTTTTGTTATACTATAAAATAGCATTTCAATATATGGTATAACTTTTTTAATTAAATGATAATTACAGTATCAATATTTTAAATTTTTGCACAGAGTGGTGCTAATACTGAAGAAATTCCTAAAGAGATACACGATATTGAGGGTCAAATTTTCGCTTTTAAGATCAACATTCAACAATACAATCTACTGAATGAAGGGTCTTCCTACGATATTTTTATACTTACCAAAGATCCAAACATAATAAATGAGCTGCAAAAAAAGCATGAATTGAATCTGGTAAGATATTTGTTAATTAACTTACTGGTTTTGGTTTATACATGTTTAAGATTTCTGATATCTACTACATACCGTATTTCATAACATAAGAATTTGATTATTTGTGTTCAAAATTCTCAGGAACCAACTTTAGATTCAAGTAATGAAGATTCCATTACATATCCTGATATAAACCTATCTGATAAGGTATGCAGTATAGATTAACTTCGTTAGAACGAGTACAAGTATACACATAATTTATAAAGCTTTTTATGAAACTTTAAATTTTGTTATTAGGATTCTGTTATTATTGAAGATGATGATGTCACGCCTTTGGAAAGAAAGACATCAAAGGCATCAGCTGTCAATAAACAAAACAAGAACAAGAATGCTAAAACCGCAAAGAGGAAGGTCCAAGATGTGTATGATGTTGATAGCGTACCTCAACGATCAACTTCGAAACAAAAAAGATCATCAAAAGTTCAAGATTCTGGCAAGAACCATCTCTTAACACCTAAAAAGGAGAAATAAATTATCGTCTTAATTTTTTAATAACTATGCAAAACTTTGGATTGGTTTTTATTTGGTTATTTGAAGCTTCTTTAAGTACTTTTTACTTTTCGTTGATGACACTTTTGCATTGCAATTGACTTGACATTATTTCCTATATATCTTGTAGAAATTAGTACCCGAAGAATATTCAACACTCAGACTTGTAATTCTACTAATGGTAATACATTTCAACTTAAATAATAAGATTAATAACAATGTTATGTTTTGCTCTAAGTTATATCAACAAATAATTAATATTATTTTAGGAACTCAAATAAAGAAGATGCTCTACAAACAGAATCGTTTTAAAAGGAAGTTGCTTTTGGATGCAAAAAGAGGAAAGGTTAATTCTACCAATGTAGCAAAAGTAAATCGTATAAGAAGAAAATTAATTTTGGATAGCAGAAGAAGAAAACATGTTTCAATGCCCAATACGGCCACATCATCAAATTCAAACGCTATGATTACTACCGGAACTTCTTCAATTACTCATTTAAACATGGGTATCTTAAAAATTAAATTTTATTTGCTTTTGTTGATTTAACTACTAACACGTTTTTCCCATACATTTTTAGGCATTGAAACAGACATCTCCACGACTAAACAGAAACGTATAACTAGGAAAACAAAAATGGATGGCAAGCGAAGAGGGGAACGTTGTATGCCCGAGAATAACGAATTTAATGGAATTTCCAAAGGTTGGTTCACTTATGCGATGCTTTTACATTAATTAACACATATTTAGTATTAATTATCATTTTTAAATTTTTAATTGCAGATTACTGATCATGGAGACCAGTCTGTTGTGTGTGAGATGTGTCACGCTAAACTATGGGACGATGAGGCTAGAAGAGGCAAACGAAAAGAAATAAAAGTGACTTATAGTTTGTGTTGTCATAATGGCGCTGTTGAGCTACCACCACCAGTTAGATCGGACCCAGAGTATAAAGAACTATTTAAATCAAATAATTCTAAAAGCAAGTTCTTCCTGAAAAATTTAACATCTAACCATTTTCGGTTTTAAATCATTTTCAACATTTTCAGGTAAACATATCAACATCTAACCATTTTCGGTTTCAAATCAAAACAAGGATTACGTTTATATTTATCTGTCTATACTAGTACTAATAGATGTAATTTCGTCAGAGACACCAATGCCGATACATCAGCTGCCGAAAAGATGCTGGTTACTGAGATTATTATATGGTTGAAAGAAATGCTTGATCGTCAAAATGTTTTAGTACAAACTTATAGAATGGCAAGAGATGTTTATAAGCAACAACCTACTACGGATATGAAGCTACGCCTTATATGTAACAGGCAACAAGATGGCAGAACATACAACCTTCCAACAACTTCAGAAATTGCGGCACTAATTGTAGGAGACATCGAGGAGTCGTACGAGCCACGTGATATTGTTGTTAACAAAGTGGGAGGCAAATTAGAATATATGAATGAGCTACATCCTTTGTACGTGCCTCTTCAGTACCCGCTGCTAGATCCTAATGGTGAAGATGGTTACCGAACTCAAATCAAGCATAGAGGAGTTGAAGACGACGACGGTAGCAAATGACCTTATACTACAATGAGAGAATGGTTTGCGTATATGATTCAAGATAGGGTCGGCCAGTTCTCAAAAACTCTATACTCAAGAAGGCTATTCCAACAATTACTGGTTGACGGTTACACGATGATTGAAAGCGAAAGGCTTTGTTTTATAAGAAGTAAACAAAAAGAACTGAGGTCCGTAACATTTGAGAACCTAAAATCTCTAAAGGAACAGGGACGTTCGGATGTCACAAACGTAGGACAACGTATCATATTACCCTCTTCATTTACAGGAGGAGCTCGGTACATGATGCAAAATTATTTAGATGCCATGACCCTCTGTAAGTGGTATGGATACCCAGAATTCTTCATCACAATAACATGCAATCCTAAATGGCCAGAAGTCAAAAGATTCATTCAAGACAAAAATCTTAACGCAGATGACAGGCCAGACATATTGTGCAGGCTATTTAAAATAAAACTTGACTCCTTGATGAAAGACCTGAAGAATGGAGATATCCTTGGAAAAGTTCAAGCAGGTACAAATACTATACATCTTAATAGCACGAAAAGAATTAATTATATGCTAATATATTATTCGTATTTCTATAGCTGTTTATACGGTGGAGTTTCAAAAGCGTGGTTTGCCTCACGCCCATATTTGTCTATTTATGCAAAAGGAAGACAAACTACCAAACGTAGAGCATGTCGATCCGTACATCAGCGTCGAGATTCCTGATAAGAACGAAGATCCTGAATTATATAACCTTGTGGCTGAGTTGATGATGCATGGTCCTTGCACACATTATAACAAGCCATGCTCGTGCGTTATAGACAACAAGTGTTCCAAAAACTTCCCAAAGAAGTTTCAAGATAAAACGTCAATAGATACAGATGGCTTTCCTTTATACAGAAGACGCGATTCAGGCGCAGTTGTCGAAAAATCAGACGTCAATCTTGATAACCGAAACGTCGTACCATACAACAAGAAACTCCTGAAACGATACCAGGCTCACATAAACGTCGAATGGTGCAATCAGGGTTCGTCTATCAAGTACCTATTCAAATATATAAACAAAGGCCCTGATCGTGCGACTGTGTACTTCTCTAACAGTGGAGAGGATGAAAAGAACACAAATCGTAATGTTGACGAGATTAAAGAGTTCTATGACTGTCGATATATTTCAGCGTGTGAGGCGTCATGGCATATTTTCGGATTCGATGTGCATTATAGAATACCTGCGGTTATGAGACTGCCTTTCCACCTTCCTGGTAAACAACAGGTGATTTACGGTACCGAGGATGATATTGATAATGTGTTGGAAAAAACAGATACCGTTGCATCTTCAATGTTCGAATTGTGGATGAAATGCAACAGCGTTGATCGGGAAGCGCGTAAACTAACTTATTCAGAATTCCCGACGAAATTCGTTTGGCACGACAAACCTCGCGGTTGGCAACGAAGAAAGAAGGGATTTTCTATTGGCAGAATCCATGCAGTATCACCCGCTCTTGGAGAAGCGTACTTTTTACGGGTCCTTTTAAACAGAGTGAAAGGACCAAAAACATTTGAAGAAATACGTACCGTTAACGGCCATACATACCCTACTTTCAGAGATGCATGTTATTCCCTTGGATTATTAGACGATGACACTGAATACATTGAGGGAATTGAAGAGGCAAGCATTTCCGGAACAGGTGCTTACCTGCGTTCATTGTTTGCTACAATGTTGTCCACCGATAGCCTCTCTAGGCCCGAGCACGTATGGAACAACACCTGGAAACTTCTGTCTGACGATATCCTTCACAGGCAAAGAAAGCTATTAAAATCACCAGGTATATGCTACTTTTTTACCAAATCATAATTAAAAAACAATATTTATGGAAGTACATGATGTTTATCAATAACAACCAAATAAAACAGCGGAATATCATTAGTGTTTAATCAATATATGTTACCTTCTAATTATTTTTAAGAATCATACTCTAAAAAAAACTAACGACCTTTTACAGATTTACAGCTGACAGAAGACCAAATCAAGATCCTTACGTTACTCGAAATCCAGAAAATCCTACAACAAAACAACTCAAGTTTAACAAGGTATGAGACAATGCCTTTCCCTGATGAAGAGACCTTATCTGTTATCAATAATTGCCTTGTTCTAGACGAGCAATCATACGATCAACAAACAGAGAGAACATAATTTGAAAACCTATTTACATCGATAACCTCAGAGCAGAAAACTATTTTTGACATAATAACTAAAGCCGTACAGCAAAATAAAGGTGGCGTCTTTTTTGTTTACGGTCACGGTGGGACAGGGAAAACATTTTTATGGAAGACATTGTCTTCAGCCATACGATCCCAAGGTAATATTGTTTTAAACGTTGCATCAAGCGGAATCGCATCATTATTGCTATTTGGAGGTAGGACGGCACATTCCAGATTTCATATTCCGATTAATCTAAACGAGGACTCATCTTGCGTAATGGAACGAGGTTCGGATGAGGCTGAATTATTAGAGAAAACAAAGCTAATAATTTGGGATGAAGCCCCAATGACCCACAAACACACATTTCAAGCTCTGGATAAATCTTGCAAAGATGTCTTAAAGTCAAATTCGCTATTTGGAGGAAAGGTTGTTGTCTTTGGAGGAGATTTCAGACAGATTCTGCCGGTAATTAAGAAAGGAAGCAGGCAGCAAATAGTAAACGCCTCTTTGTGTTCGTCCTATATTTGGCATCATTGTCGTGTTCTGAAATTAACAAGAAACCTAAGGTTAACAATTAGTCAGCCGATGACATAGAAGACACCAAAAAATTTTCTAAATGGCTACTAGACATAGGAAAAGGTAAAGTCGGTGGACCTAATGAGGGTACGGCAAAAATAGAGATACCAGATGATTTACTTATTGAACAATGTGACGACCCTATCATAAAGTTGATTCAGTTTGTCTATCCGGACATTCTAAACAGCAGCCAAGACCCTACATACTTTCAACAGAGGGGGTTGCTTGCACCAACAAACGATGTTGTTCATGAAATTAATGATCGTCTGCTTGAATTATTTCCTGGTGATCCGGTCGAGTACTTAAGCTCAGATTCTGTAGCTAAGTCCGACTACATAGATGGAAATGTCGATCCGACTTTATACTCTACTGAAATACTTAACGGTCTTAAAATATCCCGACTGCCAAACCATAAGCTTATGCTAAAAGTCGGCGTACCCGTGATGCTTCTAAGAAATATCGATCAAAAAAAGGGATTATGCAACGGCACTAGGCTTCAAGTTGTTTCTTTGGGTATGCATGTAATCGAAGTGAAAATTCTTTCGGGGAATAATAATGGTGAGAGGATTTCTATTCCAAGAATCGCCATGACACCTTCCGATAAGAACATAGCATTCACGTTTACAAGACGGCAATATCCCTTATCAGTTTGCTTTGCTATGGCAATAAACAAAAGTCAAGGGCAGTCATTAAGTAGGGTGGGGTTGTATTTAAAGAACGATGTCTTCTCACATGGACAGCTGTACGTCGCACTATCAAGAGTTACGAGCAAAAAGGGTTTAAAGATACTGATTATTGACAAAAATGGCAATCAGACTAACAAAACGACAAATGTCGTTTTCAAGGAAATTTTTTCTTATTTGAAATAAAGTTAATTGTTACCAATTACAATATTGTGATTTCTCAATTTAGTACATTCTCTTATTTGAAATAAAGTTAATTTTTATCACTTAGAATATTATGATTTCTCAATTTAGTACAATTTTATAAATAAAATTTTATGAATTCATAATGTTTACTAACAAACGTATTATAAGGTAACGACTCAAACTGGGTTAAATCAGTAGCTACAAAAAATTAAAAGTAACCCGCGTGACACGCGGACAAAAAGCTAGTATTATATAATTGTAGAATGATTGAGCACGAAAGATGAAATAAATATGAAAAGGAAAACATGTGAGATAACATAGAGATTGTAACTTCAGAAAATATGGTTTCAAAAGACTGCATGCTACCAAAATGGGGGATCCGATTTCATCCTTATAAAAACGTCATAAAGTGTTTTGAAAAGTAGATAAAACAGGACCGATGGCTATTTGCTTTTTTTTAGGTTCTTATGTAGTTTTATTATAATTATTATAGTTGTTATTGTAATAGTAAAACTTTATTTTTCTATTGTTGTTATTACTTAAAAATAAAAACATTTTCTTAAAGGTCTAAACTGTTCATTGAGAAAGTTTAAACCATTTTTATATTTCCCTCCCATCTAAACTGAAAGTCAACTCTTTCCCAGATCTTCATAAGCAAAAGAACCGTCGATCTGTTGGGGAAACAATCGGACAATCTTGAATAATCTTCCAGCATTCTGTTGTGTTTCCGAGCTAAATTAACAAAGAAAGGTATATTGTACAATTTATTATGTGTTATAATTTGCAAAGTTTCTCATTTCCTTGTGTTAGTGTGTTATTATGCATGATTTGGACCTTTTATGGTTGATTCTTTATAAATAATGCCTTATGATTTGCAATTTTGTATGTAAGATCTTGCTAGTTTGATGGCTGAAACTAATAAACGACATAATATTGACCAGACATATTTTTCTCCATATGTTTTGCTCAATATAAATTATTTACTTTCCATATGGAGTCCTCGTTTACAGCCTCAATCATGGTCAACGAATGCTTGAATTCGTCCGCTCTAGGCACACTCACCTTTCCAAATCGTTCCTTCAGACCCAACCAAATTTCTTCTGCCGTGGAATCATACTTGACACGCGTCCTGATTTCC
This sequence comes from Bidens hawaiensis, assembly GCF_021521415.1. Taxonomy (NCBI): domain Eukaryota; kingdom Viridiplantae; phylum Streptophyta; class Magnoliopsida; order Asterales; family Asteraceae; genus Bidens; species Bidens hawaiensis. The sequence continues at coordinate 156,143 of NW_027493827.1, forward strand.
TTTTCCATTGTGGTGTTCAGATAACCCTTAATTTTGGCGTCACACCTCATCCACGCCATCTAAATCGGAGAAGTTGGGTCATGGGTTCTTCATTGACCCGTCGATGAATCCAACCTTGTTCTTGGCGAACAAGAAATTCAACATCTCTTGGGACCGATTGATGTAATATCCGTTGGTTAGCACATCATTCACATGTAGTTGCCACAGAGTCGGAGGCGTGTATGCGCGGAGAGTTATGATCAAACGCCTCCGACTTTTTTGGTCTGGTCTTATTTGCTGCCGGTCATGATGGTTTAGAGAGTCTGAATTATTATTATTATTATTATTATTATTATTATTATTATTATTATTATTATTATGTGTAAAGGATGCCATACAATTTGTTATGATTCAAGATTAGCGTAGAATACGTTGATACAAGGAAGGCATATACGTTTATACAAAAAGAAATCATAACTAAGGTCCATGATTGAGGGCTTGAGGCTATAAACGAGGACTCCATGTGGAAAGTAAATAACTTATATGGAGTAAAATATATGGAGAGAAATATGCAATTATGTCGGTTATTAGAAACTAATCCAATTTTGCTTTAAAAATATGTTCTTTTAAGGTTTTCTATAGTCTTAGACTATTCATACACCAAGGAGGTTATTCACATATTAGAAGGATCTATACGAGTCGTATAAGGCCTATACGACTCATATATGTGTAGTGTCAAGTCATTTTCGGTCAGAAGTGTCAGTTTTCATTTATTTGCATCGTATAGCCCTATACGAGCCGTATAGGGCTATACGACTCGTATAGAGTCTGTTTGACTCGTATAGTATTTTTTTTAGATTTTTTTAAAATTACAAAATATTAAAAATAACATTCGAGTTGTTTACAAAATAGAAACACGTAATTTAAAAGTAATTATTTTGTTATATACATAAAAACATACGAACAACATGAGCGTTTTTGGTAACGACTTTTTATATGTGGCCATGCAATCCATTTTAGTTGACGCCCATGTGAGTTGTTTAAGCTTTGAAATACAACTGCAATAAAAATAATTACGTTTGTAGCAAGAAAAACTGATTCTTGGCCTGTACGGGTCGTATAGTGATGCTAGACTGTCGCTATCTAGTAAAAAACAATATAAATCAGTGTCCTAATCACCTTAAACTAGTCAGGGTAAGTGGGTGTCGAACCACGAGGAGCATGTGGTCAGTGTAAAGTGTAAATGATTCCTAACATTATGAAGTAATTCAATTAAAGTGCTGATCACACTAGCAAACAATTTGGTTTTATAGTAAACAAACAAATAATCAAAGATTAAATCAGTCAACAAAGCAAATCACACCCGGGAATCCAAGTAAGCAAACTAACAGCAAACTCATGCACATAACAGATAAACTATTCTGTGTCAACTACAGACTGACTAACTGGTTAAACCTTAGGCATCCACGCTCGCTAACACACGGCACTGGTTATCAAACGGTCCCTGCCATTGTGACTCAACTAAGGGCAAACGTATGCTTTCTCACAATTAACAGGTCAAAACAATCCTATAAGCAATTATCATAGCAACTGGCACACTAATCGTTATGATCGAAATAAACCTAAACTGACGTTGTGCACAATAATCCTAGACATTAATACTCATAGATTAACATCAAAATAATTACAGTCAATCGTTCTAGTACATGAGAAAATAACTGAAAGATTACAAACTATACATCCCGGGTATGACTCGAAGGATCTAGCCGCGTCTCGGCATCTCTTGGGCTTCGGTTATGATGGATAGGATCATGCACGGGGCCTTGAGATGATTGGAAGTGATGGTTCTCCTCTCTTCTGCTCTGAAAATCGCCTGGATAGTGAATTCTCGCCTCTAGGGCCGTCAAAACGAATATAACATAAAAACCCTAACTTTTCGTCTGTGTGGACCATCGCGTAGCACGATGGTCATATGACCATTCCATCGCGCTACGCGATGGAAGATAACCTCATATTTGGATTCCTCTCGTTGAGAAACCCCGAAATTCATATATTTTAGGTCCTATAAGTCATTTTCTAGCCCAGGATATGTTCGTTTTACTTCCCGGTCGCTTTTTGTGAACCCATCTTGTTCAGTTTTAGTATCGGCTTTAGGTTCCTCATCCAAACTCTTCCCGAATCCTTCTAACACTTCCTAAGACTTCAAGTTATGCTCAGGTCATCCCGAGATATCATTCCATGCTCGTACAAGTCTCCAATTTAGCATCTTTAACGATCAATGACTTGAAATACAAAAGCACGTATAAAGTACAAAAGTTCTAACAATATACTAAACAAAACTACAAAATTAACACACTAATATATATACAAAATACCCGAAAATCACATTCCCACACTTATCTTTTGCTTGCCCTCAAGCAAAACTCTAAAGTAAACATTAACCGCCATCATAGGTCAACCAACTATCACCATTAATACTAGTAAGGTTTAAGGTCATACCCAGTTTCCCAGACTGACACTTTCTAGATTGACAACCCACAAATAAAGTTAATGCTACAATAAAACCCTAGAATCGTCCAGACAAGTGTACTTTGTTTCCGGTTAGGGCATACATGTTCACACCTCTCACACTATCAACACTCCTCTCGGTTTAATATCTGGACCAGCAAAAGATGTGCTAGTATATGTCTCTGCCCTCAAAATACCTAATATGAGTTACAACTTAATACGCTTGCAGGTCAGTTTTATCTCCACCCATTAACTTCCGGTTGCATAAAGACTCGGACTGAGGGTTTTTCTGAGGCGTACTTTTGGGTGCGGATTAGGTTTATTTAGTGACTCAGGTGGATGAAACCCAGTTAAACAAACCAATATATAGACTCACGAATACAAATGAACCAAATACACAATCAACTGCTATTTACATACTCGACTGCTAATAACAACTGAAATACTAAACTGATAACTTCTTTTTGTCTTTTTGCTGATTTTTTCAATTTTTTTTCTTTTTTTTAGACTTCAATAACTAATAATTACAATTCAGAACTTTACAACTTTACAACTCATCTGACTAAATACAACTCGATATATATACGACTCGATAACGAACTGGATTTCATCACACGGGTTAAAATAAAATAAAGGCCAAGGCTAAAATGGTGTGTAATGTTCAGTTTAGCAAACGAAAGGGATAAGGTCCAAACGGGCTCCTAGAGGATAATGTTGGGTAAGGAAAATTTATTTAGTGAGGAAAATATGTACGGAACGGGTTTTCTAAAGTCCTAATCTCCATACAGGTGGTGGTATTAAGATCTCTAAAAGCATGTGACAAGCAAGTTCTAATACTATAAAACATACCGGTTTCCTTCAATAAATGACAAGACATGTTTTATATCTATTATATAATATGTGTATTAAGTATAGGGGCTAATCTCACAATACGTCTGGAAATAAGGCTGCCGATATGAAACATGTATACCCGTCCCCTTGACTCATTATCCCCGCCTAAACGATTCCATTTTCAACTTCTCATTTTAAAAACATTTGTCGGGAAAACTATCGAGAAGCTGAAAAACCAACCATGACCAAAAACCTCTAACTTGGCATTAATAGCAATAAGTGACAGTTAACAACTTAAGTTTCTGAATACTCTTTGAGGTACTATCGAGCTAAAAATTTTCAAATTTCCCCCCCATCCCCACACTTGAGGTTGACATTGTCCTCAATGTTAAAATAATAAAACCATTAATAATCATTTGAGGGACGGGGTTGAACAGACAGTTTACTACTCGAAAACTCGGGGAACAAATGTGATGGGTTTAAGCAACTTATACAATTACAGTTTTAACAACTAAAATAAAAATAACAAAATAGTGTATGAAACCGAAATCACCTGATAATCACGACAATGCAATGCTAAACTCGGCCCATAAATCTCAACACACTCGTGACACACGTCTCCATCTCCGACCAATACTGAATAATCAAATCTGCACAAATCTCGAGATATGTATAAGCAACCACTCACAAGTATAACGATTTAGGTCTTTCGAGAGTTAAAATTATTATATTATAAAAACATTACCGAGCCGAGTTATTCAGTTTCATAAAAAAATTTTGTTAACCAATTAAAAATAATAAAAGACCTAACTCACTTTCGTAGGAATTACGGTTACATTTAGCGTATGCAGCAAGCCCTTTAAACCCCCCGGTAGCCCGGGTAGACGAGTGAGGTCTCGTGAGGGTTTATAGTGAACACACCCACAAAGTTCAAAAAGCAACACAAACAAATATACAAAAATATACAAATATACATATCAAATACAACAGACAAGGTGGGAGGGCTGTTATATAAATATTGTTATATTATTATTACTTATTTATTTAAAAAAAATTTCGGTTTTTTTAGAGATCTGAGGACCCATCCTGTAGCACAATGGGTCAGGTAAGCACACGTCGCGCTACGTGACCCAATTAATTCAAATTAGGGTTTGGACCCCATCGCGTAGCGCGATGGGGTTGGTCTTGGCGTCATTGCGCTACGCGGTGACGTCAGATGTCTGGGAAGTCCCAGCCACCATCGCGTAGCGCGATGGTGAGCTGTCCTGGGCCATCGCGTAGCGCGATGGTCCCTAGTGAATAGAAAGTTTTCGCCGATTTGGGGTCGGGCATTTTCTGACCCAGTCACTTTTCGACATCCCGACAACACCCTGAACATGTTTCCGAAGTCGGAATTTGAAATACTTACTTGGAAAGCCGTGAAATTAACTAATTACTTACCGAACCTCCAAGACGCACACTGCACCAAAAGCCTCCCCACACTTGAGATATGCTGCATAGAACTCGAGGCCAAAGTCAAACAACGACTCAACGAAAATAAAATAAAATGGAACACACTTACAAACCCCGGGTTGCCTCCCGGTCAGCGTTGCATTGCGTGTCTACAGCTCGACAATGCCTCGAATGCTTCACGTATTTTCAATAACCGATGAAGTCACCATGGAACTCATCGATTCCTTTTCTCTCCATCCCTTCCTTGCTATCAGTTTCTCACCATCTTTCATCTTAGTGACTGTCTCATCCCATCCTTTTCTCTTCATGCTACTTTTAAGCTCGTTCCTGTCAGTTACAAAACATCCCTTTCTTGTATGATTTGTGCATGATGGTACACACTTGTCAACAAGATAGTTAGTAGCATTTTCAAACAATAATAACCGCTTAACATGGTTCCCGCACTTAATGCCCAAAAATCCCTCAGCACAATCAATTACCGCATGTGCTGTTGCAAGGAATGGCCTACCCAGTATGACTTCAGATCGTTTAATATTACCATTAACATAATCAAGTAAAAGGAAGTCAACTGGGTAGCTAAATTCCACTTGAACCATTACATTAGTGACCATGCCCCGGGTTTGTGTATGAGTTTGATTCGCCAACACCACGGTGGTGTTTACACTTTCTAACGAGCCAAACTCATACTGATCATATAAACTACCGGGCATGACACTAACACACACTCCAAGATCTAGAAGTGGCCGATCAGTTTTAAAATCTCTAATTTGAATTGATAAAAATGGCACTCGCGGGTCTTGGAGTTTACTTGAGGTGGTATTATCCTCCACCTCCTCATCATCCGTGTTGGTAGCTTTGCTATTTAAACATTTCTCACAAGTGCAGTTTTCACAAAAAGATAACTCATCAGTTTTTAATTTAACTTCATTTTGGAAAACCATTTTATTTTGACCAACACATTCATTTTCATCACTAACATCATTCACCACCGCCTCAACAACCTGCGGTGGTGACTTAACTTCAATACAGGTAATTTCAAAATGAGGTACAAGACTTACCGCGTTGATGTGCACACTATTACTTTTCTTAGAGCTTGAACTGCATGTTGCGGGTTCACTGTGGTATCGCTCGGTAGCTGACTCGCGTTCTTCTGAAATCTCGCCACGTCCGTTGCGAGCTGACCAATCTGCTTTGACATTGCCTCTGAAGACTTATCCCTTAACTCGAACTGTCTTTGCGTTTCCTTCTGATTATCTAACACAAGCTTCAACAACGCATCGAGTTTTGAATGAACTGACTCGTCTGAATTTCCCGAACTACCTTTCTGCTGGTCCTGATTCTGATTACCCGACGAACTGTTACCTTGGTAACCGTCTTTGTTATATCCCCGAATGCTATTCTGATTGTATGAACCCTGCTGATAACCGCCCTGGCGGTAGCTGTTCTGCTGTCGGTTCTGACTGGACCCCTGAAAGTTCGAGTTCGACTAATTCGACGCGTTTTCGTATTTGAAATTCGGGTGATTCCTTAGGCCTGGGTGATAAGTATTCGAATTGAACCCTTGGCCCTTAGAATCCCCGTACGCGTAACTGATTTCCTCCTAATCGGTGTACTCGTCATCATCATCAAACTCGGGGCAATTTTCTGTCATATTCCCCAACTCGCCACAATCTGCACAAACCGGTAATTTCACCCCGACTTACCAACCTCTTTCTTTTTATCTTTTCGATAACCCGCGAGTTCTCGTTCCAACTCTGTAATTCTGACTGACTCGCTCGAGAGTCGAGGCTGATTTAACCGATTTGGTGACCCCAACTTTTCGTCTTCATTCAGCAGCTGCTTCTGACTTGGAATCCTCATACATAAACTCAAGAAAATTCCAATCGTCCTCTTCAGGTTGATTCAATAACATACCATTACACGATTATTTCAAATATTTTCTGTCTTCATAAGTCAACCCATCAACAAAGCACTTAACCAACTCCCATAACTCAATCTGATGGCGCGGGCACTTCCTAATCATCTCCTTATAACGAGTAAAGGCCTCATGAAATAACTCACCCGGTAACTGTGAAAAATGTCGAATCTCCATCCGAGCCTTGTTAGTCTTCGACTGTGAATAGTACTCGTTAAGGAAAACCTGCTGCATCTCAATACTGTGTATCAATAGAGAGTTGAACCAGTGTTTTGCTTTGTCTTTTAGTGAAAACTGGAACAACCGCAAACGAACCTCATCCTGATCATACGTACCATCACCGATAGACCCGCAAATAGCTGAAAAATCTGACAGATGTGAATACGGGTCTTCTGATCCCAGTCCCTGAAAATGGGGAACTATGTTGATGTAGGACGGAGGGGATTTAAATGTCGGTTGCCACTGTATGTGAACCTGTGGGACAATCAGCGAGGCACCATCTGAAATAGTCGGTCTTAACCGACTGTTAACACCTTGAGCCGGGAGCCCATAATTCCTTCGTCTAGCTCTCGGTTCCTCAAAACCTCTCTAGTTAACCTGAATCGGTTGTCTTCGTTCCTCCCGATATCTTCCTATACCACCTCGATCCGGATTTCTGTTCCTCCACCTATTACCTCTCACCCTAACCGACTCCTCAACCCCATCAACCTCTTTAATCTGTATACCCTCATCTGCATTTCCCAGCTCAAACCCGTCATTCATTGGTCGCCGTTCTTCCTCATCTCCCTCTTCTTCGTCTTCAGTGTGAATACTGACATGGTCAAAATCCCTTATAATCGGCTGTCGGTGACGAGGGTTGTTGTTCGGGACTGTTGGCCCGAGTCTGTCAAGGTTTGGGTTCCGGTTTCTGGATTGTCGGGCTGAATTTTGGTGTTGTTGATTGGTGGTGGTAGGTCATTATTTGGTGGATTTTAGTTATTTGGTGGGTTAGGCTCGGGTTGGAAAACATTGATCTCGGGTGGTGGGTTTTGGTTTTGGTTCTGACCTTCCATGTCTGACTGTTTGATCTGAGCTTGGTTCTGCCGAGTTAACCGTTCGATTTTTGGCTCGTAAATCAGCGGAGAATTTCTTCCCGAATGGTGGGTGTGCATAAACCTGTCACCTGAACAAATAACACACCCCGCGTAAAATGGGAAAATAAAATTAACCTAAAAATAAAAACAAAATCTAAATTAAACTAAACTAAACTAAACAAAGAAATCAATTAATCACAAAAACACTAAGCGCATTAACTCCCCGGCAACGGCGCCATTTTGATGCTAGACTTCGCTATCTAGTCAAAAACAATATAAATCAGTGTCCTAATCACCTTGAACTAGTCAGGGTAAGTAGGGTGTCGAACCACGAGAAGTATGTGGTCAGTGTAAAGTGTAAACGATTCCTAACATTATGGAGTAATTCAATTTAAGTGCTGATCACACTAGCAAACAATTTGGTTTTATAGTAAACAAACAAATAATCAAAGATTCAATCAGTCAACAAAGCAAATCACATCCGGGAATCCAAGTAAGCAAAATAACAACAAACTCATGCACATAAAAGATAAACTATTCTGTGTGAACTACAGACTGACTAACCGGTTAAACCTTAGGCATCTACGCTCACTAACACACGGCACTGGTTATCAAACGGTCCATGCCAGTGTGACTCAACTAAGGGCAAACGTATGCTTTCTCACAATTAACAGGTCAAAACAATCCTATAAGCAATTATCATAGCAACTAGCACACTAATCGTTTTGATCGAAATAAACCTAAACTGACGTTGTGCACAATAATACTAGACATCAATACTCATAGATTAACATCAAAATAATTGCAATCAATCGTTCTAGTACATGAGAAAATAACTGAAAGATTACAAACTATACATCCCGGGTATGACTCGAAGGATCTAGTCGCGTCTCGGCATCTCTCGGGCTTCGGTTACGATGGATAGGATCATGCATGGGACCTTGTGATGCTTGGAAGTGATGGTTCTCTTCTCTTCTACTCTGAAAATCGCCTGGATAGTGAATTCTCACCTCTAGGGTCATCAAAACGAATATAACATAAAAACCCTAACTTTTCCGTCTGTGTGGACCATCGCGTAGCGCGATGGTCATACGACCATTCCATCGCGCTACGCGATGGAAGATAACCTCATATTTGGATTTCTCTTATAGAGAAACCCGAAATTCATATATTATGGGTCCCGTAACTCATTTTCTAGTCCAGGATATGCTTGTTTTACTTCCTGGTCGCTTTTTGTGAACCCATCTTGTTCAGTTTTAGCATTGGCTTTAGGTTCCTTATCCAAACTCTTCCCGAATCCTTCTAACACTCCCTAAAACTTCAAGTTATGCTCCGGTCATCCCGAGATATCATTCCATGCTCGTACAAATCTCCAATTTAGCATCTTTAACGATCAATGACCTGAAATACAAAAGCACGTATGAAGTACCAAAGTTCTAACAATATACTAAACAAAACTACAAAATTAACACACTAATATATATACAAAATACCCAAACATCATATGGTTATACCATCTAAGGCTATAACGGGTTGTTATTACAACCCGTTATGGTTTATACGACCCGTACAGGCCATGTATCAGTTTTTCTTGCTCCAAACGTAATTATTTTTATGCCAATTATATTTCAAAAACTTAGATAACTCACATGAGCGTCAACCAAAATGGATTGCATGACCACATATAAAAAGTCGTTACCCAAAAACACTCATGTTGTTCGTATGTTTTTATGTATATAGCAAAATAATTACTTTTAAATTACTTGTTTCTATTTTTTAAACAACTCAGATGTTATTTTTAATATTTTGTAATTTTAAAAAAATCTAAAAAAAATACTATACGTGTCAAACAGACTCTATACGAGTCGTATAGTCTTATACGGTTCGTATAGGAGCTATACGATGCAAATAAATGAAAACTGACACTTCTCACTGAAAATGACTTGACACTACATCTGTACGAGTCGTATAGCCTATACGACTTGTATATGCCCTCCTGGTGTGTGAATAACCTCCTTGGTGTATGAATAACCTAAGCCATAACAAAAGTCAAGAGCATGGTGTAAAAACGTGTTGATTCTTAGATCATTCTCAACCGATCCCCTACCCATCTTTATAATTACACTAAAAAACACTACATTTCTCTCTTTGTTTAATTAAATATATTTTTTATATTTTTGTTTTTTTTCTCCACCCTATAAATTTTAAAAAAAATCAATTCTTTTTCCCCAAATTTATAAAATCACTACATTTTCTCTCTCCATCCTATAATTTACACTCACAATCACTCATAACCCTACCATATAATTTACAAACTTCTCTCACAAAATTTTGAGGGATCAGATGAGAATGCTCTAAAGTTTGTCTCCAGCAATTAGCCAGAACAATTATTCGTGTAAGCCTACTACACGATAGGTAGTCCGATTGAGTATAAGAGTCTAGCTTAAAAATTCACAAGTATTTTCTTTTCAAATGTGAAAATTCACGCATGTCGTTAAAAATCATCAACATACTTCAATTGGGTTTGATCTATCAATTAATAAACAAATGACCTTCGATTAAACGATCCAATTACAATATAGAGCTAGGTAAGCGGACTACAAGTTGTGCCGCCAACCCTTTTAAATGGCAAAACCGATTCCACTAAAAACAAAGTTATAGTTCTTCGACATCGATAGATTACTGCGTACAACAAACTAAACACTTTTTAAAAACGTAGTAGCATCAAGAGCGAGGAACCCAAACGTATCAAATGTTGCATAAAGGCAAAATCTATTTGAAAACACACATTTAAACACCCTTAATTAGTGTGCTTTTTATAAATGCTTTTAAACATTTATTAGTTTATGATTATTTATATATTTAAATTCATTAATAAATTTAGCTAGAGAAATGTTTGTTGATATCCAAAGTCTGGCCAGAAACATGTCCATCGGATTACAGACGGATTACATATGAATTTAAATTTTAGCCGGAGAAGATGCGTCTGTAATCCGTCAGAAAAAAGTGTTTGTCGGTGAACCGTTGGATTTTAAGGCGGTGATCCATCAAAAGGAGAAACCCACGGCCGATATACCGATAGAGCTTCACCAGCGGATTCTCGGCGGTGACAACTTACACCGACGGAATAGTCCACTGGTGAAGTCCGTGTTCACTAGCATATAAAAAAAAATAAGTGGATTTGAATGGTGGAAGGAAATCTGTAGGGACGTTTGAAATGCTACTACACATATATAAAATCTATAATAGATATATATTATATATGCTACTACAAATATATAATATATGTCTATATATATAATACCAGTGGCATTTTATTAATTTATTGCATATTCCCTTCTTTTCTCAAAGTCTTAAGCCATTGCAATACAGAAACAGGATGTCTGCTCCCTTACAAATTCCATTAAAAGAGGTAGAAGCGGTCACCAACAACTTTGATGATGAAAATTTTATTGGAGAAGGATTTCTCGGAAAGATTTATAAAGGACAACTCCCACTTGAGGGAGGGCTAGTCGATGTTGCTGTACGGAGGTTAGATAATAGTCTTCGTCTGCAAGAGATGGCATTTGATAAAGAAATTTCAATTCTTTCTCGTCTTAAGCATGAAAATATGGTCTCAATTGTCGGGTTTTGCTATGAGAACGATGAGATGCTTATTATAAACAAGCGTGTCGCTCGTGGAAGTCTAAGAAGGTATCTAAGAGACCCTAGACTTACATGGATGAGAAGATTGCAGATAAGCGTTGGGGTTGTGCGTGCTTTGAGTTATTTGCATAGTTTTGGCATCATACATCATAACATCAACAGCAATTCAATCCTGTTAGACGAAAACTGGGAAGCCAAAATATCGGGCTTCGAGTATTCTATGACTATACCAGCGGGACATCTAGACCTGGCGTATGAGAAGCTTGGAATGGGGACCTACAAGTCGGACGTGTTCTCCCTGGGGATCGTATTGTTTGAACTTCTGTGCGGTAGGGAAACATTCCTTTCAAAAGAAGATAACAGCTTTCAAACTTCATCAGCCACATTCCATTTTGAAAACAGAGAATTTCATAAATTTGTTGACCCGGATCTATTTAGCCAAATGGATCAACTATCATTCAACATATTTTCGAGAACAGCATATAATTGCCTGATCAAACAGAGAGAACCACCTACTATGGATGAGATCCTCAAAAGACTTGAGAGAGCATTGCAAGTTCAACTAATGTATGAAAATAATGTATGACCGTACTTTTATTGTTCATTTTTTGTTTTATCATTTGTCATTTGCCATAACAAGTTCATTAATTTGTTCCTCTTCATTGCAATGATATTGAAGGATCGCTCATCAGTTGCATGTCAACGTACAATGCCAGATCACTTGAAGTTGAAGGTAGTGACTTTATTTGTTCACTCATGGAGATTTTCTGATTACTTTAATACGGGTTCTCGTAACCAGACTCAAAACTCTTAAAAGTAGTGCCCCCCAACCCGTTATATATAGGAAGGTCGTTGAATTACCAAGTGAATATCTCAACCCGAAAACACGAAGAACTTGAAAAAACTCATTCGATTCTTTCTTGATTAATTAAAAAAAAATTAATACAATGAACAATAAATCTTAAGCCCAGGGTCGTCTCTAAAAATAGTTAAAATTTTTGGGCCTTGGTAGAAGGGTTTTTTTGTTAGGTTTAAACAATTATATTTTCCAATAGGACTTACTTGGTTATGAATTGGGTTATGTACAAAATTTTTGTTTATAAAAATAGGCTTCAATGAGTTGAGTAATTGATGGCGTTGATAGCCGAAAGACAAGGGTACATGCACCAATCGGGCGGGTTCCAATGGCTGATTGCTATGTGCCTTGTGTTCAAGGCTTTATTCAAAACCACTATTGAGTCAGGGGTCTCACTTGAAGTAGCCTCTCTATTCCTATGGGATAGAGGTAAGGCTGTCTACATCTTACCCTACTCAGACTCTACCTTAGCTTTGCAATTAGTGGGATTTACTGAGTACGATGATGATGAGTTGAGTAATTGGATTAATTAAAGATTAAAAATACATATTTTTATCATAAAATCAATAAGGGCCTAACGGGGTGATAATTGGCCGGTGGCCGTCAACCACCCCGCCCACCAAGCCAAGCAGATGCTTAAGCCTTTTTGTCAAAAACATCATATCATATCTTATTAGTCCCAAACCATAATTGTTTAATCCAAGAACAATACAATAGTGAAGAAATACAAATTGGATTAAACGAGTTACAAAATCCAGATTATTAAAACAGCTATTTATTAAACAAACGAACTCACAAAAGGCTTAGACAAGAATCACCAACGTGCTGAAACTCTATATCAGATGAAGACAAAACCTGAGCGTGACTCATAAAATCCTGATAGTTCAACTATTGATGATAGCTTTAATAAATCTGTTGTTGATTACGCATGAACATTTTGAGAGATACTTTGACATAAGAAAGATAAAGAAGATGATCGATATGTTTGTAATTAACCGAGTTGGACCTATAAGGTTCGGGCCTATGTATTCCATTATGGTGTATGGAGTTAAGAGGCTAGTTGGTGGTTGGACATAATGTCAAGTAGTTGGGCATTAATGAGGTAGTTGCTGTTGGATCAGTTTAATTAATTAGAGAAGTAGTCGAAAGATTGTGGGATGCTTTCATTGAATAATCAAAAACCTTAAATAGGCAAACATACAACGTAAACAAAAGACTTAATCAACAAACAAACTATCCTATCAAACAGGAAATAAACGTTTATCAAAACTAAAGACCAGGACTTCTTGACTTGCAGACTTATTCTTCAACAAACTCCAACGGTATTAAATTTAACAACCAATAGTTTGAATTAATTCCAACATCCTCCCTTAATTCAAACTTTCTAACTCCCAATCTTGCTCGTAAGTAAATAAATTGTTCAGTACTAAGTGCTTTGGTTAACATATCAGCAGATTGTTCTTGTGTATCACATGGCTTGAGCTCCACTTGTTTTGTGTCAACCAAACTTTTGATGTAATGATATTTGATATCAATGTGCTTACTTCTCTTGTGCATGGCTGCATTTTTAGACAAAAATATTGCTGACAGGTTGTCACAATAAATGTTAGTTGCCCCTTGCTGTGTGTAGCTCAATTCATCCAACAACTTTCTTAGCCATATCGCCTGACATGCTGCACCATTAGCAGCTACAAACTCCGCCTCCGTTGATGATAATGCTACAACTGATTGTTTTTTAGAACTCCATGAAACTGCACCAGCTCCAATGGAGAACACATATGCCGAAATACTTTTTCTATCATCTATAGAACTTGCCCAATCACTATCCGTGTAACCCTCTAGACATACTTTCATACCTCATTCATACCATAATCCATAATCAAGAGTTCTAGCAACATACCTTAACACTCTTCTAGCAGCACCAAAGTGACAAGCAGCAGGTTTGTGCATAAAACGTGAAATCAATCCAACTGAGAAGTCCAGCTCAGGTCATGTATGCGTTAAATACAACAGCCCACCAACTAAACTTCTTAACATTCTTTCATCTACTTAATTGCGTGTGTCACCAGCTTGCAACTTTTCACCAGAATTCATAGGGGTGACTGCAGCATTGCAATTTCCCATTCCAAACTTCTTTAACGTATCCCTAGCATACTTTTGTTGTGACACGAACACACCATCTTTTCTTTGTACAACTTCTAAACCAAGAAACTAAGTTAACTTTCCAAGATCAGTCATCTCAAATTCCCTGGTCGTCTTTTCTTTAAATTCACACAATAATTCTTTAGAAGAACGAGTGTAAATTATATCATCAACGTATAAACATACAATAATTAGATCGGTTGCACTAACCTTTTTAATGTAAACTGTAGGCTCACTTTTGATTCGAATGTAACCATGTTGCTAAAGATAAGTATCAATACGCTCATACCACGCCCTTGGCGCTTGCTTCAACCCATACAAAGCCTTGTGTAATCTATAAACCTTGTGTTCTTGTCCCTCAACTTCGAACCTCGGAGGCTGAGTAACATAAACCTCTTCCTGAAGAGACCCGTTCAAAAAGGCAGATTTCACATCAACCTGGAAGATATCCCATCCCTGTTGAGCAGCGAGGGATATTATAACCCTAATGGTCTCAAATCGAGCAACCGGTGAGAATGTCTCTTCATAATCAATACCAAATTCTTGTGCATACCCCTTCACAACTAAACGTGCCTTATACTTTTAAACATCACCATTAGCTGCAAGCTTGAGTTTGACACCCACTTTAGTCCAATGGCTCGCTTGCCATCAGGTAACTCGGTCAATGACCAAGTGTTGTGTTTCTTTAAAGCACGTAATTCAGCCTCCATTGCTTCTACCCAGTCTTTATGAACAACCGTGTCATTAAAGAAATAGGGTTCCATGGAAGAGAGGGCCAATTGACAAGCCTCAAAGTCTTCCATGGGACTCGTACATTCATATACATCTGCTAAGGATCGTACCTTGGGAGTCTTGCTTTCTGGAGTTTCACTTGAGTTAGTTCCAGCCCTTTCACAGTTTGGTGTAGGTGACATATCTTCTCTACTTGGACTTTCTTCATTGGTCATTTCTTCATTTTGACCATAATTAACATTAGTATTCAGCCCACTGCCACTTGTACTTCCTGACTTGCTTACAAACTCAGTAGGTAATTCATGTTTACCTTCACCAACTGAGTTCCATTTTGCCTCTTCATCAAAAGTAACATCCCTACTAATTACTACGCTCCTTTTTTCAGGGTCATAGAGTCTATAAGCTTTAGAGTTTGTTGCATAGCCAATAAACACACACTTTCTAGTTTTCGAATCAAATTTCTTTCGGTGTTGCTTAGGTTTTAACCCATAAGCGACACACCCAAAAACCTTAAGATGATAAACACAAGGTTTTTGCTTGTACCATACGTCATAAGGAGTTCGTTCATCAACAGCTCTTGTTGGAGATATGTTTTGTATATAAACAGCCGTGGCCACAGCTTCACCCCAGAAAATTTTGCTCAAATTCTTTTCTTCCAGCATACTTGTGGCCATTTCAACAATTGTTCGGTTCTTTCTTTCAGAAACTCCATTTTGTTGTGGAGTATAAGGGGCTGTCAAGTCTCTTCTTATCCCTTCTTTTTCATAAAAATATATTAACTCATGTGAAATGAATTCTCCGCCGCGATCACTTCTCAAGGCTTTAATCTTGAAGCCTGTTTCAATCTCAACCTTGGCTTTAAACAGCTTGAACTTATTAAACACATCAGATTTTTCAACCAAAAAATAAACCCACGTCATACGACTAAGATCATCTGTGAATAATAAGAAGTAATTGTTACCTCCTAATGATTGTGAAGGCATTGGTCCACAAATATCAGCATGAACAAGATCTAAGACTTCTCTAGTTCTTGAGCCATGTTTAGGAAACGTTTCTCTTGCCTTTTTCCCTTGAACACACCCTTCACATACATTCTATTGTTCAACCTTTGGCGGTTAATACTCTTTCTTACTAAGACTTTGCAACCTTCTTTCATTCAAGTGACCATACCTTTGGCAACCCATGCACATACTCTTTCTTACTAAGACTTTGCAAGCTTCAACAAACTCCAACGGTATTAAATTTAACCATTAGTTTGAATTAATTCCAACAGTTTCCATAACTAATGTGGTTGGACATTTATGTCAAGTAGTTGGATAGAAATGAATGTAGTTGGCAAGTTATCTAACTAGTATAAATAGATCTAGCAAGTTAGAGTTAAATATCACCCACCACTATCATCTTTCAAAGTTTGTTGTATTAAGGTTTTGAGCTAGTTTCCTTGATATCATAATAAGTGAGGTTTGATATATTTTTTTGTTCATTTATTGTTTGGCTTGGGGCTTGAATTGGTATCAGAGCCGTTCAAGGACCAACCTATAAGTGTTCGACGCTGCTGAAAAAAATCAATTAAACAAAGTCGTGTTTGATCAAGTCATGGGTGACTCAGCACCACCACCGCTGGCCAAGGAGGGCAGCAGCTCTAGCTCGTTTCAATGCCCAATGTTAACAGCAACAAACTACATGGTATGGGCACTCCGCATGAAGGTTATTTTTAATGTACATAGCGTATGGGGTGTGATAGATCACGGTACGACTGATGAAAAGAAAAATAATGTGGCGAATGCCCTACTTTTCCAATCTATACCCGAACAACAGATTTTGCAAGTCGGCAGTCTGAACTCGGCAAAAGAGATGTGGGAAGCACTGAAAACCCGACATCTAGGTGCCAAAATGCTAAGGAAAGCAAGGCTCCAAACATTGGTAGCTGAGTTTGATGCCTTGAAGATGAAAGATTCAGAAAAGATCGACGATTACGCAAACAGAATATCGGAGATCTCTTCGAATTCTGCCATACTCGGGGAAACTTTCGAGCAGCAGAAAATTGTTAAGAAATTTCTCACAAGCTTACCTCGTAGATTTGTACATATTGTTGCTTCGCTTGGACAAATCCTAGATCTAAAGAAGGTTTGGGTTTGAAGACGTAGTGGGTCGGTTCAAGGCTTATGAAGAACGAACCAAAGACGAAGAACCCCAATCCGTAGATCAAGGTAAACTGCTGTTTCATTATTCCGATAACCAGTATTATGAATCAAGTAGAGGAAGGGGATGAGGAATCAGTGGAAATCGGAGTAGGGTTCGAGGTCGAGGTCGAGATAATAGCCAAAACCGAGGAACCCGAGACAACTTCAAACAAACCAACGAAAAACATAAGGGTAACGATCGGTCAAAGTTGCAATGTTACCGATGTGACCAGATGGGTCATTTCGCTTCCTCATGTCCCAAACGAAGAAAGGAAGCAAATCTAACCGAGGCCAAAGAAACCCTAATGATGTTACAACAAGTAGATGAGTCGGTCTACTTAAACAAGGAGAAAGTTTTACCAAGCCGGCACCAATCCGAAGGTTCGGAAGAAGGGATTTGGTACCTTGATAATGGTGCTAGCAATCACATGACGGGAGAGCGGTCATTCTTTTCTAATCTTGATGAAAGAGTGGTAGGCCGAGTCCGTTTTGGTGATAATTCCCAAGTCAAAATCGACGGAAAAGGCACTATTATGTTACATTGCAACAACGGGGAGGTAAAACAAATTACAAATGTTTATTTTATACCTAGTTTTCGGTGTAATATTTTGAGCTTGGGTCAAGCTACGGATAATGGGTGTGAGGTCCTTTTGAAAAGGAACGATCTTTGGATGTATGATGCTAGCGGTAGGCTAATCATGAAAGTACCAAAGAAAAACAGACTTTACAAGGTCAAGATGCATGTGGCAAAGAACATGTGCTTACACGTAAACGAAGACCTGGTTTCTCAAACGTGGCATGACCGATTAGGTCACGTCAATTTTGATATAGTTTATAAGAAAGGATCTGATATAGTTTATAAGTGGCTATCCAGGCTAATGGATTTTATCTATGATATAGTTTATAAGAAAGGATATGATAATAAAGTAGCTGATGCATTATCAAGGTCAACCATGGGGAATTATTACAGTTAGCAATTTCTAATATTCAATCTTCGTTAATGGCTTCTATTTAACAGTTGTGGTCCACTTATCCTGAGCTTAAGATACTCATTAATGAGTTGCAACAACAATATCTCTCTCATAAAGATTACACATGTCTAACTGTTACATATCATGTAAGAGTACAGAATCCCATCTTGAATACATACAACTCCCACTAAACTTCAGATTATTCTCAACCAATGCCTTTATAGTTGGCAGTTACGCAACAGCGGTTGACACTGATCAAAGAGTAACCTTTAGTAAACGAAAGTTCCAATATGTATCTCAGGTCTAAGGATACTAAATGAGCATACCAGTATCAAAACATCTTATGACTAAGATCCATGAAGATGATTTGATGCGAGTTACATCCAACATCATTCATAAAGAGGTCTGTGAGTTTGGAAGTCAACTCCTTGATTTCAAAGCCAGAATAGTCTTAATTCAGAGTCGTTCCCACGAGTCTGACCGACTACGGATAATTTAGAATACAATATTCATGGATTAAACGCATTAAAACCGAACACGGTTATATTATTCAGCATTTGCATTCAACCTTTAAATCAAAAGAGAACTTAAAAGTATAACTGTCTGAAATGTTCACACATCCAAATGCTAAAACAAACTACTAGCTAATCTAAGACCGATATCATCTCTGTGATGATTATGCTTGTCCTGAGTCATCGGTTTAGTGAATGAATCAGCTAGGTTTTGATGTGTGTCTACTTTGCTTATTATGATGTCTCCTCATTCCAGTATATCCTGTATATAGTGGAACTTACTTAGAATGTGCTTGGCCCTGTGATGAGATCTGAGCTCTTTGGCTTGAGCAATGGCTCCTGTGTTCTCACAAATTTCGTCGATCGGTTTCCGAGAACTTGGAACCAGATCGAGGTGGGCTATGAATTTCTTCATCCAAGCAAATTGTGAGCGAGAAACATCTCGGTCATTTTGGAAGCTAGCATCAGTGTAACACCTTACAGTGAGCTCTTCTTCTACTCCTCCAAACACTAAGAACATGCCTTTTGTCCTTTTCAGGTATCTTAGAATATTCTTCACAATAGTCCAGTGGGCAATGTCAGGGTTCTGCTGAAAACGACTAGTCATGCTCAGCGCATACAAGACGTCGGGTCTAGTACATAACATTGCATACATGATAGAACCAATCGCTAAAGCATATGGAATTACTTTCATGTGCTTAGTTTCAATGTCCGTTGCCAGAGATTGCGATTTTTTTAACACGGTTCCTTTAGCCATGGGGAGAGCTCCTTTCTTGGAGTTATCCATAGAGAAGCGTGCCATTACTTTATCTATGTATGTACTTTGACTCAGCCCTAGAAGCCGCTTAGACCTATCTCGGTAGATCTTAATTCCTAGAATATGAGCAGCTTCACCAAGATCTTTCATTGCGAAACATGATCCCAACCAGTTTTTAACTTCCTTAAGCATAGGGATGTTGTTTCGAATGATCAGTATATCATCCACATACAGGATGAGGAATGATATAGTGTTCTCACTAGCCTTTCTGTAAACACAAGGCTCATCTTCATTTTTTATAAAACTAAACTCTTTGATTTTCCCATCAAAATGAAGATTCCAGCTGCGAGATGCCTGTTTAAGTCCATAAATGGACTTATTCAGTTTGCACACCCTGTAAGGATATTTAGGATCGACAAAACCTTCAGCCTGAACCATATAGACATCTTTAGAAAGATGTCCGTTCAGTTTTGACATCCATTTGCCATATCTCGTAGTCATAGTACGCGGCTATGGCAAGTAATATCCTTATCGGCTTAGTCATAGCAACGGGCGAGAAGGTTTCATCATAGTAAATATCTTGAGTTTGAGTAAAACCTTTCGCGACTAGCCATACTTTATAAGTCTGCACATTTCCATGCATGCCGGTTTTCTTCTTGAAAATCCACTTCCTCCCTACTGCCCAACTCTCGGGGGGTAGCTCAACCAAGTTCCAGACTTGATTGTCACACATAGATTGCATCTCGACGTTCATGGCATCTTGCCATTTCTCAAATTCCGGATCTAAGATAGCAGATTTGTAATTAGTAAGTTTGTCGCTCGACTCGGCTACTAAGAGAACCTCGAGACCATCTAGATGCCATAGGTATTTAGAGTTTGGTACGCAAGTCCTATTACTTCTGCGTACACTTGTGTTCATGTCTGATGTATCAGCAACAACAACTTGTTGATCAGACGTTCCAACTTCCTCAGCGGTAGTTTGTAGTTCTTGAATTTCTTCAAGATCGACAATATTATCTCCAGTTCCTCGATCGAGAATTTCCTTCTCGAGAAAGTGGCCCTTCCTTTTGATAGAAATCACATTTGTATCAGGTTGGAAGAAATAATATCCGCTTTGGTTATAGTATCCGACGAAAACAACTTTTACGCCGCGAGGATCGAGCTTATCATCAGAATCACTAGTGACATAAGCATCACATCCCCATACTCTAAGGAAAGATAAATTGGGTTTTCGCCCATGCCATATCTCATATGGGGTTTTGCTTACCTTTTTAGTTGGAGCCAGATTGACAATGCGGGTGGCGGTCAAAAGGGCAAAGCTCCAAAAGGAGTGAGGCAAGTTAGTTCTACACATCATCGATCGGACCATGTTTAGCAAGGTTCGATTTCTCCTCTCGCTCACGCCATTGTGTTGGGGTGTGCTGGGTGGAGTGAGCTGTGAAACAATTCCACGCTCTTTCAGATGATGTATGAATTCTGAGCTGAGATACTCTCCGCCTCAATATGATCGAAGCATTTTAATAGTTTTCCTGAGTTGGTTTTCCACTTCGTTTTGAAACTCTTTGAACTTTTCAAAAGTTTCATGCTTGTGTTTCATAAGATACACATAAGCATATCGACTGTAATCGTCAATAAAAGAAACGAAGTATCTTTCATAATTCCTAGACATGGTTTCGAAAGGACCGCATACATCAGTATGTATGATTCCCAGTAGATCCTTTGCTCTTTCATTCTTATGAGTGAAGGAGCCTTTGGCGAGTTTGCTAGCTAAACAAGATTCGCAGTCATTAAAAGAGTCCGGTCCTATGAATTCAAGAATCCATTCGGATTGGAGTCTCTTGACTATACCTTGCTTATGTGGCCAACTCGGCAATGCCATAGAAATGTATCATTGATGCCAGATCTGATACGTTTAGAAAGAATGTATACATTATTGTTTATTTGAACATCAACCTCATAAATACCATTTCGAGGTTTAGCCTCAAAATAAAAGATGTCATTCAAGTAGGCAGAAATAGCAATACTATTAAAAACGTACTTAAATCCTTGTTCAAATAGTAAAGAAACTGAAATAATGTTTCTGGCATGTGCAAAGTAACTACAAGGCCAGACGGACAAGCAAAATGATATGTGCCAGTTGCAAGAACTGGGACTCTCTTCCCATCACCAATGATGAGTTCCATGCTGCCTTGTTTCAGCTTCTTACAGTTTTCAGGCTCCTGCAAGACATTAACGATGTGGTAACCACATCGGGTATCAAATACCCATGTGTTGCTAGAGACAGTGAAAAGTTCAATAACGTAAATAGAAATACCTTTAGAGGAGCTTTCACCATTGGTCCTCTACCTTTTCAGCTCAGCAAGATAGTGGGGACAGTTACGTTTCCAGTGTCCCATTTTGTTGCACTGGCTCTCCTCAGGAGGCAGCGGTGGTACCTTTGCAACACCTTTGTTAGTGTTGGTGGCAGACCTGGCAGCAACAGTAACCTTCTTCTTGCCTTTACCGTTATGACCCCGGTTCTTGGGTTTAGGCTTGACGACACCAGCATATCGAACCATAAGAACTTGATTCTTTTAGCGGGAATATTCATCTCAGCCGTCTTGAGCATTCCATGAAGCTCCGACACTGTCTTCACGCAGCCATTCATATTGAAATTCATTACGAACTGGTCGTAAGAGCTGGGAAGAAAGTTCAGGATGAAATCCGCTGCCATTTTATCTGACAGGGGATAATCAAGTTTCCTTAGTTGTTCGATGTACCCTTTCATCTTGACGACATGTTCCATTCTGCAGCTGATACGCTGCTTCATGGTGTCATAGCGTTCTTGACGGGCTTGTTTTTGGAGCATGCCCTTGAGTTGCTCAAGCATCTCATAGGCACCAAAATCTTCCAAGCCTTTAGCAAGCTCGTAAGATATGGTGGCTAGCATGATACAAACGACTTCAGGCGAGTCATCCATATGCTTGTCAAGAACCCTCTTGGCATCAGCAGTATTGTTTTCAGGCTCGGTTGGAACAGGTCCATCGAGAACATAGTGCTTCTTTGCCATCTTGAGAACAAGTCCCAAGTTACGGTGCCACTCAAGAAAGTTGGTGCCATTCAACTTTTCTTTCTCAAGAAAAGCCTTGAGAGTGAATGAGGAGTTATTATCAATAGACATCTGTTTAGATAAGCAAAAACAAAATTTTAATTAGTATTTTCGATGATTTAATCCTATTATTAATGACCCAATAACATTAGTAAATAGGAACTTGAGAATCTGGCTTCCAATTACTAATGGCAGTTGTAGCACACAACATTAGTAAGTGGTTAGGCAGACAGACAACGATTACCAATTGTGAATAGAGCACAACTCTCGTTTTGAGGCATATTAAGACAATATTTGCCTAAGTAGATACGTTTAGCCTCATCTATGCCCACCTTAGTCTCCAGACAGCTGTAGCACGTAACAAGAGAGTAAAGTAATAGTCGTCCTAGTATAGTCACTTGTGAAAGAGCCGGATGTGTCAACGAAACCCTTTCACCTTGAAGGGATAGGCTAGAAATCAAGTGCGGTGCTGTAGCTCCAAACACTTGAAGTTTCGCAGTATGCCTCAAGTGTGACTTATAGTAGGATAGCATAGACTATTAATTTAAATTGGGATTAATTTTAAATATTACCGAATAGAGTAAAAGTCAAGTTTTACTTAGTTTTATATAACCTATTAAAACTAAGTTTGTCGCGATAATACCAACCAATTTTTAAGTTAATAGTTTTACCTATTAAATTATTAGTTATGGAAAATTAAATTTAGTTTAATTTTGCAAAACATGATTGGTTAATTTATTTTAATATATTTGGTATTAGGTTGGTGGTATTATAACCTATTATAATTAAGCAAACAACCACAATAGCAAATAAGAATATGTAAATCTTAAATGGCCAAGATTAATGATTGATCTTGCTAGAGCCTATTAGCAAGATCAATCGGGTCAAGAGGTCACAACACAAAACAACCACAAGGATGGACTCTTGGTGCATCCTTTCATCTTTGGTAACTCGCACTGACTTCAAGAAATCCATGAGCTCGTCTTCGGTTTTCCTTCGGGTCTTCTTCATTACAAAATTACACTAATACAAGTAATGAAAATCTAAACCCTATCTATTACAATTTTGAACCATCAAGGTTGTCAAAAACCATAAACTAAAACCAAAAACTAAATACAACTTTTGAACCATCGATATGGTCAAAATAAAAATCATTCAACCAAACAAACAAGGCCGGGCCAGATTTACATATTCAACGAAAAATAAGTCGGGCAATATTTTGGTCAAATAAAATAAATAAAATTTTGACCAAACTAAAATTGCCCTAATATTTTATCTAGATCAAAAACGTCAACTACCTTGAAGTTTATGATGTAGAACCGGTGAAAATACTGTATTCAACTCGTATGTTGTAGCCTAGGCTCTGATACCACTGTTGGGTTTCAGTGGTGATCAGTTAAAATTTTGTTTATTAAAACCCGTTCAATAAACGTGGTTAATAATAATTAATCTCATTAATTAATAATTATACGCAGCGGAAATTATACAACTAATAGCACCGAAACTAAACCCGCCAGCATCCGGTTACAGACAATACGAGTACGAGTCAAAATACTAAATATATAGTTATAAACTAACAATATATTTAAGTTTACCTCGGTTAATAAATAGTCGGTTGAGACACCAAAGGCTAACGAACCGAGCTAGGTATCGACAACCAACGGTGGCGGTGCACGACGGCAACGGCAGCGGTGGTGGTGTGCAGACAGTTGCAGACAGCGGCGGTTGGCAGAGGCGACGACTGGCAGTGGCGGCGTCGAAGTAGCGGCGGTGGTAGACCGGCGGTGAAGGTGACCGGCGGTTAGGGTATGGGAGGAAGGAGATGGACTTGTTATGATTAAATTTTAGGTTAAAAATATCATGGATTTATATAACCCTTTAATTGGGTTTAACTAATCTAATTAGTTATAAACCCAATGGAGCAATAAGTCCACCTCTTGCTGCAAAGCCCGTTCCATGTAATTTTATCTCGTTAAAGTGTCTAACCCGGTTAACTAACTTACGCGGGTTTATGGTTCGTTACCTCACGGTGTAACTCTCACGGGTCATAACCCGGTTGGCCGTATTGACTTACCCAAACCGGTCCATAATTCCAGCAGGATCTTCTTAAGGGAAGGTATTTACAAGTTAATGTCAAATGTTGACTTACGTAAATAAGAAACAACAAGGAGAATCAAGTTAGTTAGATCTGCTAGACATTAGTGTATAAAGTGTAAGCATTGTAACAAATTCAGTTTGTCAAGAAATTAATAATAGTTCTCTTTTTCCCTAATTATCTTTGTCTCTAAGATTCAATTACAAAATCTGAGATCAATTCTTAACTTGATTTCCTTTTGTACTATGTAATTGATTCATCAATCTCTGATCTTCAATCACCAATATTCAATTGCAAATCTGTTTAAAGTGCAGATTGCATCATGTGTTTTGTTCATCAAAAAACACCTCTTAATGGCTCATGAAGCCTTTCAATGATTACGCTTCTGAATGATTCAGAGGCTTTCTCTTAATCGGTCAAAATTCTTAATAACTTAGCATAAAATTGTCAAATACCCCCTTAAACTATTTTAATTATGACATTACTGTGGCATATGACATTCTTATCCATTCTTATTATTATAATAAATAAATAACGTAATTTGCCATGCATTGACTTCTGGTTTTCCCGTATTTCTTTCATATTAAATGTCTCTCTTTATTTTTTTTTAAATGGTCAATTTGAATCAATAACAGCCACTGATCCACCCAATCTTCTCCATTTTACCCTCAGAAGGACACCCACCAATAAATGAGAAAACCCTCTTATCCAACTTGAAATAAGACTTAAACCCAAGACCTCCCTCTTACTGACCCACCCTATTATCTTTATTCCACCAATCGGAGGAAACCCACATATAGGTGAGAAAACCCTCTCACCTAACTTGAGCCCCTATTTTTTGTCTAAAATGGGACTTGAACCCAAAACTTCCCCCTTATTAAATTGAAGTCTCTAAGTATCTCATCCTAGCACGTAGAACACATATCATTTACTATTTCACTCTCGTTTTAATTGATAAAATGATAAGCTTTAAGAATATTAAAACCGGTGCTTTTTTACAATTTTTTAAAATAGATAGCAAATGGTATATTGATTTAAAAATTAAAAACTAAATCAATAACTATGCTCTTTCAAATTTCACACTTAATATACAATATTTCTTAGTAATCAAAATATCTTAATTAATATAGTAGTGATGTAATAATATTATCCTTTTGTGTTTTTTCATAGAATCAATGTAAATTTTTTAAAAGTTTTCTACCTGTTTTTTTTAAACATAATTTGTACCTATCATACCTTTTAAAAGATGGGAAAAACAAGACACAATAATCACGTAATATATTAATTTTTTAAAAAAATAATTGGTATAAAACAATTGACAATATCAAACTTAATTTAAAGAGAGTAAAACAGAATAGAACACCAGTAATTAACCATGTAGCATGTATATTACTTTTTAAATCATAAAAAAATTAGTAATATTATACATAATTTAAAGAGAATAAAATGATTGTATTTTGTGGTGTGATTTTTCTAAAAAATATTAACATATGATAAGTTATAGTCGTTTAAAAATAATAGACAAATTGATTTAAAAGGATTATAGGCCATATATTTTAACATTGTAATTACTTTTTTGTCCACCTCATTTATATTATAGAAGTCTATGTTAAATCCATTGTTTTCAGACCCGGCCCGGACATCGACTCGGACGCCTTACTAGGTCAAAGGTCGGACCGACCCGGGAGGGCGGACCGGTCCGGATAACGACATAAATAATTTAAATATATATTTACATATATATATATATAATTCATATACATATAAAAAATAATAATAACTAAAAATAATAATAATAACAAACTTTAATGTTTATTTATGTTTTATATATTGTTTTTTAAATATATTTGACTTATGTTTGATCAATAGAGACATCAATGAAACTTGGTTGGTTGCTTATGGGGTAATTATTAAAGCTTCTATTTGTGAAATGATCCAAGTTCAAATCCTGGCATGCACATTACATTTTGGATTTAATAAAAAATAGGTTTTACCGGTCCACCCGCCGGGTCAACCGGTCCGACCGGCCGGGCCGGGTTTCAAAACACTGGTTAAATCATATCACGCTTTTTTTTTTTCTTAACATTTTGTGGCAGCTGGAAAGTTTGCAACATATGAGAATTCAACTTGACGACATATTGACCGCCACTCGAAATTTTTCAAAAGATAACATCTTGACGTCTGGTGGATTTGGTTCTGTCTACATATCAGAACTTGAACATGTAGATAAAGAATATTGTTTGGCAATTGAAACAGAGAGTAAGCGTCGAGTACCAAAAAAGCGCAGCACAGTTGCTATAAAAAACATTGAAGATGCAGAAGACAAGATAGCAGAACAAGGATTTTATGCAGAAATAGAAATGCTTACAAGTTGTAAGCATTCCAACATAATCACTCTACTTGGTTTTTGTGACGAACGTGGTACAATGATCCTTATTTATGAGTATGCTTCCAATGGGAGTCTGAGCTACTATTTACAAAACATGAAGCACAATTATAATGACAGATGGGCACAACTCTTGAAAATATGCATTGATGCTGCAAAGGGATTAAGTTTCCTTCACACTATTGACGGAGACCGACAAGAGATAGTGCACCGTGACATCAAGAGTGCCAGCATTCTGTTGGATGGAAATTTGGAAGCAAAGATTGGTGACTTTGGGCTCTCCATATTCCCCCTTTCCAGTGAAAAGCATTACAACACTCAGTATTCGAGAAATGTTGTAGGCACACATGTATACATGGATCCAGAATATAGAAAGGATGCTACTTTGAAAAAAGAATCTGACGTTTATAGTTTCGGAGTAGTCCTATTTGAGATTCTATGTGGAACAGTAGCCTACCACAAAACATACAATAACAAGGGGCTTGCACTCGTAGGAAGGGAACACTTTGTTAATGGAACGATAATGGAAATATTAGATCCTAAGATAAAAGAAGATATTACTAAAACCTTGTTTACTTCGGTTAAAGGGCCCGATCAAGAGTCTTTGAACACGTTTACCAAAATTGCCTATGAATGTTTGGCAAAAGCACAAGAGGATCGTCCAATAATGATTAACGTAGTTAAGGAACTTCAGAAAGCCCTATTATTTCAAGTAAGTTTAAACTAAAAATATATGTCACTTTGTGGATGTCTTGAAGTTTATAAAAAAGAACACATCTCTTAATGAATAATGAGTTCATTCCGGAACCCCTGATATGTGGACCCGGAACCACCAATCAAACAAACTCTAATTAAACTTATTCTAACAACGTTGAAACTGGCTCGTCGAACCTTAAATAGAAATCTTAAACTAAAAACCTTAACTTTAAAGCTAAATCCTAAACCCAACATTAAAACCCTAGAATCTAAACCTTTAGCTAAACTTAAATTCTAAACCGCAAAAGCTAAACCCTAAATATATATAATCAAGGTTCAACGGGCCGGTTGCAACACTGCTAACATGAGTTTAAGTCCGAGTTCCTTTGATAAGTGATTCCCCACTTTTTTTATGGTTCTCAATGAATGCTTGGAAAGCCATTCTACTTGGGAAACTATGGTTTTCACGGTCATGCTTATACGGTTTGGGGTTAAACCGTAAGCCAAACCGTTAGAAACTATTTTTGCTTATCGAAAACCAAAGCCGAAACAGTTGAAAATAAAAACGGAACCAAACCGAACCGTCACTAATGGTTTGGCTCCGACCGGTTTCACGATTTGGGCTCTTTTTTTAATGTGAAAAGGCAGAGATATTATTACATGATTAAGATCTTGATTAAAATATACGCAAAAGGGAGTAAATGGCAACAATTGGCAGGATACCATAATATTTAGGTAAATATATGCTAATTTACAACTTTACACACTAGTATATTATAGTGGGCAGAGACAAGAAGCCCAATTTTCTAAACATATTAAATATTACATAAATTTACATAAATCTACTATAAAAAATAAAATTTATGGTCTGATCCGGTTTTATACGGTAGATATTCAAGCCAAGCTGTTCATTACTTTTTGAAAATTTTGAAGCCCGCTGACCGAAAGTAGAATAAAAGCCGACCGCGAGGCCAAACTGATGACTATTTTGGACGGTTTCATGGTGGTAAATCCATCAATAAACACCCCTAGTGAAATCCATTGTCCACCACATGCAACGTTAAACAGTGAATTTGTGTAGTGGAGATGAAATGATAAAAAAAATGTTTTAAGTGCTATGTTTTGGACTTGTAACATAATTTTTACATGTGTAACAAATAGTTGCAATTTTTTTAAATTTTATCTTTTTAAAAAAATATAATAAAATATATTACATACATATATAAAAAATTGATTGTTACAAGGAGTTTTGATGAGTTTTATAAAGGAATTTTCATTGCATGCTCTTCATTCATTTGAGTTGAATTTTCTTTTAAACCCGGTGCAACAATCAATTTTTTTTTTTTTTGGTTTTTTAACACTGTAATATATGCTATTATTACCTTGTAAAACAAAAATTAACAAAAGATAATAATAATTTACGTAGATACCATGCGCAACGTTTTGATTGTTACATATGTAACACACGCAACAACGTTTTATTACAAAGAGGAAACTCATAGTTAAATTAAAATTTTTGGTTAAATTTTGTTCTACATGATAATAGTGTATATTACATGTGTTATTTAACCTTACATGAGCTTTGTGACCATATGATTTATTTTCCTCATACCCTTTTTATAATTTAATTTAATTTTATTGTTTAATTAGTTTCAATGATTTTTTGTGATCGAAAAAAACGTAGTCACAGAGTTCGTGACCATTTTCCGACTTAATATGGGTTAGTCACTAAATTTGCGACCATTGTGATTTCAGTCGCAAGTTTTGCACTTTTTTGGATAGAAAATTTTGGTCCCAGTTGCTTAGTTTTAGTTTTCTAGTAGTGATAATCCTTTTCCTTGTTCAATTAATTTTTAAAATTAATTATCCTGATTCACAGGAAACCCGTGATGATATCTTACGATTTTCACCAAAAGATATAATGTTAGCCCTAGATGATGGCAAAGATCACATGTTTGGGAAGGAATATATAGAAAAATTTTCACGTGCGTATGGAAATACCGTTATGGTGAAGGACTTACGTCGAGGTTACGCATTTATGTATCAAAAGAAGCTTAAAGTTGGAAGGATGTACAGACATGAGAATATCATCCGTCTCTTAGGCTATTGTGAGGAAGAAGAAAATATATTAATTGTTTATGAGCATGCATTGAATGGAAGTCTTGACATGCATTTGAATAACCCTCAACTTACATGGGGTAAACGTCTTAAGATATGTATTGGCATTGCAACTGGTTTGGATTTTCTACATGAAGGACGTTCCATAACGGCAATTCTTGGAAACTTCCGAAGTAGCATCATTCTACTTGATGCTGATATGAATGTCAAAATTGATTTGTGGCAGTCTTCTGTAACTTTAGTAGATGACAAATTATGCCAGAGCCAGAGCCAGAGCCGCACCCTGAATGGCTATGTAGAAAATGGGATAGAGATTTTGTCAAGTAAAGAATGGGATATATACTTTTTTGGTATTGTTTTATTTGAGGTCATGTTACAAGGATTGGCGTCCTCACTTGTACCAGAGAACAAAGGTTATGCTTTCGGCACTTTGGTTAACGACCTCTATAAAAAAGGAAAACTCGATGACCTGATGTTTGAGAGTAAAAATGAAGAAATTGTGCCACAATCTCTGCAAATATATCGAAGGATTGCCATTCAATGCTTAAATGACAAGATTGAAGAAAGGCCAACGGCACGAGAAGTGGTAATCCAACTTAAGCAGGCACTAGAAATCCAAGTAAGTTTCTTTAAGGGAGATTTCCGAAAGTAGCCCATTCTGACCAAACTTTTCCAGAAATATCCTAACACCAAACAAAATTTCAAAACTAGCCTAAAAATTTCGTCGGATACGACGGAACTGTCCCTGATCTAACGAATTAATGACCCTATCAGGACGCGCCACGAAGCATACTATTCCGCCGGATCCGACGTTTACGTTTTGTCCGACATATTAATGAAACAAA
The DNA here is from genome assembly GCF_021521415.1 of Bidens hawaiensis. NCBI lineage: Eukaryota > Viridiplantae > Streptophyta > Magnoliopsida > Asterales > Asteraceae > Bidens > Bidens hawaiensis. Next base: position 186,927 of record NW_027493827.1, read on the forward strand.
CCGACGTAATACTAAATAGTCGGATATGATCAATCAGTTCATGTTTTAATCGGATCCGACTGTTTAGTTTGTCTAGCGAACCTTAGATTTTTCAATTCGGGGGTTTTGATTTTTAGTTCTAGAGTGAAATTGAACACTATGGTTGTGTTTTCCTCAAAAAACTAAGCGATTTTCACTATTGATTTGCTTGATTTTATAGAGAAATAAGAAAGATAGAGATGGAGGTTGGTTATCGAGGTTTAGGGTTTGAGACGTAAGAATTCCATCGGACTCACTAAAATTCCGTCAGATTCGACGTTTTTTTAAGAAATTCCGTCGGATCTATTAATACGTTGACACGTTGGCGATTTTAACGGTCCAAAAATTCCTTCGGACGGTGTTGAAATTCCGTCGGATCCAATGGAATTTTTAAGCTAGTTTTGGAATTTTGGTTGATATCGGAATATTTCTGAAAAAGTTTGACCAAAATAGGCTATTTTTCAAAAAAAATTCTTTATTTAACTATTTTACAACTCAATAATTTATCTGGAAAGAAATATTTCTCGCAAATTTATAGATTTAACGTTGGACAATTTTAAAGTTTTTTTTTATTTGGAAACATCCTTTGTTTTTCAACAATTTTACCTTATCTTTAAATATATATAAATAAAACTTTTAAAAGCTCTCTGTTTGTTTTCTACTTCCTCTTAAGCCACTAGATTACTTTATTTGTAACTGTTGACTTCTCATGTATTTGATCCAAATTTATGGGTATGAGTCTCACCAAACCCAGATAGCCTTTAAACGAGTTATAACATTTCATCAAATTAAAAATTAATATTACCAAATTTTTGATAAGAAAAATCTATAAAATAGAGATATACTAAAAATTAATATTCGATTTTTTTAAATATATTATTTATAATTAAGAAACAATTTAATAGTAAAAAAATAAGCGGGTCATAGGTCTAACCAAACCCATATAGCTTTTAGACAGGGTTATAACGTCTTATTTATTAATAAAACATTTTCATCATCAAACCTTAAGGTAGAAATGAAATGACTCATTGCGAGGGAATGGAAAAAAATGTGTTTGGTTGACCAAATGAATGGAATGACCCATTACATAGTCCATTCCATTCCTTCTTAAACATTCAAATTTCATTTCATACATACCTCATATTTTTTTATCATTCTATTCCCTCTTTCACCCTATATCACCTCCACCACCCTTCCATCACCATCAACACCCACCACCGCCGCCGCCGCGTGCAGGGGCGGACCCACATAGTGTGGATCGGGGTCCCGGGACACCAATGTTTTTTAAAAATTTATTAGAAGCGGTATATTAAATTTTTTGAGGACCCCATAAGATTTAATACTTGGAACCCATACTATTAATGTTGATGTGGTCTGGTGGAAAGTCCCTTGTTTTATCTTTGAAAGGTCATGGGTTCAAGTCTTACAAGGCTTAGTTTTTGGTTTTTTGTGTTAATTTTTAGTGTTAATCAATCATTTGATTGCTAATGTTGCAATGATAACTTTGGAAACATTCAAACACCTCTAAAATACATATCATTGTTTTCAACTTTATGCATGGTTTTCTTTAGAAACATTCAAACACTTTAAAATATCAGTTTTATTTTTCACTAGTTTAAGTTAATGGTTTTCAACACATACTTATGAAAGGGTGGATCTAGGTTCTATCTCAAAAATGTTTAAGAAAGGGAAAACAAAGTGTTTATGTGTCAACCCGACCCATTTTGACCCGTTCAGGTAGTGATGATTGAAAAGAAAGTTTTATTATGATATTGTTTTTTCTTATGTTCTTCGCCTCGACCCGACCTGAACAACGACCGACCCGAAAAATTTGAACACCGAAAATATGGGACCCCATTGACAAAAAATCCTGGGTCCGCCACTGGCCGCGCGCCACCAACCACCACCATTGTCGTCCACCGCCGCCACCAACCATCGCCATCAGTGCCAGCCTCCCACCACCGGCACCCGCCCACCACCACCATCAACCGCCGCCCCCTCCCCTCACCACCCCCACCACCGAATGCCCACCGTCACCGCTGCCCACCACCGCCAATGCCACTTTTGTTTGCCACCTCCACCATTACCTCCACCACCCACCTCCAACACCACCACCATATATCACCTCCACCCACCATTATCTCCCATCGCCCACCACCACCCGCCACCACCAACCACCATCACCGCTCACCAATGCCACGACCCCCACCTACCTCTCATCACCGCCACTCACAGCCATTTTAATTTTATATTTTCTTTTTTTCCTACCTACCAAACAAATCGAAGTAATCATTTATTTCATTCTCATGTGGTAAGCAAACATCTCATTGGAATGATAATAACCCATTTATTCCTTTGTCTATTCCATTACCACGTTCATTCTATTCCGTCGTCCATTCCATTATCTTATACCAAATAGACCATAAAAGTTTATTATTAATTTACTGTCAATAAATAAAATTAAACTCATAAAAAAATATATAAATATTAGAAACAAATAATGTAAAACAACCTCGTAATACAGTTAATAAAAACTACTTTAACTATATATGGTATATATATGGTATAATGTAAAAGGAGTGCACAAATATTCAACCCTTTCATAGGCATTTTGATTCTTCCTTGACTTCCAACTTCTTCCGATATGGGATGAGAAGGAGTGCACAAATATTAAACCCTTTCATAGGCATTTGATCCTTCCTTGACTTCCAACTTCTTCCGATATGGGATGGGCTGCCACCCAAATATAGTTTCAACACTTATATAAAATAAAATATATAATTATATATACCGACACATACACAACTAAACCAAAGAGTTTGTAGTCTAGCATCAGTTGCAGATTTTGGAGAAAAATTCAGGGTATCCTAATTTTTGTTTAGGGATATCCGAATACAGAAAATAAAGAAGAAAAGAAAATTTACACTGATTTTGCACTTCGGCAAGAAATTTACACTAATTTTGCCTATGCCTGGCTATATCTCAGGTTGTTCAACGAATCGAAGTTCAAAAACTCGAAATAATCGAATTGATTTATTCATATTTTGATTTTTTTTAAACCTTGATTAAAATTAGACACGATTGGTTTGATTCGAATTCGAATTAATTCGATTTAATTCGCCATTTTTTGGTAATTTAGATTTTAATAATCTCACATTTTTTAAGTTGCCCGATAATAATCATGTCTCAAGTATTTCTACCATCAGTCCCACCTTTCACACTGATCGATGTTGAAAGGTAATAAAAAAATATTTATTAAAATTACCTTTACTAGAAAAAGCAAGTAAGGTGTCGAATCCATAGGGAGTCAGTGGAAAGTGCTACTACGATTTGTTGTTCACTAATTAATTATACTAAGATAGGCAGACAATGTCAAGCAATTCATAAATTGATTTGTTAATAGAAACACGATTAACTTTTAATTGTAAAACAATTTTACATGACTCGTCGGTTAACACTGATAAATGATCACTAGGCACTGCAATTTAGTTGCGATGATTCACAGTACCTAATCCGACAAATTGACACAACTAAGCACGGTCTATCTAATTATCAGTTTGTTAATATAAAACCTTAACACTTATGAATGATAAATGCTTTAATGATGACAAGAACTTAATAATAAATGTTGACGAATACAAACCAAGTTATTAATAACAAATAAATATCCTAGAGAAGTAACTGTTTAATCATTCAAAACAAACATAAAGCTAGATTAACTAAATGATCAATCAAAACTCAATCCAATCATATATATATAATTCACATACAATACCCGACATGTGGTCACGAATGGTTTAGCCTTGCCTCATGGAGACAACAGCTTCAAATCTTGATTCGGTTCAAGGAAACATGATTAGAGTGATTAAAATGCCCTAGAATCAACCTTGGTCACCCATTAAGCCGTTTGCCAAAATATATTTCAAAACCTAAAAATAAATTCTGTTTATCCAAAATTCGATATTTTGCGAACCAAGTATGCCAGTGCTGTACCGTAAGGCCAGCTCCATTGTATCGTACGGTGATTTTCCAAAACTGGCCATTTTATTAATGGCGTACGCTAACCTGTATGCTGTTGTTGTATCCCACCACCGTACGATACAATGCATGCCATAAATTATTTCTTCAATCCTTATAATTCTTATTCCTTGCTCCGTGATTCCCATCCAAAAGCCTCCATATTGCATATTAAAGCTCCATAATAGCTTGTTTAAGCATCGAACACCAGCAATCATAAAAGAGCAAAAAGTATCGTGTTCAATGTATATAAATAAATAAAACATATGGTATTAATTATTAAAAATACATCTTTTTACCCACTCATCACATCCCCACACTTTGCATTTTTCATCCCAAAAAAGAATTGCAATGGAATCATAATCAGAAACTTGTTTTCCAAAATATTCAGGTCAATTGATTAATAACCTATTAGCACAAAACTGTGATTCCAGATATTTTTGACCAATTGAACCCATACCATAATATTAACCGAAACAAATAAGGTGTGACAAATATATTAATTTGTATGATTAAGCAGGACACACACTTAAAAGCCCTGCAGTCACCTTACCACCATTCATTATGGTTTTACTAAATCGAGTCACCCCAACTTGACTTAAACATATTGCTACATGATCAAAACGTTTTTGACATTATACAACCAAAGAACTCTAGTTTGGTCCATGAGTACCCTCGTAATGGTGATTCCTCTCTTTCAAGTTCATGCATTTACTCAGAATACAAGTCTAACACCCTGGCTTAAGCGGAAACGCCCGAGTGTGACGTACATATTGTTCAAAACACATGTGACATTATTAAGTGATAATATTATCATTAATTAAATTATACATCAAGTACACAAGTTTGAAACAAGAAATACAAGGAAAATAGATACAACTAAACAGTTTGTCCATTGATTTAAATAACCTAAGTCTAGTGTCTTTTTTATGTATCATATTCTACTAATAGTACCTGTAGCATATGTATAAAATATTGTCAACTATATGAATAGTTGGTGAGTTCACACAGTTTGATATAATACGTAAAAATCATACAATTCCATGAAACTTGTGAAAAACGCAAATAAGGGTTCTTTACACTCGAATCAAGGTCCTGAGTGTAAACAATAAACGAAGGTCCTTTCCAATTGGAGGCAACCAACGTACTCGGATAGTGAGGCCCTTTTCCACTCGAAACAAAATAGTCCTGAGTGCAAAAAGGGAGGGGGGCGTATGATCATACTTATCGAAACCACCACTTGAAATTGAAATCAACGCAAGTAAGCAAGTAAACACGAAAGTCCTTATAGTGAATTGTAGCTTGTAAGCGAAATCATAATACTTTGAATTTGTAAAGATACAAATGTTACCCCCAAAAGTAATAAAAAACGTTAAAAAGGGGGTATGAGAAATTCACCTCGAAATTGAAAATAAACTTGTAATAAATGCCAAAAGCATAATAACGAAACCAAAGCAACCAAACTTCACGAACTATAATTAAAACAAAACAAAATCTAACTAACGAAATTGTAAAAGTTATATAATTTGGTTAAAGGTATTGAATTATTTTAATGTTATTTTATTATGCTAAGGCATTTTATAATATAATATTATTTTTAAGTCTTAACGGAAATTTGACGTTTTAAACATTATTTTGATTAATATTTGATTAATAATTTAACACTATTATAAGAAATATAGTATTTGCGAATACGGATTTTAATGATAGTTTAAATCGAAAATGATTATAGTAACGGATTATAAAGGTTAACGAAATCGAATTATAAAGTTAACGAAAGGGGATTACAATATAGTATTATTTAAGTGTTATTTCAACTAATAATTTATTATAGATACGAGAAATTAATTATAATTACGAAGTACGAACTTTGACGGGAATTTATCTTGAAAATGATTTATTTTAGCGCAAACAAAAATTAGCTGATGAGTACTACTGCAACCTTGAATTGCATTCCTTGAACCATGAACATGACGATATATGCTCCAACTAGCTTGACTACACTGCCATGAACTTCCCAACACTTGGGGTTTCCTATGGTTTCTACACACAAACAAAAAGTAACACATAAAAAGAAAAACGAAATAAAGCAGAACAAAATAAAAGGTTGGGTTGCCTACCGGTTAGCGCAAGTTTTGTAAAGGTCATCAGCCGGGTTGTTACCTGATTTGGCGGTTATGGTGGTTGAATGGAACCTTTACTTATCGAAATTCGTACACAATTCGATTCAAATTTCAAGTCCAGATCGAATAATGAGAAACCTTAGCGGTATCAATATGTATAGAAAATTTGTTTCCCTAGCTAGTGGTTGAGATTTCTAATTCTTCTAAAGATTTATAAATATGATAGATGGGTCTGCGAGTTAGTCCTTCTAAAGAAATTATGAATATGGTATTTATATGTTCACGCTGTTAAAACTAAAAGTCAAAATTGGTACAAGTCAACGTAATCAAGTAAACTTTAGGGGTGCAAATTGTCATTTACAAAAGATGTTACCAGTGTGTGTTAAACTTTGGCTAGTAAGTGACAGGATAGTGAAACTTAAGGGAATGCTTGTGCTGGATTCAAACATGAGTTTGTGAAGCGCTCGATAATGACTCCTTTGGGAATTAGGGTCATTTGTAATCGTACGTCTTAGTTTATAGTTCGTAATCAATAATAGATGTTCTTCTTTTATACCGATTCTTTGAGTATTTTTATAACATGTGTTGTTACCATTAATATTTGTCTTAACTTATATATGTTTTTATAACTACACTGCTTAAGGGCGGACCGACATGGGAGGCGGACCGGTGTTTGACCCGGATAACGTCATAATAATTTAAATATAAGTATATATATATAATTATAAATATAAAAATAATAATAATAATAACCAACTTTCATGTGTGTTTAAACAGATTTTTTAACTATATAGCATTTATAAATGTAGTTTGGTTGGTTGGTTAGTGAAATATTCAACAATACGTAATCTCATTCATGCGCTCGGGTTTGATTCCTGACATCCACATCATTTTTATTTAATTAAAAAAAGCCTTTTTTCTAGTTCACCCACGGGGTCAACGGGTCCGGGCCAACCAAACCCGGCCGGGGTTTTAAAAAACGTGCCAAATACCTTGACCCTACCAGGTATTAGTATCGGCTCCCGGCCGGGTTTCAAAACACTAGTTTTATGTGTACTTTTTTAGAATGATGACTTTCTTGTCTTTAAGCTACTACACTCTTTAAATTTGAAGAGCCTCATTCCTCTGCTCTAGCCATATTATGTTGTCATAGCAGGGCTCACATTGACTTCAAAGTTTGGCTTGAGCTTTCCACCAGGAAACCGTGCTGCCGGCTGTCACTTGACAGGCGTTGTTCCGCTACAAGAGCAGAACTTTCTGGCGCAACACACAGTGAGACAAAAATCTGGTTGGGCTCGGGATTGGAACCAACAATCTCGCAAGGCCTAGCTCAAATCCTTCATTGTCATAATCCAGCAAAAGAAACACGTAACACAGGTGAGGATCAAACGAGGATCTCCATTGTTGTACTCAGACATCCTACCACTAGACCACAAGTAATGCATTATTTAATTACTGTATACAGGCCAAAATTTTTATTTAATTAAAGGACCATTCTGTTCTAAAAGCCTCTTTGTTTTTATATTTTTTTAACCCACGACAAATTTAGAAGTTCACAATGTGGTGGTGTTATTATTATATATACAATTTAGGACTTTAGCGTTGCAAAGCCCCATTAGCCTACTTTGAACACCTTATTGGTGCTTTTTTTCATCTTGTTTTATTTTAGGTCGGTCTATAACGAACGGAATGAAAATTGATCAAATAACAGTTTTGTTTTTGTTTTGTTTTTGTTTTGGTACTGTAACGAACGTGATGAAAACCTACCGAATTGGCATAGATTCATCGCGTTTTGTTTTAGTTCAACTAACATAACGACAACTGATTGAATGCTAATTTTATTTTTTTATTTTAGTTCTGATACCATAATGAACGTGACGGAAACCGGCCGAATTTGTATCGACTGACCACCTCAACGCCCACGATCAACAACGTTCGGTTTTACTAACGATCGACCGACGTAATCCCATTGGTCCACCTCAATTTTTATTTTTTGTTTTGGGTCCGGTACAATAACACACGTAACCGAAAACAACAAAATTTGTGTCAACCAACATGGGTCTTACCAACTGCTCTCACGCAACGCGCCTGATAAAACACTAGTTATTAATAAAATCAAACTGAATTTTGAAACGAACCCTAGTATGGCTACAATTTTTACTTACCATTAACATAATTTATTTATCTTTTTAAAAAAAATTCCTTGATGGATAAGATTACCATAATGGATATGCATATTATCAGTATATTCGCCGAGTCACATAGATATGCCGGGCAGCCGGAGAGAATAGACTTGAGAATGTGAAACAAAAATATACTAATTCATACCCTATTTAGACCAAAAAGAAAAAAGAAAAAAATATTTTTTTTGAATCAGTTGTCAAGTACTTAAGTAAATCTCCAATGATTAACAGGAAAAGGGCATGGATATCGTTAGAATTTCATTTGAAGACATAAAATGCGCCACTGATAATTTCAGTGATGAGAGGTGCCTTGGAAGAGGAGCACATGGGAAGGTATACACGGGACAACTGCCACATGCTAATGAACAGAAAATCGTTGTTGCAAAATGTTGGGGTGGAGCAGCACGTGAATTTAACCAAGAGTTGGAAATTCTTTCCAAGTTTATACACACGAATATCATTGGTTTAGAAGGCTATTGTGATGAAATGGGTGAAAAAATCACGGTTTATGAGTATGCACCTGGTGGAAGTCTCGATGGATGGTTGAACAAAAGTAGTCTTACATGGAGGAAACGACTTGAGATATGCGTTGATGTTGCAAATGGGTTGGGATTTCTTCATGGAGATGTTCTAAGACGAGAGGGGGTGTTACACATGAATATCAAAAGTAGTAACATATTACTAAGTTGGGACTCGACGGCAAAAATTACTTCATTTGGGCTCTCATTGATAAGGCCAAATAATCATAAATCTGACGACATCATCATCGGGGAGCCTGTAGGCAGCATTGACCCAAGATGCATGGAAACGAGTAAAAAATGTACAATAAGCAAAGCAGATGATATATATTCATTTGGTGTGGTTTTATTTGAGATTCTGTGTGGCAGATTGGCATGCCCAAGTAGTGCCATTAACCAGCAATACCTAATTCCTTTGGCTAAGAACTGCTATGAGAAGAACAAACTTGATGACTTGGTGTTTGAGAGTATAAAGGAGCAACATATATTGTCGGAATCATTGTCTACATTTGCAAATATTGCCTATAAGTGCTTACATGATGATCCACATATGCGGCCAACAGCAAGTGACGTGCAAGAACAACTTCAAAAAGCATTGGAACTCCAAGTAAGTTGCATCGTTTTATAAAAGTGGCTTTTTTTTTTTTGGGACTGCGCATCAAACTAGAATAAAATTCTCATATGTCATAATGAAAATTGAGAAATTAAATATGGTTTAATGTGTTTAATTAATATAAAAGGTGGATTGGGAAAATTGGGAGTCCAAACTACCTAGTGACTACAAAGAGATATTCCAACAGTCGAGAACCCCTGAGATTTACAACACTGAAAAGAAAGAGCTTCTTTACAACATGTTTTCTGAAGGAATCTTCATTCAAAAAGGCAAAGTGGTAAATAACTCGTTCTCTTATCTCATTTATTGTGAAACTAGGAATCGTTTCACAAGTGACCATTACACCATGATTTAGAACACAAGCTGCAACAACTATTTATTGCTCCTGATCGAACAGAACCAAAACAGAAGCAAATCCCTTTTTGGTTGACAAGCTATTGATTGCAATTGAAAAACAATGAGTAAACCAACGAATGATTATGTTTTTTGATAAAAGACAAACTAAAAAACTCAACAAAACTCCAATACAAGGGTATACATATATACCCCCACGGTTCTCAATCATATTCTATATCAAATACACAATTTGACTCTAAAACAAATATGACCAAACAGATAAGACCAAATTATTAAGATAAGAGTAACTTATCAATTAAATAATATAAACTAGTTATTGTTTAAAAATAATGTCCTCAAAGCCATCCTATGAGATTTTATCGAACTGCCCTTCATGAAGTAATATCGCATGTTTAACACTCCCTCTCGATATTAGCTTTCAGCATGACAATATCATTGCAAAACTTCATGATCTTTTCGTGAGACAAACTCTTGTTAAGAATATTTGCAAATTGCTCAAATGTGTTAACATATTTAAAAGAAATTTCCCCGTTCAAGACTTTTTCTCGAATGAAATGATAATGTACTTATATATGCTTTGTTCGAGCGTGAAATGTAGGATTCTCGTCTAGCATAGTTGAAGACATTTTATCTCCAAACAACATTACCTTGGCACTCGTCTTTTACTTCAACTCCTTCATCAGCTACATGAACCAAGTATCTCTTGAGCAGCCATCGCGGCAGCACGATATTCAGCTTCGGTGGTAGACAACGAGACGGTTGGTAGTCTCTTGCTACACCAAGCTCCAATTCCACATTCTTATTTCTCCAATGTGGGACAAACCCATTTTCTTATTTTTCCTTCTCAATCAAATATTTTGAGAATAATTTTGGTCCTTCAACTTTTAAGGTTGACAAAATTGGTTCAAAATTTTTAGGATGTTACAGTTTTCCACTTTGTTTTGAAACTCTTTGAACATTTCATAAGTTTCATGTTGGTGTTTCAAAAAACAAACATAAGCATATCGATTTTAATCGTCAATAAAGTAACTAAGTGGCGCCTTTCATGATTTCTAGAGATGGTTTTGAAAGGGCCAAAAACATCAGAATGTAGTCCTAACAGATGCTTAGCTTTTCACTAATATGGGTGAAGGAGTCCTTGGCGAGTTTTCCAAGGAAACAAAATTCGTAGTTGTCAAAAGAGTCCCGTCCGGTGGATTCAAGAATCCTGTTGGATTGAAGTCTCTTAACTCGTGCCTTACTTATGTTGCCAAGGCAGCATTGCCATAGAAATATATCATTGATGCCAGATCTGATACGCTTATAAAGATTATATTCGTTATTCTATGTTTGAACATTTATCTCATAAACACCATTTCGATGTTTATCCTCAAAATAAAACGCGTCATTCAAGTAGGTAGAAATGTCAACACCATTAAAAGCATACTTAAAACCTTATTCAAAGAGTAAAGAAACTAAAACAAAAATAATGTTTCTTGTTAGACATGGTGAAAACAAACAGTTATTAAAAGCAATTACAAGGCACAAAACGATATGTTCTAGTTGCAAGAACTGGAAGTCTCTTCTCATTACTAATGATGAGCTCCATGTCGCCTTTTTCAGCTTCTTCCGGTTTTTGCACCTGCAAGACATTAATGATGTGGTAACCACATCTGGTATCAAATATTCATGTGTTGTTGGAAACAGTAAAAAGTACAATAATGTAAATAGAAATATCTTTAGAATAGCTTTCAACATTGGTCCTCTTCTTTCTTAGCTCAGCTAGATAATCAGGGCAGTACACTTCCAATGCCCCCATCTTGTTGCATTTAAAGAACTAGCACTTTTTAGGAGGTGACGGTAGTGAATTTACACATTGCTTGTTAGTGTTGGTGGCAGGCTTGGTAGCAACATTAACCTTCTTCTTTCCTTTGCTATTATAACCCTAGTTCTTGGGGGTCGACTTCTCGACACCAGTAGATTTGACAATTAGAACTTGATTAGTTTTATTTGAAATATTCATTTCTGCCATTTTGAACATTCCATAAAGATCTGGCACACTCTTCACCCATGCATTTATATTGAAATGCATTACGAACTGATCGTAGGAGCTGGGGAGTGATTTCAAGATAAAATCCGTTGTCATTTCATTAAACAGAAGATAACTAAGTTTATTTACTTGGTCGATATACCCTTACATCTTAATGACATCCTCATTAACAGAGCATGTTCCCTTCTACAGCTCTTATGAGCTACTTCATGGTGTCATACAACTTTTTTCGGGCTTGAATTTTGGAATACGCCCTTGAGTTGCTCAAGTGTCTCATAGGCACCTACATCTTCCAAGTTTTTGGGGAGATAGGAAGACACGTTGGCTATCATAATTTATCCTCATGTTTTTTAAGAGCTTTTCCAGCAGCAGCTGTACAATTTTCAGGCTCGTCAGGAATTGGCCAATTAAGAATGTAGAGCTTCTTTTCCATTTTGAGAGAAAGTCTAAAATTCTTGTGTTATTCGAGAAAGTTGGTGCCATACAACTTTTCTTTCTCTAGTATAGACTTGAAAGAGAAGGAGGATTAATTTTCAGAAGACATGTGTTTAAATAAGTAAAAGAAATATTATTAGTATTTTCGATGTTACTTTCCTTTTATTAATGACCTAATTGAAAAAATAGAATAGGAATGAGAATTTGGCTCAGTTAGTAAAGGCACACGCAACATTAGTAAGTGCTAGACAAACGGACAACGATTGCAAATTGTAGATAAAGCACAACTCTCAACTCTTGTCCATATATTGATACGTTTACCCTCATCTATGCCTACTTTAGTCTCTAGGCAGTTGTGACATGTAAGAATTGAGAAAAGTAACAATCGCCCTTGTATATGTACATGTGAAAGGGCCTTACGTGTCAACGAATCTAGGAAATATTTTGGTAAAATAAAATAAATAAAACTTTGGCCAAAACTTCATTGCCCTAACTTTAATCTAAATCAGAAACCTTAACAGCCTTAAAGTTTGTGATGTAGAGCCGGTTAAAAGACCGGTTCCGACTCGTTGTTAACGAGATTCTGATACCGCTGTTGGGTTTCATTGGTGATAAGTCAAAACTTTTATCATCGAAAACCGGTTTAATGAATATTAGTTGGTTAGTAAATCAATATTTAATTATGCGCAACGGAATTAAACGAGTGACCAACACGAAAAACGAAACCCGACATGATCCGGTTACATACAATATGAGCACAGTATAAAAGTAATCTATCTAATATACTAATGAGATAGACAAACCTTCTGGTTAATAAAAGCTCAAGGGCCAGTTTATTTATCTAGTAAATAAATAGTACATATATTAATTTTTTCAATAACTGCTCGTCGGTTAAGCGAGTTAAGCGGATTTAATCTTCCTTATCCAGTGTGTAACTCTTACGGGTAGCTCGATCGGCCACGTTAAGCTAATCGAACCAGTCCATATTTTCCAGCAAAAGCAACCCAAACGGCGCATATCCCTGTTCAAACTACCATGGCTGTTTTGCAGTCGATTGACATCCTTTGTTCCCAATCATGCAACAACTCTCGACTCTATGCCACTTCTTAACTAGCTTACTGGAACCTTGGAGGTCACGGGAAAGTTAATTCTATCACCACCTACTCGCAGGAAGGATGCTAACATCGTGGTACATTTCGGTGATGGCAATTGGCGACGGTGCAATTACTTCAACTTCTGCCTTTTCTTTAATGATAATATAAAACAATTATTTAATCAAGAAAATTAATCATTAATCAATAAAAAGAAACAAGAAACAACAAAAAATAATTTAATTTACAATTATAAAAACCTAACAAAGCAATAATATACTACATCATTTTATTAATGAAAATAAGTAGCTATGAAGACACAAAGATGCTAAACACAAATTAAAATTCATAAATTAAGGTTGTCTTGAGTTTCCACGTCGAAGGGATTGTGCCATATATTTTTAACGGATTTTTATATATTTCTTCTCCTTAAACCTTCAAATTCACATATATCCCTAATGCAAAAATTTAATTGCATATTCCCCTTCTAAAATCAGATTACCCATTTACCATTTCCAATTTGCAATACCCACGTACCAAGTTACCAACTACTTGAAAAACCAAACATCAGACATCCATTCAGGCAAACTCTAAGAACGTCGTTCGATTTCGACAGCCTCTTTGCCGTTCGATCCAACATCTATTCACGCAAATGAGATAGCAACCAACGTCCAAACAACGACAACCCTTTCGTCTTTGTTGTTTGATTCCGGTAACCTCTTTGCAGTTTGATTCCAGCATCTATTCACGCAATTGATTGCAAACAACGACAGCTAGGGCTGTAAACGAACCGAACGAACAAGAACAAGGCCTTGTTCATGTTCGTTCGTTAAGAAAATAATGTGTTCACGAACGATTCACGAACACTTAACGGACGAGATTTTATGTTCGTGTTCATTCATTAAGAAAATTAATGTGTTCATGAACGGTTCGCGAACACAAACGAACGCAAATAAAGTTGGCTGAGCCTAGAGATTGAGACCGATGTATTCATCAATGTGAATAATGAAAGCCTATAAACGAATTGAATGAACACGAACAAGTTCGATCATTTAACTTTAGAAGAACATGGACACTTAATAATCAAACTAATATTTATGTTCATGTTCGTTTATTTAAAGATGGAAACTTGTGTTCGTTTGTTTAAAATCTAAACGAACATAACTGAATAAAGATAAATGAACATGTATGAACAAATGTAAATGAACACAAATATAAACGAACTTAAATTAAAACACTTAAATGAACACAAATTAACATATATAAAATCTTTAAGCCGATGACCTATCCAGATAATATTTAATTATTTTCTATTAATACATAAACGAACATAAATAAACAGACATAAACGAACGTTCATGAACATAAATCAACGAACAGAACATGTGTTCATGTTCGTTCGTTTATTAAATAAATGAACATAAGCGAACTTCCCGTCGAACGGTTCACGAAAGTTCACCGAACGTTCGGTTCATTACAGGCCTAACGACAGCCCATTCGTCTTTGTCGTTCGATTCATCACAAACGGTGATTCAGGCAGCCTCTTTGTAGTAGTGAAGATACCGATTAAAGAAAATGGGAAAATGGAATAAAAAAGAGCATTATAAATGCCTGCTCCGGTTTGCTATTCTATTACTTAATATTTTCAATTCCATAACATAAAGATGATTTGGATTAAATTAATTAATTTGTGTTATGATTTCAAAGAGACGCCACTGTTTTATTTTCATTTTCCAGTTATACATTGTCAGATGGAGAGTTGGTGGGATGAGCATTTTTATACATTGTACCACAGTACCAACCGAACAAAACTACGCAGAACACAATCAACTCAATGGATTAAAAAATGAACAATCGAGCAAATGGAATAAAAAATGAACAATCGAGCATAACACAACGAACTTTTCTTAGGCCAAATAAAATATATTTGCTACCGATTAAAAAGATTGACTCCAATTGAAGATTAGCGTTCGAGATGTTTGTCTTAACACTGACTCGGTTAAGATTATAATTTGGGAGATCGTAATTGATGTTTTCAGGAAAGAGATATATGTAAATAATTTTTTAATTATTTCATTAAGGGTAAAAGAGCCATTTAATTAGTTAATTTTAATGAAATAGATAAATATATAATATATATGGTTTAGAAAAAGAAAATATATAATTGATTTTTAAGGGTCGGACAAATATATAATAATCTTAAAAGGAGATATATGTAAATGTCCCTATTTTAAATCAATCCATGTGTTGTTTTTTGAAAACAAATATATTAAATATCAGTACTGTTGGTTTGTTAGGTTGGGTTATTTCATTTAGTTGTTTATGTTAATATATTAAATATCAATACTGTTAAGGGGTTGTTTGGTAGCCTCTTAATAGTCATTAAGAGACTACCTCTTAATGTTTCATAATCTCTCAATGGTTAAGAGGTAACTTTAAGTTTGAATGGTTAAGAGGTAGCTATTAAGAAGTAGCCTCTTAACCATTCAGACTTAATGTTGTCTCTTAACCATTAAGAGGCTATGAGCTATTAAGAGGTAGCCTCTTAATGACTGTTAAAAGACTACCAAACAGCTCTTTAAATCAACAGTGGCTTTGGTTGGATAGTAATAACAACAAAAATAAGATGATATCATCAACACTCTTTGCATACCATAACCAGAGTTCACAAAGGTGGAGACGTGCCCGGACATCAAGGTATCTCTCTCTCCCTCCATCCCTCTTTCATATAAATGCATGCACACAGGTGGATTTAGGGTTTGTGTAGCACTAATACAAAAATGGTAATGTTTTGGGCGGTAAAATGCTTGTTTTACATGGTTTAAAGACCGTCCAAACAGATATCCTGGAAAATACTAGGGGGCTATTCTAAGAGGTTTGGGAACCGCCTGAAACAGAACAGGAACCACTTAAAAAAGTTGCCAAAAACTAACAAAAAATAACCACCCAAATAATATATATGACTACCCAAAATGTCAAGGTTCACAGCACCAATCAACTAGGGGTGGGTGTGTATAGGTTGGTTTGGGACGGTTTTGAGCCAAACCCATAACCATAACCGATATGTCGGTTAATGGATAACCATAACCATAACCGACATGTTATGGCGGTTTTGGTTAATCGATTTTGTAGATTATAGTGAGTCGGTTAACCGTAACCAAAACAATGTAATTGAGCCTAAAAGTTTGATACCAATTATTACAAAAAAAATAACATAACATAATCTAAAAGGTATATAATCCATAATATTAATACCAAATATTCAAAAAAGAATGACATTATATAATCCAACAATGAAATTCAACTTATTTTGATAACAAACGTTGAACCAAAAACATCAAAATGATATGACCCGACAACATGTTTGATGGAAGTTAATCCCGAACATATTAAACATATTGTTGGTTAAATATATGGGTCGGTTCGGTTATAGCAGTTTTGAAATTATCTTTAACCAAGACCGACCCGTATTTGGCGGTTTTTAAAAATTCATTAAACCGACCCATCGGTTATGTCATTTATCGGTTAAAACCGGTTCGATTATGTCGGTTATGGTTCGGTTTAACGGTTATGACGGTTAAGTTGCTGGAAGTTTGAACAGCCCAAAAATCAGAGTGACATATTAAACAAAATAATTTTATTTTAATTCTTTCCAAAAGCAGCATTTAATTTATATAAATTTTAAAATTTTATATATATCCAGCAAGAAGGAAAATAAAACTAAACAAATTCCACAAAACCTTTATATCACTAGAACATACATCGTTTAGAAAACCTTCTAAGGCGAAAAATGTGGCTTACGTTATCAAAGAACGAAACCCGTTAAATATATTATGGTCAAGTTAATAATTAAAGTTGGCGTGAAATCCGGTTACAAGACGAGAGCTTCGGTGCACAGTTTAGCTTCAACGGGGAGTAGATCTTCTAGATTATTTATGTTAGGCTATAAATAGGGCAATTGTTGTCATGTTTATGTGTGTATTTTGTAGTGTGTAAACAACCACCCAAGGGGAGCTCACCTTGGGTGGGATCGGTCCGTTTTAATATGTCTTTTATTACTGGTTACGGAGTCGTTCAATATTATCTTTATATATTTGTTCGATCGTTTGTTTATACTTCACCCGTCTTGAGCACTTATCAAGAACAAAGCCATTCGTTGTCGGATCCGGTTTCGGGACCTACAATTGGTATCAGAGAGGGTCGAATCTTATTATTCAACTTTTTTCTTGATATTCGGGTTCTATTTCCGTGATTACCCGAACCGAGACGTTAATTTCTTGAAGACCCGTTGAAGTTTTGAAAATAAAGTTTGAAGATCTCGGAAATAAAGTTGGAAATAATCGTGCTTGAGGTTCGTCTTGGAGTCGTAGATCTGGATTCAACCGATTTTGAGGTTCGTTTTATGGTTTTCGTGAAGATTTTATAGGTTTTTGATGATGAGTATTTGGTGTGCGCATGCTCTGTGGCTGCCAAAACCCAGATCTGAGATGGCCGGCCACCACCTCCGGTGGTGGTAGCAAAACATCTAGTGGTCCCTGGTGGTGAAGGTCATAAGAGGTGGTTGTAGGAAGAATGGCGGTGTGCTGGTTACTTACGGTGGCTTGTGACCTCACTCGAACAACGGTGGCTGGCGGCTGTTGTTCGTCCGGTAACATTTACGGTGATTAACGACGACGTTGATAACGCCGGAATATAGTTTTCCGGTGGGCAACCTCAGGTTTGTAAAGATGGACGGGTTAGATTTGCTGCTCCATACTAGCGGCTGGGATTTTTAGGGTTTGCATTTTGAATTATGTCTCTTTGGTGGTATGAATGTGTCATTCAAAAACTTCTCCAGAAACTTTTTTTTTGGGCCAATAACTATAGTCCAGCATGGTTACATATTGGTTTGGGTTGGGGTTTGATCAAGAAACTGATTAGTAAAATATTAGGTCAAGATTTATGTGATTATGATTTTTTTTGGATTAAATTGGTGGCTGGTTCAACACAAATTATATAGTTGAGCATTTGGATCATTTATAAGGTAAAAGGTTTTGCAAGATTAATTTATTTTGGTATGAGTAAATCAATAATGTTCGGATTGACCAGACTGAAGAAAGTCAAAATTGATCGGGTTTTCGTCATTGTTTAACCGTGTTCGAAACTTGTTATTTTTATATTATTTTCAAGGCGTTCGAGAAGTTGGATCCGTATGGTGAACTTTGAACAAATTGGATATGGATTTGGATTTAAAGAAGAAAATAATGAGTTTTGTCATTTTATCGTTGAATCTGATACTCCGAAATTGATTTGTGGATATTCGAGCTCTTCTCAACCTATATTGCTTAAGATCCGAGAGAATGGATAAAGAAGCGGGAATTCTTTTATGAATAAAATTAGGTGAGTCATACTTTGAGGGGGTGAATTGAAACGAAAAGGCTTCAGTTTATCTCGTGATTTGTGAAGATGTGAGACACGGTGTGACAAAGTTTAGATATCACAAGTCAAAGGGGTGATTGTAAGGCGAAAAATGTGACTTACGATACCAAAGAACGAAACCCGTTAAATATATTATGGTCAAGTTAATAATTTAAGTGGCCATGAAATCCGGTTACCAGACGAGAGCTTCGGTGCACAAGTTTAGCTTCAACGGGGAGTAGATCTTCTAGATTATTTATGTTAGGCTATAAATAGGGCAATTGTTGTCATGTTTATGTGTGTGTTTTGTAGTGTGTAAACAACCACCCAGGGGAGCTCACATTGGGTGGGATCGGTCCGTTTTAATATGTTAATCTTTTATTACCGGTTACAGAGTCGTTCAATATTATCTGTATATATTTGTTCGATCGTTTGTTTATACCGCACCTGTCTCGAGCACTTATCAAGAACAAAGCCGTTCATTGTCCGATTCGGTTTCAGGACCTACAAACCTACTTGGTCAAACACGATTACAAAACCTACTTGTTCAAACACAATTACAAAGCCCACTTGTTCAGACACGATTCTAAACTAAGCTTTAACTCCCTCATTTTATCATCAAATACGGAAATAAAGAACCGCGTAATGATTTACTCGATCGACTTGTTAATTTCCTCTGATGTAATATTTATTGTATCATTCCAAATCTAAAATAATACAAAAAATAAAAAGATATATAAGTTAAACTCAAACCTAATATTATTTGAACCCAGTAACTCGCAACTTTAAGATATGTTCAAATTATTTAAAAAAAAACCCAAATACTAAGCACAAAACTCGAATAATACACCCGTAAACCCGATTAACCAAAACAACGCTTATATCAAAGTATATAAATTTAAAATAGAGTACTTACCTTGTTGGGAAAACTAAATTGCAAGCTGATGACGAACTCGAACATATTTCTTATTACCAAGTATCTGCACTCCTAAGATCATTCATGCTGCTTACACTACATAGAATATTAAAGAAAAAATTAATTCATAAATAATCACTCAATTATATATAATACAAAATAATTAATCCATATAATATGCATAACATACCTTAATCATATTCCAAGTAAATGCACTTCCGAAAGAAGCTTCTATTGCTTTTGAAAGAGGATAATCACTTTTGTTCTTTTTGCCCTTAACTAAAACTGAATCTAAAATCCAATACTTATTTCCCATAAGAGAGATTAGTGTTGTAAAAATCGCTAATCGCTAGTCGGGCGGTGGGGTGGGGACTAGCGATTAATCAGATCGGACCTTAATGTTTACTTTTCAGTTTTATATATACACATACACATTTTATATGTAAATTTCAGTTTTATACATAAACAAACACATTTTGGCCAATTAGCTGGAATCTTGCTTGAATATAGCCGGAAACCGCTGATTTTGGCCGGAATCTCACCGGAAACCGCTGATTTTAGCCAGAACTCATCAAAAAACGCCGATTAATCCCGATTTTGGTTGGATTTGACCATTGACCGATTAATTGGCCGATTAGCCAAAAATTAATTATTGAAGTGGGGACAAGCAATTAATTGGTGCTTAATTGGATTTTTACAACATTGAGAGAGATGATGAACATCAACCTGGTGCATTCTACAAAAAAGAAAGATAAAAGTCATTATAAAATTCAATATTTATGTTTCACATGAAAGTCAATTTAAAAAATTTGATAATAAACTAAAGAAAATTAAATAGTTTACACTAAAGAGTGAAACATATTACCAATAAGAAAATAATGCAAGAAAATATTTTTTGTTGTGATGAACTTTGTAGACCTGAACTAAGTACACTTTAATACTAGCAAAATTTTATAATTATATTATTATAATATAATATTATTATTTATTAAATTATATTATTAAAATATGTGTAAAGGGCACTCCGCGACGAATTGCCTTTTTCTCCAAAAGAAGCGGGTCTGGACGATCCGACCCGTTTCAAAACATTTAAGCCCGTTTCAATCCCATGAGGAAGAAGATAGAAACATTTATGTATTTTTACTTTTTTTTATTATTAAATTTTGAGTTATGATTTTCTTTAAGAGAGTTTGTTTGTGGCTATGAATCCTTATCATTTTTGTCTCCTTAATATATATATATATATAGGATTAGTATCATTACAGAACTCTTAAATTATTTAAGAACTTGAAGAAACTCTTAATAACTAACGTTTTTTATAAAACTTTTTGTATACTAATGTTACTTGAGTGTAGTTTTATCGCTTTTGATATCTATATTTACGATTACAATTATGAAAATTAGTTTTTTACACATATCTATGTTTTTTTACACATATGTAAATTTTTTATCATAAATTTTACACATGTGTAACTTGTGATTTATATATGTAATCAAACATTTTTTTTTAAATATGATAAAACAAGTCTCAAATAATGTTAATATATAAAAAAAGTTAAAAAAATATTTAGTTTTTAAGAGTTCTTTCAAGTTCTTAACTTTTTTTGAGTTCTCAAATGAAACTAACCCTATATATATATATAGGGGAGAAATGAGAAGCACTTTGAATTTTAAGAACTCAATGTAAAAAATTCTTTTACAATTTTTTTTTTGCACATACATAATATATATATGTTACATATACGTAAAACAATTACAGAATTTTTTACGCACCGATCGACTTATTACATACGTGTAACAGACGTTTAAAGTTGTGTAATCACTATACACTTTTATTCTATCTCCAACTTTATTTTTCAATCACATTTAATCTCAACCACATAATCTAATCTATTTAATTAAATGTGTGGTCAAGAATGAAGTTCTTAAAACTCAACAAGGTTCTCAAAATATATCTCCTCTTAAAGGGGTGGGATCTATAAAGAACTACTCTTAAAGAGAGAACTAGAGAACTAATAAAGATTTATTTTAACTTTTTTAAAAAAAAAAATATTTTGCGATTTTTTTTCTTTCCTCCTTCTAATAAGATGATATTGCTTCTAAAAAAAAACCATCGATGTAATGCATATGTGCACTAATGTGTATTACATATATACAATAGTGTTTTATTGAATATAATACAACACAATTGCATTATACAATACATACTATTGAATATATGTAAATACAACAATAATAATTGTACTCAAAACACACTATCGCATATAGGTAATACAACACTAATGCACATATGCACTATATTGATTTTTTTGTATTTTTGGATATAATATAACACTATTGCACTAATATAATACAAAAAAATACACATATGCTATTCAACACTATTGTACAAATCAAAATACACACTAGTGCACATATGCAATAAAAAAAATCGATGTATTGCATTTGCATATGTGCACTACAATGAGTTTTTTTATTATTATTTTTTTTGAGTGAATGGTAACAAAATATAAGAATAATGACAAAAACAAAAATTTAAAAAGTTAAATTAAAAATATTTCTTTACTAGTTCTCTCTTTAAAAAGGAGTTATCTCTTGATCATCTCCCTATATATATATAGGGTTGGTGCCCTTTAAAAACTCTAAAAAGGTTAAGAGCTTTAGGAACTCTTAACAACAAACGTTTTTTTAATTTTCTTTATATATCAGTATTATTTAAGAGTAGTTTTATCATATTTTTAAAATAAATTTTTGACTATATATATATGAATGACAAGTTTACGCATGTTTAAAATTTATGTAATAACAAATTTACATATGTGTAAAAAAAACATAGATATGTGTGAAAACTAATTTTGTAATTGTAATAGTAAATATATATAAAAACGATAAAACTATACTCAAATAAAATAACATACAAAAATTTTTATAGAAACAAATAGTTTTTAAGGGTTCTTTAAAGTTATTAAATAAATTAAGAGTTATCTAATGAAACTCATTCTCTCTCTCTCTCTCTCTATATATATATATATACTAGATTTTATCCCCCGTATTACGGGGGCTGTTTTGCATTATTCTTTTTTAATATATATATATATATATATATATATATATATATTTGGATTTTAATTTTATTTATTGTAATAAAGCTAATAATTAACATACTTGTCTACTTGAGGTTTGATGATAAAATGGTTTCACAAATAAATGATGTGTTATAATCCGGTTTAAAAGATATCTGGGTTTGGTGATACTCATGACATGTTTATTTTCTTTATTCTAAAATTGTTTCTTAATTATAGATAATATCTTTTTTTAAATAAAATAGGATATTAATTTTTAGTATATCCCTATTTTATAAGATTTTCATATCAAATATTTTATGAGATTATTTTTTAATATAATGAGATATTATAACTCGTTAAAGAGCTATCTAGGTTTGGTGAGACCTTTACCTGTGAATTCGGGTCAAATGCGTGAGAAATCTCCATTTACAAATAAAGCAATCTGATGGCTTGAGAGATTGGTTGTTTTACATTTTTTGTTTTTTAATATTTATTTTTTGGATTTTAGAGAATGGAAATGGAGAGAAAATAGAAATGAAAATGGAATTGTAGAGAAAGAGAATTGGTATGGAGAATGAGAATCGTTTCTCTTGTTTGGTACACGAGAAAATAAACAGAGAACTCTACCATACCCAACCCCACCTCCACCCAACCTGACACCACTCACCACCGCAGCCCCACCACCACAGCCCCACCACCACCAGCACCACCACCACAGCACCACCACCACAGCACCACCACCACAGCCCTTTCTTCAACCACAGCCCACCACCACCGGCTGCCGCCAGCAAACCCCCTTCTTCAACCACAGTACACAAGAAATTAAAAAGATTCAAATTTTTGGAACATAAGATATAGAAAAAGGAGGCTCAGATCTGTCATCACTGCCTCTTTGGAGATTTTGTGGTGGTGGTTGTGGTGGCGATGATGATGATGATAATCAGAAGCCACTTGCAACCACCGCCGATTTCCACCACCACTGTCACCCACCTGCGACCACAATCAACCGGTTACCGTCTCTGTGTTCACCACTGCGAACGGCGGAGACGGGGTGGTGGTTGCAGACTTGGAGACGAGGTGGCGGTTGCAGACTTAGAGACGAGGTGGCGGCCGGAGACGAGGTGGTGGCCGGAGACGGGGTGGTGGTCGGAGACGAGGTGGTGGCCGGAGACGAGGTGGTGACTTGCTATGAGGAGGCTGCTGAGAAATGGATTTCTCTTTGTTTTAAAGAGAAATGGAATTCTCTAGTTTTAGAGAAATAGAAAGAGAAATAGAAATGAAAAATGGAAAACAAACAAAAGAAATATTTCTAATTCCATTTCTCCCCAATCAAATCCCTCTACCAAACACCCCCTTAATAATATACTTAGGGTTCGATGATTAAAGAGTTTCATAAATAAATGATATGTTATAACCCGTTTAAAAGCTATCTGGATTTGGTGACACATGACCCGCTTATGTTTTTTACTACAAAATTGTTTATTAATTATAAATAATATCTTTTTCTTTTTAATTTGAATATTAAATTTTAGTATATCCCTATTTTATAGGATTTTTACATCAAATAATTGGTAAGATTAATTTTTAATTTAATGAGATGTTATAACCCGTTTAAGAGCTATCTGGTTTTGGTAAGACCCATACCCATAAATTTGGGTTAAATCAATGAGAGACTTCCATTTAAAAATTAAGCAATCTGATGGCTTTCATAAAAGGGGGGAGCGACCACATCGCGACACGTAGGATTTTAGGGTTTTGGTTTATATATATATATTGTCACACCCCGTCTAGCACAATGCGGAAGCGTATAACGGGAATGTAACAGACACCTCTGATATCAACACATTGTTTATAAAGAAACATTACAAACTAATTTACAATATATTACATTTCTTTGTTCTATCATTGTTTTACGGTCTAGGTGATACAAACAAAACTAGTGGAAATAAAGCTTCTATCGGCACCAGTATCAAATAACACAGAAGCATATTGATCAGAAACAACAAATGTACCTGTTACCACGTTCGGGTCTTGTCGTGCTTCTCCTGACCCAATAACAAACGCGCGTCCCCGAGACGCACTTGAAGTCGATGCTTGGTTTCGATCAGTGACTGCTCCTCGATTCAGTTTGGGGCAGTCCCTTCTAAAGTGCTCCGTGCTCCCACATTCAAAACAAGCACGGCGATTCACTACAGTTGAGTTTTGCTGAGCTGATTGCTGACGAATTGGTTGTGGTCTTGGTAGTTAGGGATGATGGGGTTGGGTTGTCTGGGCTGGTCGGTTTACAATCTCCATACCGATTCGGCAATTGGGACCACCATTGTGTCCAGTCCTTCCACACCTTTGACATATTATCGGTCTACACTCGCCCACATGATGAAAACTACATTTATCACATTTTGGCCACGGTCCCTTGTACCGGTCTCGTTTCACCTCAGAACTACTCATGACATAATTCTGTATTGTTGGGCGTGCACGCTTAATTGCTGGCCTTCCTTGTGACCCTGATCCATAATTAGTTCGCTTCATACCTGATGATTCCCCGGCCATTCTCAACACTCCACTTCTTACTAAGTCAAAAGTCACAATGCCGACTTGAGTCACGGCATTCTCGAATGAAGTGTGACCCACAGAGTTCACCAAACTCCTCACTTCCGGGGCTAAACCCCAAATATAACGTTCAACTCGTTTATCCTCAGGAGTTACTAACCATGGTACTAAGCGGGCCAATTCATTGAAGCGGTTCGTGTATCCCAAATGATCCGCTCCTTTCATCTCCAAACTCCAGAGTTCGTGTTCTAATCTTTGAATTTCGTTCCTTGGGCAGAAATGTTCCAACATCAGTGTTTTGAGTTCAGCCCATGTCATGCGATTCGCCGTATCTTGACCTTTTATCTGTACCGTAGTGTTCCACCACATTAATGCGTGATCAGTAAAAGTAGAAGCAACATACTTGACTATGTTTTCCGGTGGACAATTACTAATATTGAGAACAGATTCAGTTTTATCAATCCACTTGATTAATCCGTTTGGCCCTTCAGTGCCCTTGAAATCAATCGGTTTACAGGCCATAAAGTTTTTGATCGAATATTCCCTTCGAGGGGGATTAGGGTTGTTATTGTTATTGTTTGGGTTCGGTGGGGGATTATTTGCATTGGTATGGGCATTTGTATTAGGTGGGGGATTGTTATTTGTAACTGTTTCATTGTTGGTTAGGGGAGCATTATTGTTTTGTTGTTGGTTTGTTTGCATATTTGCGTTTACACCGGCAGTTACTTGTGTTACAATAAGCGGAATTACTGCCTGCATTTGCCGAGTAATCATCTCGGCTATTTCTGCCTTAGTCATAGGGTTTGCTTTCTTTGGGGCCATTCTATAATGATAAACAAATATAAGCCAATTAGTACTAATTCCAGTCTACGGCACTGTGTAATAATAATCACAATAAATGTTGTGCAGGTAAACCAAATAACATACTGACATTTCACAAATTGTTCTGTACACTGATATCAAAAGTACATAGACTTAGCCTGATAAAGGCCAGTGCTTGCATGTATATATCAAAATCTGTCACTAAGTGACTGTTAGACTTAATGTAGGTTCCCTGGACGGATCTCACGAGATATCTCGATCAACTCAGGTGCGGAATCCCTGCGTAGATCGTTACGAGCGTAGAACACGAATCACACGAACACACGATACGATAAACGAACACGTTATATTATAACTCAAACACGTGATACGATATCACTATTACAGACACACGTTACAGCTCTCGTAACAACTCGAACAAACTAACACGAACAACTGATTAACCTTAAACAGCCCGTAACCTATCAATATAAATACACGACAACTTCGCCTGGCATGTTCAGGCGAAGTTGTCCATAACTTCGCTTGTCTAACAAGTTCGCCTAGGCAAACTTGTTAACAACTTCGCTTAACACATATATAAAACATAATTAACATTACAGACTCGATTACAGACACTAGACTATGAACTACTGACATTATGCACCAACAGACTCCCCCTTGGCAGTAGCTTCATATCTTGATCTTTAAGCACTTGTCTTGTAATCTTCATGCATGTACTCCTTCTCTTACGCATACCGTGACTACTCGCTGATACTTCCTCGCTTCGTCTTTCCAAGCAGGAATATAAAATATCTTCTTTTCATTTAACACCTGCAGATCAGCTTTCGATAAATTAACAAGATGCATCGGATCATACACCCTCAGCACTTCATGTTCGTCTTCGTCTTCCATCACGGCTTCAGCAGTCTGGCAATCAACATACCACCATTTAAGATTCTTCAACACATCTTGAGGCATAGTCTTCATTGGAACCTCCTTAATGCATCGGATCGGTTTGTACTTCATTACCATCCATGGCTTGCCATCTGCTCTCATTCCCCTTTCTTTATCTTCCACTAGCTTTCCCTTCTGTGGCTTTAATAACTCAAACTTCTTTTCTTTAATACTTTCTTTCCACACGATCTTCCCAATAACTCTCGCCATGTTGTCGTCGCTTCGATTAACCAACCCCAATCTAGCTAAATCCTTCACCTCACATTCAGGCAATGTATTGAAAGATCTCAACGTCCTCTTAAAATATTGAATACCATCATATCTTTTTACCACGAACACTTTTAGCTGTTCATCATATAGCCAACAAATAATTCCTTTCTTCGACTCAGCGTAGCCTTTGATATTATAACTTTTCTTGAACATGGTTGGAACAGCAGGCTTCTTAGTTTTGATAAACCAATGAGCATAGCCTTCCTTCCACCTAGGCTGCTCCTCCCATTCAGTCTCATCATTTGCCATCTCATTACCCATATCGGCTTTCTCAACATCTGGGATCTCGTGTTCAACATTTTCCTCAATTATCTCACCCTCTTCAATCTCATCTTCAATCACAATTTCTTCACCAATCTTTTCAATCTCCTCAATTGGCAGCACATCATCATCAAACATCACATCATCATCTAGCATATCATCATCCAATTCTTTCAAAGCATCAATCACATCATCTTCATCATCAACCATCACCACCTCATCACCACCAGAACTGCCAGCCGCACCTGCAGACTCCCCTTGAGCTGTGGAAGTCCCAAGAGCTTGAGTAGTTCTTGGCAACTCACCACCTGCACCTTTCGATGCATTGGGATCATCGTCTCTATCATTTCTCTTCTTTGTCCTTAACTCGTCGCCTTTACAGCTTGTCTCCCCCTGAGATGCCAAGAACTCCTTCATAGCATCTATAATTCTCCCATGTTCAACCAGGAGGGACGACTGTAGTTGATTTTCTGCTACTAGGCGTTGAATAGCCTGGGTCTGGACAAGATTCACCCTTGATTGTTCTGCCACGACCCGCTCAAGTGCAGCTATTCTCTCCGAGTCTGATAGGGTTGCATCGAAATCAAACCTCATGTGAGATGTGTCTTGAGTATACTCAGCAGGGATTTCGAATGAAACCGGGACATCAGAAGCAGCTGTGGACATAACCGCAGGTGGTATCGTGACCGACAACCCTGCAGTTGCAACGACTGTCGACTCAACAAATTGTGCAACCAGCTCTGAAGGAGTAAGCGTTGGAGGTGGTAAAGACACAATCTCCGGAGTCGTCAGCTGACAAGTAGTAGATGGAATGCCGAAAGCTGATGATGTAGCCACCACGGGAACATCCGCGGCGCTTAAACTTGTGACCTGCAGTGATGTAGGAACAATCGACATACCTGACAGTGCGGGCGGAGCGAAACGTACAACTCTTGAAGTCTCTCCAGCTCCCATACCTGCACCTGTCCGTTCCCGTCTTGAACGTCTGATCAGTTTGTGAATATCTTCTTCTTCTTCTTCTGACTCATTATCATCAACTGTCCTCTTTCTCTTCCCAAACGTTCTCTCTTGAGTCACCATCATCCGTCTAGCTTCATTCATTACATCATCAAGATCTGAGTCAGCCACCGTCGTAGCTGCTCTAGTAACATTCACTTCCCGAACCTGTGCAGCAGAGACCTGCACCTCTTCTTGCGGATCAAACCGGTCCATGTCGAAGAATCCTTGGCCGCCAAATGCAGCATCAAGGTCTACATCCTCCTCAGCCGATACAACAGACACAGCAGGTACATCTCGAGTTGCTCCTGCCTGTCGTGGTTGAGGGTCTCTGAACTCATCCCAGTAGCAGGAACATACTCCGGGTTGATTAAATACCCAAACAGTGGAGTATGCCTCGGACGCAGCTCAGGCTTGCTTCTCGCACTCGAAGTCCGGCATTGAGCAAAGATCCGTTTGCTCACACTCTCCACGTATCGTATTGGACGTCGTTGAGGCAACGTGGGAGCAACATGATTCAAGATCACCTGAATGAATCTTGGATACATAATGAACCGCTCACGAGCCATCGCTCTCCTCTGCCTATCGATCTCATAAAAGACCATCTGACTGAAGCTATAACGTTTGTTATAAGTCAGAGCAGTCATTGCGGACTGTATGGTCGCACCCATCCCGTCAGTGCCCGCCTTCCTCCCTGACATGCAGACAATCATTACGTGCATGAGGAAGCGCCACTGATCGAGTAGGAAACCCTTCCTCCGTTGTGTATCGCCCAATGGACCAGAATAGCCCATTCGTAGAAATGCTCCATCGCGGAACGGAGCAACAAACTCTGTAGGGTCATCCCTAGTCTCCTCTCCGAACCGTAAAGCCACCCGTATTTGTTCAGATGAGAACTGAACCTCTTGATTGTTGATGGTTGCTCGCATAACCGGGGGCTCAACGCGGCAATCGTATTCCACAGTCTGCCAGAAATCCTCGATATTGGGTAAGGATATCGGCAGAGTCGTAGTGATAGCGTGGAATATCCTCGAGCGAATGAGGAATGTGATTATCTCGCGGTAATCCTCAACACCGCTCACTTCCGGGTCTAAGGTGATATACATGTTATGACCCGGGAAGAATTGCCTCTGATTATCTCCATCGTCGCCTCCAGCGCCTCCAGCACCTGCTACTGCAGCCATATCTGCAACAAACGAACCAAGTTAGATAAACGTTAAGGCATAACACAAGTTCGCTTGTTACCATGAGCGAAGTTATGAAAATCTGTATAGGCGAAGTTAAAGGTGAGGCGAAGTTGGGAACAACTTCGCTTCATCTTTAAGTTCGTCTAATAATTAATAAATAAAAAGGTCCAGGCAAAGTTAATGATAACTTCGCCTCACCACAACATCACCTCAGGCGAAGTTGAGCCTCAGGCGAAGTTACGGATAACTTCGCCGAAACCCTAAGTTCGCCTGAATCTGAATCGGCGACAGTAAGGTCGATTCATCATCGAAATTTTGAGGTTTCTAGTAAAATTGACGATTAAGAACTCCCAAACACAAGATATTAAGGATATTTAGACGATTAGGTTGTTCATGAACACGTAAAAACAAGTTTTGAAATCCGGTTCAAAAATCCGTCGGTCCGAGGTATCGAAACAGGTCGAAAACGACCTTTGATAAGCATGAATAAACTGACAACACGATGTACCGACACCACGAACCTTGAAATCGAAACGAAATCTGGAAAAAAGAACAAGGAATCGGAAACACAACAAGTTCGCTGATAACTTGTTAAGTTCGCCGGAAAATACGGAATAAGTTCGCTGAGATTGAAAGTTATGAACAGTTTGACCTTAAAAATTCTTTATATAGGGTCAGAGATTATACAGGCGAAGTTACGGTTAACTTCGCCTAGGCGAAGTTATTCACAAGTTCGCCTGTTTAACAACTTCGCCTATATTTACAAAATCAACCCTTATAATTTGAACATTTTGCAACTAACTTTTAAAACTTCCCTTTAAGAATTAAATAACACGATCAAGTCCAAGTAACCAGTTATAAAATCATAAACTACCTAAGCACGAAAAACTTTTTAAAAAATTAAAGTATAAGGGATCAAATTTCAGTCTCAACAGGGACTACTACGTTTTAGAAAAAATCCGAACAGGAATCATACTAACTACGTGACTGTCACATAGATCCGTGTTTAGCTGTATTATGACATAAGGAAACAAGTTGTAGGCAGGTAAATAACTTAAGATGGTTTTCATCGTTTCTGTGATACGAGTTAAGTTCAATTAAGCTCAAAAATTAAGTGGGCAACAACTCAGAGATTATGATGCCTCCTATCTATTCTCAAAGCGTATTTGGCTTTCCCCAAGTCACCCCGAATTGACTTCGACCCGTAGTGTCTGATTAAGTTTGTAAGTACTCTTCATCTGCTTCTCGTTCTCTTTCTTACTCCATGATTGAGAAGTCTTGACATTATCAGCTCTAGAATGTTTCAATAACTCATATATATATATATATATATATATATATATATATATTTTAATAAACATTTGCATAGACTTCAGAGTAGTAAACAACTGCAAGTCCCGAATCTGGATCATTGCAGTTTCTTCATACACTATCCTTACGGGAATCAGAACACTTACAGGCTCGTGTATGACTGGGTAATCGCTTTTCTGCCTATCATTCGGAAAGATATATATGAAGACATGCAGAACTCTTAAGAAGTTTCCACGTAAAATCGAGTAGATTTAGTTTGTATCACATCTACTTTTACGCACCATAAAAAGCTACCATGTCATACAATGACTGTCCTAAAGCCTTTTAAGCCTAATAACTTCACTAGTTAAGCACACAGAATCAGTATATCTATCATTTTCCAAGGTTGGATCAATTTTCTGTTAAACATAGCAAACGAACTTCTTACGAAGTAGTAGACTTTAAAAAATAATTTCATTTCCCAAAAAAAGAAAAATTTTAACATCAATCGCCCCGACCAAAACAAAGTCTTCAGGTAAACGGCTATCCCGAAGATCCAATGGATCAGCTGGACCGACCACATAGTAGTATGTGTCCTTCTAACTAAGTATGATCAACTAATTTTCAGCGAAAGAATGAAAACTCATCATAAACCGCCCCGGTCACTTTCAGTCATCTTGTTAATGGCTATCCTCATATTCTACAAGTAGAATTGAGGACCAAACATATCCTAAGACACGTCCTTCAAACTGAGGTAACCGACATAATTTTAAGCGATAGTGACGTTTTTTTTTTTAAAGAAAAACAAACATAAAAAGCATGGTTACTCGGGATTGATCATCCCATTCAGCTCAATAAGGTTTTGAAATCTTGTTTTGTCAAACGCTTTAGTATATAAATCAGCGAAATTATCAAGCGTATCCACCTTTTCGAGCATAATCAGTTTATTCTCAGCACAATCCCGTATAAAATGATGACGTATGTCAATATGTTTAGTTTTACTGTGCTTCACTGGATTGTTAGTTACTGAGATAGCAGCTGTGTTATCAATGCAAATAGGAGTAAGTAAGAAATTCAGACCATAGTCGCGCAACTGTTGTTGAATCCAAAGAACCTGGGAGCAGCAGTTGGATGCTGCCATGTATTCTGCTTCACAGGTTGAAATTGCGACTGAAGTCTGCTTCTTGCATTGACCCGACACCAATCTGCCACCAAGAAACTGACATCCACCTGTTGTTGATTTTCAACTCTGATTGCACCCTCCATAATCAGAATCTGTGTAAGCGACTAGCTCCAAGTCTCCTCCTCTCGGGTACCACAACCCCAGCTTCGGCTTGCCCTTGAGATACCGCAGTATCCTCTTCGCACCCTTCAAATGAGATTCTTTTGGGTTTGCCTGAAAGCGTGCACAAAGACAAACAGCAAACATTATATCAGGCCTAGAAGCAGTTAAGTACATTAAAGAACCTATAATAGCCCGATATTGAGTTGGGTCCACATCTGCATCGTTGTCTGAATCAGCACCCAATTTGTGATTGACGCAGACTGGAGTATCAAATGGAGAGCTGTCCTCCATCTTGAATCGTTTGAGAACATCATGGACATACTTCGTCTGATGAATGAACATCCCATCCTTCTTCTGATCAACCTGCAATCCTAAAAAGAAAGTTAGTTCACCCATAGCACTCATTTCAAACCTTTTCTTCATGACGGCCTCAAACTCCTGACACATGGAGACTTTTGATGCAGCAAAGATAATGTCATCCACGTAGACTTGCACCAGCAGGAAGTCGCTTCCTTCTCTCTTGAAGAACAACGTGCTATCTATCTTTCCTCTTTCAAACCCATTTTCAAGCAAGTAATCTGATAAAGTTGAGTACCAGGCACGAGGTGCCTGATGTAATCCATACAATGCCTTGCTTAACTTGTACACGTGGTCAGGAAAGTCTGGGTCAGGAAAACCCGGAGGCTGCTCAACATACACAACCTCATCAACTTTCCCATTCAGAAACGCACTCTTCACGTCCAACTGAAATACCTTCATCTTCTTATAAGCAGCGAACGCCAAAAACAATCTAATGGCTTCCAATCTTGCCACAGGAGCGAACACTTCATTATAATCAATCCCCTCTTGTTGATTAAAACCTTTAACGACTAGCCTCGCCTTGTTTCTTATAATAATCCCTTTCTCATCTCTCTTGCACTTAAACACCCATTTTGTGCCTATCGCATGCACATTCTTCGGTTTTTCAACCAAATCCTATACTTCCATTTTCTTGAACTGAGCCAACTCTTCTTGCATGGCTTCGACCCACGAGCTGTCCTTTAGAGCCATTTGATAGTTCTTCGGTTCAATCTGGCTTATAAAGCAGGTGTACAAGCATTCGTTGATTATGCCTGTCTCCTTGATGCTTGTGTAAACACAGGTGTGCTCATTCAAGCTGCGTCTTGTTTGTACACCGGAGGACACATCACCAATCACATTCTCCAAAGGGTGATCTTTATGAATTCTCGTGGTCGGAACAGAACCGACATGCAAATTGTCTTCCAAGTTAGAAGAGAGCTCGTCAATGGTTGTTTCATGCTGAGAGTGAAATGGATTGAAAAATTCTTCTTCAGTCGAGGCAGCAGGGGTATCGATAGCATTTGATGAGGAAGGTTGACATTTATCGATCAGCTGTCTTTGCAATAGATTTTCTTCCTCATCAAGGATCATCTTCGTAGCAACTCTCTCTTCTTCTTCAGCAATATCCAAATACGGTATGTTAAAAGACTTAAAAAGTTTAACATAGTCGAAAAACTCAGCAGGTCCGTTGCTTGGTTTTGCGGTTGGTAACTTGTGATATCGGTGTTACACACCACCTCAACCTTGCTGGTCGATGTATTAAAGACACGTCTGTTGGGAGTCCCAACAACATAACCGACTAAGATTCCTTCATCGGCTACTTCACCAAATTTAGAATTTGTCTTTAAAATCGAACAAGGGGACCCGAATGGTTCAAGACCACTCAAGTTAGGCTTCCTCCCATGCATAAGCTCATAACACGTTTTACCAAGTCTTTTAACAGTTAAGACTCTATTCAGAACATAGCAGGCTGTAGCAACAGCTTCAGCCCAAAACACCACAGGAAGCTTCGAATCAGCCAGCATTGTTCTGGCTCCTTCAATTAACGTTCTGTTCTTCCTTTCAGCCACTCCATTCTGTTGCGGTGTATACGGAGCGCTGTATTGGTGTTCAATCCCTTTCTGAAGGCAGAAGATCTCCATCTCAAAATTCTTGAACTCCGTTCCATTGTCACTCCTGATGAACTTAACCCTTTTATCCATAACGTTCTCAACTTTGGTAATCAAATTCTTCACCATCTGAGCCGTTTCATCTTTTGATTTCAGGAAATATACCCACGAATATCGTGAGTAATCATCAGTGATCACCAAGCAGTAAGAAGTACCTCCTAGACTTTTTGCATTC
The DNA here is from genome assembly GCF_021521415.1 of Bidens hawaiensis. Lineage (NCBI taxonomy): Eukaryota > Viridiplantae > Streptophyta > Magnoliopsida > Asterales > Asteraceae > Bidens > Bidens hawaiensis. The sequence goes on from NW_027493827.1 coordinate 221,470, forward strand.
ACGGGACCGAAGAGATCCATGTGAAGCAATTCTAGGGTACTGGCAATTGAATTGACCTTCTTGGTGTGATGGGATTTCTTGTGCTGCTTTCCCTTCTTGCACGGTAGACATTTGTCTTCAAAATTGAAACTTTTCAAGGGAACACCCAGCACCAGTCCATTCTTGACAATGTGGTTCATCTTCCGAAGATGAATGTGCCCCATTCTCCTATGCCACAATTCGGACTCCGATTCGCTCGCTTTTGTCATAAGGCATGATTCTTCCGAGGCCATTTCAGTCGATCTCATATCCATAATGTACGTATTCCTCTCACGTGGAGCCTTCATCACAATCCACTCCTCTGGTATCTGAAAACCAGGATGTAACACAATTGCTTCATTCTTTGTGAAGTGTACGGTGTACTCCTTATCACAAATTTGCGACACACTCAGCAGATTGTGCTTCAATTCTTCTACAAAGTTAACTTTCTCCAATGTCATCTTTCCGTTCGACACCGTTCCCATTCCTGTAATCTTTCCTCCACTTTCACCGGCAAAGCTCACTCTCCCTCCTTGAACAGGTTTCAAATCGTGTAACAAGTATTTGTTACCCGTCATGTGCTGGGAACAGCCGCTATCCACAACCCAAAGATTATTGGCAGCCCTGTTCAACTGTTCCTGCACGATAAAAGCAAAAGATTAGAATCTAGGGACCCAAGACCAATTGGTCTTGGATCTATACATCCCGAACTTCGGCTTTTCAAAGTTAGTACCTTGATAATTCCTGTAAGTCCTACTAGGATACCTTCTTGTAGATTGATTGTGAGGCCTTCCAGACCTTAGTGAATTGAAAGAATTATAGTTTGTTGTTTGGTTATTAGCAGTGTAAAACTGAGATCTGTTTCTATGTAAACCTGAATTAATCACTTTTTTGAATTTTGAATGGTTTTCATTTTTACTGTAGGACCGATTCGGGACTCGGTTTCCCAACGATTCACGGGGCAACGTGTTAGAGTGCGGAATCCTCTAACACGGCGATTCGGTGGTGATCAACGGACACGTAGGTACGATTCCTAAAGGGGTTTGACGCCTAGGATTGGAGGAAACGACCAAGAACACGAAGAACAGTCGAGAGAGTTTCTGTAGGCTGCTGGTTCGTGAGTGTGTATTCTGTTCTCTGCATGTGAAATTTCCCAAGTAACGTTTATATACCGAAGACTCATTCGGTCGAATGAGATACTCATTCGATCGAATGAGATATGGTTCGATCGAATGAGACCTGGTTAGATCGAATGAGATCTGGTTCAATCGAATGAGATCTGGTTCGATCGAATCAGTCACTGATTCGATCGAATCAGCTTCGTTTGACATTTTCAGTACGTTAACTTGGTTTCACGATCGTTGGTTTCATGTTGAACCAACCTGATAGAACTGGGGACATACATGTGACATTTCATGTCCTAACAAACTCCCCCTTGGAGCCAGTTCTATTTGCCTATAACCAATCGAGTTCTCTTGCTCGATCATAACTCCCCCTTGGAGTTATCTCACTCTCTCTTTTCTCAAAACTAGTGGTGCATACGTTGCATCCACAAACTCCTTTCTTCATGGAGTTCTCTCTTGATCAAATGGTACAGTCAGTCAGACTTACCATAGGTTCCGCATATCCTGAGACGCTGTCAATTGGAATTTTGGATTAACATTTAAGCACAATTGTATTAGATTTGTAAAATTGACATTAAAGCATAATCTATCACAATATTCCAAATCATATTTCATTCAATTCAAAACAATTACAATCAGAAGATTTAACTTTGAATTACAACAAGAAACAAGATAAACGAAAGACATGACAATTAATCTTTAGTTTCTTGGGCATACTTCTTCTGTTGTTCTTTCCAATTTGATCCTGCATGTATGTCATAGGCAAAGCAAATCCTAATGACATTTCTGTACGTTAACGCTTGCTCTATGTCTTCAGGAGCATAAAGAATCTCTGTCTTGTACAACGTATAGACATCCTCCCTTGACAAATTTGTGAGCCACATTGGATCAAAAATACGAATTGTGCTCCAGTTTCAATAGTCATTGAGCACAATAACTGCCTCATGCAGTCTTCCATCATAGTACCAATGCCTGAATGATTTGTAGAAGTCCTGCTTCATCTTTCTAAGAGGAATCTTCTTCATTGTGAGTGGTGGCATGTACTTCAAAATAACTTTTGGCCTGTTGGTGATTGGATCGATCTCCTTTTTGCTTATATATCTCTTCGGCCTTTGTGGTGTGATCATCTTCCATTTTGTGTTGTACTCTTTTCGCAATACACTCTGATAATACGTGGCAAATGGAGATGAGTTGGCGTATAGCATATCAAGATAATTCAGACGGTTCAGATCATAAGTAGGAAGGGTCTTCAAATCAGTAATACGTTGAAAGTATTCAACCCCCCTTTCTCTCTTGACAGCTACACAGTTAAGATCCTTCAGACATGCCCAAGCGATAATTTCTCCTGAAGTTCTGCGACCCTTCATCTTATATGACGTTGTATGAGGAATAGTCGGCTTCGCTTGTCGTCTGGATCTAATCTTCTCAAGAATAGCATTGAATGCTTTCTTGCATTCCTCAGTTTTCTCTAAAAAATCGGCTTGATCCGCTTCAGAAGGCTGTTCCATATTGTTTGACCTTTCTTCAGCCTTCTTCTGTATTTCCTCCTCTGTTACATTTTGGAAGAAACTTGCAGAGTTAGGAAGATCGTCATTTTGAGACGTATAGTATTCAGGATACTCTTCCTTTGACAAGTCTTCCATTTCAACTTCATCAAATTGAGAAGGATCGACGTGTGAGGGATCAGTGGCCGTTGATGATGATGAATCAGGTGTAGCAGCAGAAGAAGACATTTGTTCTGTTGGAGGCAAAGCCAGATACTTGCCTGTTTCTACGTTGGATAATTCAAACATTTGTTCCAATTCTTCTTCTGTGAAATTATGAGAAATTTCACCTTCTTCCAAGTCTCCACTTGTGAAGTTTCGCTGCTCATTTGGATTGTCCAGTAGAAACGTGAAAAATTCTGCTGCAGTTTTTGATTGCAGCGGTTGGACATTAAACGGATCATCGTCACCTGTTTGATTAAACAACCACAATTTAACAGCAATTTTAAGTAAACATATGTAATATCATAAACATGAAATACAATATCATTACATATGAAACTGAGTCTATACAAAAATCATCATTTAACAAGATTTAACATTTAAATCCTCACTACATTCACTCAATTCACTCTCTAGTACCTTCACCTCCATCATCTGAAGAGTCAAGTTCGTCTGTGTCCACATCAACATTTGTTGGACCTTCCAAACGTAGAACATATCCTTTCAATTCGGTTACTTTCGCCTCAAGGCTTAGATTTGACTCTCTTAGTTCCTTGATAGAAGAGCCCTGATCAGCGACAGTCGCATTCAGCTGACTGTTTTCAATTCTGAGCATGTCGTTTTCGGCTCGAAGTTGGGCAATCTGCTCATCTTTCAGTCGATTTTGTTCTTCTTGCCGTCTGTTCAGCTCTTCTTGCTCAGTCTTGAACATGAACATATTCATCATAGCCTTGTGAAGATCAGCCAGTTCTGTTGCAACCTGAGGAGGTATAGACATTTCAGGTTGAGGTTGAGTAGTCGGTTGTGGTGCTGATTGTGTTGCTGGTTGCTGTGTTGGTGGCGGTGCTTGTTGAACGGGAGGAGCAGCAGACGAAGTCCCAACTGATTGTAACGTTGGAGGACGTGGGAGATCAGAAAATAAACTCCGATACTTCCTTGTAACCTTCTTCTTTTGCCTCTTCGCAGGCCTTTCTTCGCCCGCAACATCCTCGGCCCTAACCTCACCAGCAAAGTGCACATCCGATGCACTTGCTTCATCACCAGCATCCAGAACCTCAACGTTAAAGAATGAATCAGCCTCTTTTTCGGCATCTGTTCTGGTGTCTGCCGGTACCAGCTTCCTCCTCAGTGTCAGATTCGTCGCTGGTTTTCTGATAAGGTAAGTTCTCGACGTCTGAATCACTGGCGGCATTCCTCCACTTCCTCTTCGGAGGAGCCTTGTAAGACGGATTTGTCACGTGCCCAAAACACCGTTTGTGTGGTGGTCTTGTGGGGCGATCCTTGTAAGATTTTAAACGGTTGAGGGTTTCGTTCTTCATGTGGTCCAGTTTCACCACATCACCCTCATTTTCTTTCAGTAGACCCGGAGCTTGACTATCGACGATCATTTGCACAAATCTCGGGTACTGTAGAAATTTCTCGCCCGCCCCTTGTTTTATTGTCAGATTTTCCACCATATGGCTGAAGGTCATCTGCGAGAAGTTGTAGGGGCGGTTCATCACTAATGCAGCCATTGTGAACTGCATGCTTTCCCTCAATTTGTCAAAACTTGTTCTTTGAGGCCCTAAGCAGTGCATCACCACGTGTGCCAGATATTTTAACTCTGGACACAGATTGGCTTTATGGAGTAGACCGGCATTCAGGTCACCATCGTACTTCATTCTTGCAAAACATCCTCTGGTTCCAGCAGGATGTAACCCAGTAGGATCTGAATCAGCATCAGCAAATCCACAGACTTCCCTGAGGATTTGGGCAGATACAACAATTCCGTGCCCTCTAACATTGGAGCGAATTACCGACGGCACAACAGTTTTGTCATGCGAGGCATTCCTCCAGAATTCCTGTTGAATTGACATAATGGGTTCTACTACCCTTGAGATAGGTCCGTGAATCCTGGACCGTTTCAGGAATTTGATCATTGTTGCAAAGTCTTTCCCATGGCTTGCCTTTTCGTCGAGAAAGGCTACAATATTGTGCTTGATTGATGTTTTGAAGGGAACGAAAACTTCTGCAACTTCAGCCATTTTATCTGCAAACATAAACGTGTTAGAACGAACAGATATCGAAAAGACTGAATGCGTTTAACATTTTCAAACTTTCTGGACTGGTTCAATCGAATGAGCAAAGATTCGATCGAATGAGCTACTCATTCGATCGAGTGAGCTACTCATTCGATCGAGTGAGATGTAGTTCGATCACAGACAGTCGAATGAGATAGATATCATCTTTGACATCTGATTCGATCGAACTACTGATCGAATAAGTCTCATTCGATCGAACAAGAGACTCGTTCGATCGAGTAGACTGATTCGACTCCTTCAACTTCAGCCCAGAATCTGAAGAAACCCGATCGACATTTTCGATCGTTTAAAGATACGCAACACACAGATAGCATCAGTTGAAGTTTATTAACATGTATCAACATTAAACTACAAGACTTAAACGATTAAAAACAGTTCAATATCAGTTTCGTTCTAAAGTCCGTTTCCGAGAACTAAAACGACCAAAAACATGATCAAAACACGGTTAAAATCCAAAAAAACTTACATTTTATTGATGTACGTGAAAAATCGAATAAGATGAATGGATCAAAACGAGGGTTTCGCGTAAACAATTTTGAGAGTAAATTTCCGTAAATTTTTTCGAATAATACTGACCGATCGAATGAGTCTGAGTATTTATACTGTTTCTGGACTCATTCGATCGAATGGACTTGTTCGTTTGGACCAATCGATCGAATGAGAGTCTATTCGATCGAATAAGTCTCTCGCAACACTTCTCATTCTCACAACAACTGACTCGATCGAATCGGCTCATTCGATCGATTTACTCGATCGAATAGCAACATATTCGATCGAATGAGGGAAAAACTTTGGAAAAATAAACTTTTAAACTTTTTATTCCCTGCCATCGATCGTGGTGCCTTTGAACCTGCAAGAAAACATAAACATTTGATACTTGGTTAGTTTCCTTAGACATTTTCCGATAATGAGAGCTTAGTTCCTACAGAACATATAGATCATAAGACATTAGTAAACACACGGAAAAATATCAGGCACAACCATCTTTGGGTTTTCTTGTCACTTCTTCTTTCTTTCATGCACAGTTTGTTGCGCAGATAAACATTTAGCAACCTGCATGAAGTTTTCTGTCATTCCTACACACTGGATAAACATTTAGTAGGATCAGACAGGGATCAGACTACCTGTCACGATGATTTCTCATCGATTTTCAAACAAACAGAACTAAATAAATAAATAGAAATAAGGGAGGGACAGGGATCAGACTACCTGTCACAGGATGATTTCTCATCAACATTAAAGCAGAATAAAAATAAAAATAATTCAGAATAAAAATCTTTTTGAATTTTTTTTTTTTATAATATTCAAACTGAAATAAGTAACTGTATAAAATTTAAAATACAATATTTTTGGTTGAGAAGGATCTATAATAAGAAATCATACAGACTTATTTGACTATCTACTGAGACTTTTTGTGATTTTTCACATATATTTTTTTTTTTTTGATTTTTCTTAATAAAAGAGTATACAATATTAAACTAGACATAATGAACATTCTTTTTGTGAGAAAGATCCGAACATGGGATCAGTACTGACATTGTAGCACTCAGTAAGTTCAATATAATTTCTTTTGGTCGATGCATATTACCGATGCGATTATGGGTATATTTGTCCATTTAAACTTAAACAAACATCCTCTCGTCTGTCAATGACCATTTGATAATTGCTTGTGATCACAGCTATGTATCCCACCATATTTTGATTGACTCATGTAGGACCTCACAACATATTGAACAGTCAAATCGGCGCATCTTATTTTTGACAAACGACCATAAGCTTATAGGATCCCCTTTGTTCGCTTTTCATCAAATTTTGTTGCTTTTCTCATTCTTGCGAATTTAATTAGCAACTTGATGATTTTATCATGTTTTCACATACGTGTTCGGTATTCATCTACTTGTCCCCAAATCATTTATTTTATATTTTTTTCAGGAGATATCCAAGTTATCAGCGCTGTCCAGGTCGATACTTACGTATCACAGAGGGAGATAATAACTTTAGATATACCAGTATGGAAGAGCGCTGTCCAGGTCTATACTTACGTATCACAGAGGGAGATCAATCCAAACCGGTGGAGCATAAGATATTTAATACAGATATCCAAGTTATCAGCGCTGTCCAGGTCGATACTTACGTATCACAGAGGGAGATAATAACTTTAGATATCACAGCATGGAAGAGCGCTGTCCAGGTCGATACTTACGTATCACAGAGGGAGATCATTCCAAAGCCGGTGAAGTATAAAATATTTAATACTCCTCCTTAATCAATGTTTAAAGCATTTGATTTAGAAGGGACTTTCGATGAAAGCAGACCTGCAACACGAAGATCTAACATTTTTTTTAAGAATTTAGCTTTTGGGGGAACCAATTTGGGCCGATGGTAATTCGTGTACGCGTGATAAGACATATCCTCAATTGATATTGATCTTTAGACAGTGACGTCTCGTCAATTTATCTTAGATGTACACCCACAGCTGACAATCTAAATGATTTAGATAGGTCAAATCCAGACTCAATTCAGTAAGATAAGCCTACCAATATATCACATTAGTACTATGCATGACCAATTTTTCACTTTATATCTTTTTAACATCATGCTACTGTCAGTGTGCCATCACTTCCCACAGGTTGGATACAATTTCTCATTTTCTGAATATATGAATGTTTTTGGATAAAAAAATTTAAATTATTTCGCCCCGATCAAGTCAAAGTCTTCAGGTAAACGGCTATCCTGACGATCCAAAGGATCAGCTGGACCGACCACAAACGAGTATGTGTCCTTCTAACTAAGTATGAACGACTATTTTTCAGCGAAAGAATAAAAACACATCATAAACCGCCCCGGTCACTTTCAGTCATCTGGTTAATGGTTATCCTCATAATCTACTAGTAGAAGTAAGGACCAAACATATCCGAAGATATGTCCTTCAAACTGAAGCAACCGACATAATTCTAAGCGATAGTGACGTTTTTTTTAATATAAGGAAAATGAGAATAAGCTATACAGAAATAAAAATCTTTTTGATGTCTCAGTATGATAGCGTCTGTGTACTATCATCTTTCTTGTAACAAGATCAACTTCTCAAAAATTTTAAAATTTTTGATGTTATTGGGTTTTTGTATTTTATATTGTTTTTGGTTTTTCTTGAAACCTTTCTCCCCCAAAAAATTATAAAAACAAAATCTTTTTGGATTTTTCAAATTTTTAAGAAAAGAAAAAGTGAAAAACAATTTAAATGATATCTTCAGGAACATCATCTGATTGACGTTTAACGCCGTTGATCTCTAGCAAATATAAAAACCGTGGTTTGTCAAATGATTTAGTGAAGAGATCAGCGCGTTGTTCCTGAGTGGGGATTTTTACCACATCGATTAACTTCTTTTCGTAACAGTCACGAAGGAAGTGATATCGAATTTCGATGTGCTTCGTTTTGCTAAAATGGACAGGATTTTTGGTAATTGAAATTGCAGCAGAATTATCAATATATATGGGAGTAGTAGAACATTCAATACCGTAGTCACGCATCTGTTGCTGAATCCAAATAACTTGAGAACAGCAACTGGCAGCCGCAATATATTCCACCTCAGCTGTTGAAGTGGAGACTGACGTCTGCTTTTTGCATTGCCACGTTACTAAACGACTTCCAAAGAACTGACATCCTGCTGTTGTTGATTTGTAATCGAGTTTACAACCACCATAGTCCGAATCACTATACGCATGTAGATCAAAGTTATCATCATGAGGATACCAAAGACCCCAATCTGGAGTACCCTTCAGATAACGCAAAATTCTTTTGACTGCAATAAGATGGGAGACCTTCGGCTTTGACTGGTAACGTGCACAGAGACACGTAGCAAACATTATGTCCGGTCGAGAAGCAGTCAGGTACATTAGAGATCCGATGATCCCTCTATAGTGAGTTGGATTGATCAATTCACCCTTCTCGTCAGGATTAATCCCGTGATTAACCTCTAACGGAGTTCCCTGTGAAGAGGAACTCAACATCTCGAACCGTTTCAAGATGTCATTGACGTATTTTGTCTGGTGAATGAAGACACCGGAGTCTGTTTGATCAACCTGAAGTCCTAAGAAGAACTTCATCTCACCCATGGAGCTCATTTCAAATTTTTCTTGCATCACTTGTTCAAACTCCTTGCATAGTGTTTTATTCGTGGATCCGAAAATGATGTCGTCCACGTACACTTGTACCATAATGAGATCTCCTTCTTTCTCCTTTGTAAATAACGTGCAGTCGATCGTTCCTCTTCTAAACCCGTTGTTCAGAAGGTGTTTGGATAGTTCCTTGTACCAAGCTCTCGGGGCTTGGTGAAGACCGTACAAAGCCTTGTTGAGCAGGTAGGCTTTGTCCTTGTGATTTGGGTCTTCAAAACCTGGAGGTTGTGCCACATATATGGTCTCTTCGATGTGACCGTACAAAAAGGCACTCTTGACGTCCATCTGATATACTTTGAATCTTTTGAAAGACGCATACGCCAAGAACATCCGGATTGCTTCCAAACGCGCAACCGGAGCATACACCTCATTGTAGTCTAGGCCCTCGATTTGCCTAAACCCTTGGACCACCAGGTGGGATTTGTTGCGAACAATCACTCCACGATCGTCGCGTTTACATTTGAGTACCCACTTAGTGCCAATTTTCTTCTGTCCTTTGGGGAGATCCACCAGCTTCCACACACCAAGTCTCTTGAACTGTAATAATTCTTCTTGCATGGCTGAGACCCAGTTAGCGTCTTTCAGCGCATCGGTGATGCTGCGTGGTTCTTCTTGTGCTAAGAAGCATTCATGGGCATTTAGCGCAACTGATCCTGACTCCATCATTTCAGTGTAGAGGCCAAAATTCAGTTGTCGACGTGTTTTGACACCCTGTTGAATGTCCCCTATAATGTTGTCTTGTGGATGATCACGTTCAGTCCTGACCACCGGATTGTCAGGAACGACAACATTTTGTTCCAAGTTAGTTAAGTTCGGCTCAGGAACTGGAGCGGTTGGTGCCTCTGAAGTAGACGTTAGAGGCTGATCTGCATTTGGCGCTTCTTGATTTGACGATGAAGGTTGTGGAGTAACCTGTGTCGGTGCCGATTGTACATCATCTGCTGGTGATTCATCTTCAGATTCAGATTCAGATGACTCTTGAACTTGCTCGCTAGACTCTGTGGAGGAAGACGATGATGGACCAGGATGAGGTGAAGATTGCTGTGATTCATCAGGAGGTGCATTTTGCGCCTCATACATCATCTGAATAGCAACCTCATACAAATTGAATGACTTGAACAATTTGTCAAAATCAAACAACCAGTCTTCTCCTGACCCCTTGGCTGGTTCTGTATAGCGTTGAACGTCGACATGGTACCATTCTTCAACTAATTTTGTTGATCTGTTGAAGACACGTTTGAGAGGTACACTGTAACCCAGAAAATAGCCGTTGATGATCTTCTCCTCGAACTTATTACCGACTTGCCTTTTAAGTAACGTGCAAAGAGCTCCAAATGGTTCCAGGTGCTCTAAATTAGGTCTCCGTCGTTGAAGAAGCTCGAAGCTTGTCTTGCCGTGGCGCTTGACAATGCCTACCCGATTCAATGTGAAACAGGCGTTGGCAATTGCCTCACTCCAAAACGTGACAGGCAACACTGAGTCTGCTAACATTGTTCTAGCTGTCTCGATTAACGTTCGATTTTTCCTTTCAGCAACCCCATTCATTTGTGGAACATACGGGGCACTGAACTCCTGAACAATACCTCTTTCTTTGCAGAAGTTTTCAACATTCGCATTCTTAAACTCTGTCCCGTTATCTGTACGCATTCTCCGAACCTTCAGATTGTACTGTGACTCAAGAGTTGTAACTAGCAGATTTATACACCCAAATGTCTCGGACTTTGCTTTCAAGAAAAACACCCAAGAGAATCTCGAATATTCATCAGTAACCACTAGACAGTATGAGTGCCCAGAGATACTTTTGACGCTGATTGGGCCAAAAAGATCCATATGAAGGAGTTCCAATGGAATATCAATCGAGTGGAAACTCTTAGACTTGTGAGACCATTTTACTTGCTTTCCCGCTTTGCACTGCACACACGAATCAGGGAGACGGAAACTTCTCAGATTAACTCCCTCAACTAGCCTGTTGTGCACAAGCTTGTTCATGTTCCTGACATTAATGTGTCCCATCCGTTTATGCCATATGACAGTATCACGTTCGGATGCCTTGGACACAAAACATGTCGCTGTTGGAGACGATGACCCTGCCTTAGCCATTTCCAGAATGTAGAGATCACTCTGGCGTGCGGCTGACATTAAAACCTTGTCTTCAGAAATGGTGAAATCCTTAGCCAAGATGTGGCAGTCTCGATCATCAAACATAACTTTGAAACCCTTGTCGCAGATTTGACTTATCGACAACAGGTTGTTCTCCAACTCCTTGATGAAATTAACCTTATCAAACGAAATTCGCCCATTAGAAACAATTCCTTGGGCCGTGATGTAACCACCTTGATTTCCTGCAAAGGAAACTGCACCTCCTTTTATCTGTCTGACACTGGATAGGAGATTCATGTTTCCAGTCATGTGCCTGGAAGCTCCTGAGTCGATGATCCACATGTTGAATCTTGGATCATACAGAGCAACCTGCACACAAAAAATAAAAGGTTTAAATATCATTGGAAACCCAAGCCTTTATGGTCTTGGGTTTTCCATTATCATCACGAATTAACAATTCAATCCATTTACCCTCATTAACACCGTTTTCTGTTTGACATTGTTATCAACAGTGTTGTCTTTCTTTTGTTTCCAACTGTCAGTCTTCTTCTCAACATGTTTGACATAACTGGTTGAAGACTGACTTTCACTTGTTGAAGTGGAAACACTTGGGCTAGAGGGATTCGGTGATTTGTGTGGTGAGGTTGACTGAGGTTTCCTAGGAGAAACCGACCGCGGTGTGTGAGACCGAGGTTGACTTTGAATGTCAACGGTCGGTCGCCTCATAGGAGTTGACTTGACATATCTAGGATCCGTGTACTTGTAACAGAATCTTGCTATATGGCCAACCTCTCCACATGAGAAACAGTAGTTTCTCCCCCTTTGACGTGGTGGAGAGTAATAACTTTGTTGTTGTTTGTTACCATAGTACCCCTTTGATTTGACATTTTGGGGTGAAGTCTGTCTGGGAGGGGGTTTTGGAAAATTATGTTTTTCATTAAAGTTACCCTCTCTGACAAACTGGGTACCATGTTCCACATGCACTTTCTCAGATTTATGATTAAACTTGTTCTTCTGAGAATTACTTGTTATTGCCTTTGATTTAGATGTGGATGGGCCTGACTTAGTTGTGGAACCTAAGTCTGTGGCAACAACATTTGGTTTGGTCTCAGGAGCCGGGTCAATGACTTCTTTACCCTTGGACTTTGAAATTTGGTTTGTGTCCTCGGGTGTTTTAACATTTGAGTCATCATCTGGCACAGCTCCTGGTGTGCTCACAAATTGGTTCAGCACAGGGGGTGGGACATTGTGATATCCCACACCTCTTTCCTTTTTGCACCGGAACTCGGGGATAATGTGTTCTAGCAAATAAGAGGAATTGGAGTAACTTTTTAATTTGAAAGTCAATGATTCAAGATCAGCTTTTGTGTTTTCCATTTCCTTTTTCAAGACATTATTTTTATTGATATGAAAATTTATAGAATCTTGTTGATTTAGAACACATATCTCCAATTCCTTGTTCTGACGCTTAAGGCTATCAACTTTTTCTTTAAAAGCAGACTCTTTCTGCTTCCAAGCCTTGTTTTGTGCAAGAGCGTCAGTCAGTTCAATTAAAGATCTTGAGGCTGCTTGTTTATAAGCCTCGAGATCTTCAATTCTCTCTTTCAGAGAATGAATTTCTTGTTCAGACATTTCACATTTTAAACATTTGGTATTTTCTGGTTTGGGAGTAGTAGGGTTAGAACTTACCTTTGCATCATTTGACGTCTCTGCCATGAACGCGAAGTAAAGATTCCCTGCTCTTTCCAGAAAAGATGCAGACTTTGCTTTTGACAGTACCTTGTTGACTTCTTCAACAGTAGCAGCTTCTGCAGGAATTGTTGAACTTGGAGATGATTGAGGAACATTTGACTCTTTTTCTTGATCCTCCATAATCTCCACTGATGTCACCTCAGCTTCATGCTCTCCTTCATTTACTTCAGTAGCTAGCTCCTCGACAATGTATTCTTCATCAGTTGAGGAATCATCAGACCCAGATTCTGAGTCTTGATTCACAATGTTGATGTCAGCCATGTTAATGCTGAAGTTCCAGGACTCTCCTTCATCACCTTGAACAGCAAGAGCAGCTTCATTGTTGATGTTGGCGTTGTTCGCTGTTGTTTGATTCTGAGGGACCAGTTGTCTCTCATTGTTGACATTTGCAGCGGCTGCGGCAGGAGTAGATGAAGTTGAAGTAGTTCAGAAGGGATATTGGTGACCTTCCCTCTTTGGTTTAGAGCACTCCTTGGCAAAATGACCAAGTTCGCCACAGTTGTAGCATTTAACTTCTGTTTTATCAAATCCAAACTTGGATTTATTGTTGATTGAAAGAGCTTGGCCTGTTTTCTTAGCCCACTTTCTAGCCCTACGGAACGCGCTGCCAAGTGCCCACATTATGTCGATGCGTTCCATATCGTCTTCATCTAGCTGTTCATAGTCATCGCTGTCCAGATGACTGTTGCCAAGTTTACCAGCCACCATTAAACTGTATGATTCAATTATTGTGCCTAACGTTGCCATATGTTCTTTGGCAACTTCCACCGTTACCTTTCCCAAGCCTTCAGTGTTTAACGTTGCCTTTTCAGTTGACTTGGGTCCGGAGTTAGAACTTGAATTTCCGGAATTTGATGTTGGTGGTGCAGAAGATCTCGTTTCGGTCTCCTTAGATTGATTTGACATTGAGGAGACAAACGCAGTCTTCATTGGAGCATGGTCATTTGAATCTGACATTGGTGATTTTGACATGTACAGCGACTTGTCAGATGTTGCTCTGGGTTTCCTGGAGGATGCTCTTAATTCAGCGTCTTCCTGTCTGATTTCTTTTATAAAGTCAGAAAGAAGAATCGTCTCCAATTGATGACTTCTTCTCATCACAGTCAGGAAGGTGTTCCAGCTTGTTGGGAGTCCTTGAGCGAGACATCTAACCTTTTCAGTCCCTGTTGTTTTGACATTATAGGACTTTAGCTCTGACATAAGATGATAGAACCTTGACAGCAACGATTCAATGTCTTCTCCGGATTCTGGACCAAACAAATCAAATTCACGCTTTAGCTCCCGTGCGTGAATTTCTTTAAGTGACTCAGATCCTTCGCATCGTTCAACCAGTGCGTTCCAAAGAGTTGATGCTGTTGTGAACTGATTAAACTGATGGAAGAGATCGCTGGAGAGAGCTTGAGACAGTAAGGAGAAGGGTTTCTTCTCAACATCAAAGGCTATCTTTTGTTCTTCTGACAGCCTAAAGTAGCTCAGGCTTTCACCATCATCGTTTGTAGGATGCACCCACGATGTCTGAACCGCTTCCCATAGTCCAGGATTCACACCTGTGATATGAATCTGGAATCTTGTCTTCCAGGTAGTAAACTCATTGAGTGCCATCAACTTTGGAGGCTTGTTGAAGCTTCCAGATTCTGAATCACTCTCAAGGATCGATTGGATCCTTTTGTTTGTACTTGAACTGGTAGACATGTTTGCTTCTTTGCTTTAATCTTTGATCTTCTAATCGAAAGTGACTGATTCGATCGAATGTACTCTTTATTCGATCGAATGTGTGTTGATTCAATCGAATGACTGACTGATTCACTGTTCTGGTCTTTCGAAGCTTATCCGATCGAATACGATCTAGTTCGATCGAATGAGGTGACAGGTTCGATCGAATGGATGTCCGGTTCGATCGAAAGGGTTCTGGCAGTCGACTAAGAAAGAGATCGAATGGGTGGATCGAATCTGAGACTTGTTCGATCGACTGGAATCAGGTTCGATCGAAAGGATGAACTGATTCGATCGAATGGACTTGGCGCAGATCACGGCGGGAAAAACTGATTCGGTCAAAATTCAAACTGGTTCGATCGAATAAGAGGCTTATTCGATCGAATGAGTTCCAAAAATACGACTTGTTCGATCGGGATTTATGGAATTTCCAAACTTAGAAGATTTAACCAGATTTTCGGTTGTAAATTCAATAACACGAATCCTAGTTGGTTTGGAAGCAAAAAATGACTCTTTTAAGTGTATTAACACTTAAACAAATAACCAACCAAACAAAAATGGATCAAACGTTTAAACCGAAGAACACGATGAATGTTCTTGTTAAAACCCGGAATTTTAACACCAAATCTTGAGATCAAAAACCAAAATATATGACTTTTATGAGTTTTTGATAAGAACACAATGAACACCAAGAACAAAAACACTTGACTTCGAAAATTTTTCAAACAAAATATATGATTTTCACGAGAAAAACACGAATATCACCACGAATCTTTCGTGAATCAAGAACCTTAAGCTCTGATGCCACTTTGTAGGACCGATTCGGGACTCGGTTTCCCAACGATTCACGGGGCAACGTGTTAGAGTGCGGAATCCTCTAACACGGCGATTCGGTGGTGATCAACGGACACGTAGGTACGATTCCTAAAGGGGTTTGACGCCTAGGATTGGAGGAAACGACCAAGAACACGAAGAACAGTCGAGAGAGTTTCTGTAGGCTGCTGGTTCGTGAGTGTGTATTCTGTTCTCTACATGTGAAATTTCCCAAGTAACGTTTATATACCGAAGACTCATTCGGTCGAATGAGATACTCATTCGATCGAATGAGATATGGTTCGATCGAATGAGACCTGGTTAGATCGAATGAGATCTGGTTCGATCGAATGAGATCTGGTTCGATCGAATCAGTCACTGATTCGATCGAATCAGCTTCGTTTGACATTTTCAGTACGTTAACTTGGTTTCACGATCGTTGGTTTCATGTTGAACCAACCTGATAGAACTGGGGACATACATGTGACATTTCATGTCCTAACATTTACCATTATTATGATTACCATTAGGCTTATTCTCAGTTTTATTAGGCCTCACACCTCTGAATCGCTGCTTCAGAGGGCAATCTGCAACTAAGTGCCCTAATTGATTACACCTAAAACAACACCTATGCTCAACTTTTTTATCAACCGGTGTTTTAGATGTCGAGGCTTTATTACCGCCCGTTCGTCTCACATATGGTGGGACAAACGGGTTTAGTGGAGTACTCTTTTTATTCGTCTTTTCTTTCTCTCCAGCATTGGGTAATACCACCTCCTTTTTTGCCTTACCAGACTCGGATGACTTATCCGAATCCGATGAGACTGGACTTGGATCAGAAATTTTAACACTTGAAACAGGCGAACTTGTTTCGCCTCCACTAACATTTGGTTCTTTACAAGTTACTTTAACTGGTACTGTCTGAGCAACCTCAAAGTCAACAGATTTCTGAACACTAGGGTTAATAGTGTAATTGTGATTATAAGGTGGTGGAACCTCATGATAACCAATTCCTCCTCTCTTAACAGAGGAACCTTGATCACTAACAAGGTGATCAAGAATAGCAGAGAAATTTCTGAACTGCTCTAGTTTTCTATTCAGTTCCACCACTTTTACCTGGTGATCAGCAATCTGTTTTTCTCTATCAGCAATTAGTTTGGTTTTTTCTTCCAAAACTTCATAGCTTAAATCAATCACTTCAATTTTTTCAGCAAGTTTTGTTTTTAGACTTTTAACATCTTTTTCACAAGCTTTTATTTTGACTTTATAGCTATTTTCTCTTGCTTTTGTAAAATGATGATATTCTTTTAGGGTTTTAAATTCAGCATCCAACCTAACATACTGATCGGTTATAGGTTCCAATTGCTCAGACAAGTTTTCACATTTAGAACATGTAGGTTTAGAACATACCTCGGAGAGCTGGTCTTTAACATCTGCCATGAAAGCTTTTTCTTCTCCGTTAACCTTCTCACATTCTTCATTTTCAACCTTCGCCAAATTTGCTTGCTCAAAAGTTTCTTTAGACTGCAGGTTCCAGTTGTATTCACCAGCTTCTCTGGACATCATGGCACTATAATCTTTAGAACCCCCATTTTGCTGTGTAGACCTGCCCTGACTTCGTTCTACACGCTCATTCCTGCATTCCTTTGCAAAGTGACCGTTTTGCTGACAATTGTAGCATCTTACCTTCGTCTTGTCGAACCTTGGCCTTCCACCGACAAACTTTCTTCCGGTCTTATTCATAAACCTTTTCACTCTTCTCACGATCATGGCCATCTGCCATTGTAGATCCATTTCTTCCATATCATCAGCATCAATCTGGTCATAGTCTTCATCCAACATAGCTGGATCAACAATCTTCCCCTGAATGTAGTTCTCATAGGAAGCAATGAAAGAAGCATAGAGACCAAACTGCTCTTCAGCAGATTTGACACTCATAGGCATCTTAGAGTAGTTGTTGCTGGGAACACTTGGAAAGCAACTACTCTTTCTTACCTGGGGTTGAGAACCACTCGATCCACCTGCTACATAGCAAACATCACCATTTGTGTTGACTGACACATGTCCCTCATGTGATGAGTTTGCGCCCGACTCTCCCTTCGAGTAGTAGGCAGCAGATTCAGTCTTCGATCCTGAGCTAGTGTTGACTTTAGCTCCATACATACCTGGATCTTGAACCTGATCCGTAGGTGTCTCATTTCTAACCATGTTAAGCTCAAAGGTTCTGAGCTTGTTGACTGCCGTTTCTAGATCATATGTGGGAAAGTCTTTGTCTTGCCTCATCAGCACAGTGTACATCTCCCATTTTGGTGGGAGAGCATCTAGAAGCTTCTCAACTATTTCTTCTTCTCGGTAGGAAATTGAATAGTTGCTCAATTAAGTCATCAGATGGTAATATCGAGTGATAATATCATCTAAAGATTCATTCTTCAAATACTTGAAGACTGAGAACTGGGTTTTGAGCAATTTTATCTTTGAAGCACGGATTCCTACATTCCCTTCAAATCTGTTCTCAAGAGCTTCCCAAAGCTCTCTTGCTGACGTATACTTTCTAAACGTATGAAGGATCTCTTGTGGAAGAGCCATAGTAATAGCAGCATGAGCCTTGCTCTCGGCCTCATACATCTTTTTCTCTTCTTCTTCCATTTTGCTATATTTTTTTGATTTGATCACGACCTTCATACTCCATAACTGGTGGAATATAACCATCCTGGATGCATACCCACATCTTCGCATCCTGGTATTTGACGTATTGTATGAACCGATCCTTCCATGCAACGAAATCGGTTCCCTTCAGCAATCTTGGGGCCTTAGTAGCTGACCCTGCTTCAACTTCCATCTTCACTAACTCAGAGATGTTAATCGACGACATCTTTCCCGAAAAGTAAGAAACCCGAAAAATTAAATTTTTTTTTAAAGCACTGTAGGCGAAGTTACGGATAACTTCGCTTTAGTCTTAACTTTGCAGAAGAACTTCGCTGATGATTAACTTCGCTTAAGGTAAGCGAACTTAGGAGGTAGGCGGAGTTGCAGAGAACTTCGCTGAGTTAGGCGAACTTGAGAAGGTAGGCGAAGTTGTGGATAACTTCGCTTAACCTTATATATTCGCCGAAACCCTACGTATCCTGACGGCAACTTCGCCTGATGAACACGGACGTTTTTGCAGATCTGAAATCTGGATTTTACGAGGTTTTTGACGGTGCAAAGGCTTGAATACGATGGTAGGAGGTAAGATTGACTCAAAAACACAGAAAACACGTCCCGCGAATAGTCGAAACGTGACGATTTCTACACCCGCGTGAATATCCCGAACCACACAATCGAGCAAAAGCTCTGATACCAATTGTAGGTTCCCTGGACGGATCTCACGAGATATCTCGATCAACTCAGGTGCGGAATCCCTGCGTAGATCGTTACGAGCGTAGAACACGAATCACACGAACACACGATACGATAAACGAACACGTTATATTATAACTCAAACACGTGATACGATATCACTATTACAGACACACGTTACAGCTCTCGTAACAACTCGAACAAACTAACACGAACAACTGATTAACCTTAAACAGCCCGTAACCTATCAATATAAATACACGACAACTTCGCCTGGCATGTTCAGGCGAAGTTGTCCATAACTTCGCTTGTCTAACAAGTTCGCCTAGGCGAACTTGTTAACAACTTCGCTTAACACATATATAAAACATAATTAACATTACAGACTCGATTACAGACACTAGACTATGAACTACTGACATTATGCACCAACACTTAACCCTATAAGGGTCAGTGCTTGTAATACTGTACAAAGTTGTGCCCCATATTAACATAACATACTACTATATACATACATGGGGTATCAAAAGATCATGTACACATAATTGTAATATTCCGCATCTATCCATACAGACGATAGACTAACCACAAACATAAAAATAACAGCACCGTAATCACCCAGTAACAGTTCCACAGCCGAACTGTCACCCTATCCAAACAACAGTGGTGGTAGTCATCTGACTGCTGCAAGTTCAGTACTATCTGATGTAACGTCGATAAGTACTGGGTCACGTCCCTCCTCTCCTGGTTAATGTTAGCTATGGCTATCGAGTGGTCTATCACACGGTCAGTCAGAACAGCCATCCAAGAGTTGTTTCCTGCGTTTGGGAGGTCAGGGCGAGGGGTAGGTATATTCAATGAACGGGAAGATGAAGGATCTACCCTAGGGCGTGAAGGTCCTCCCCGGTCGTGGGTAGATCTGAATGGAATCGAGGTAGGGTCAATCGGGGTTACCCTAATACGAGCAGTCTGCCGGACTCGCGCAGTAGCTGAAGTCGTCGGCGACAGGTGAATGGGTGAAGTGGGTAATCTGGCTACTCTAGCAGGTGAACGATACTGACTGTTAACTTCGTCTTGATCCCTGCGTGGTGACCTGGGTGGATAACTATCGCATCTGTAGCCAGATAGATCAGGCACATTCCTGGGTAGCTCTCTACAAATAACTTCTTCTTCCACCTCTTCCTCTTCTTCCTCCGGCTCCTCTTCTGGGTCTTCTTCTTCTGGATCCTCCTCCTCTGGATCCTCCTCTGATTCTTCTTCGGGATCCTCCTCTACAGATATTACCGGTTCTTCTTCCGGTACGTAGTCGTTATTCCTTGACATGAGTCTGCACAAAGGTTAGTTATAAGAATAATAACTATTGCTATCGCTAACTATTGTCGAGGAGATTAATTAATTAAACCGAATTTAATATTAATTATATTAGAATATAATATTAGTTTTATTAAAATTTTAATTATTATTATTATTTAAATCAATATTGAATATAAATGAATATAATATTCATAGTAAAATTTACCGTCATCAACAGTATCGTACGTACACGTATTCATACACCTTATTTCAGATAAGCACGTATGAGCGTTACATATATATATACTTACACATTACCTTTTATACACATATGTTGCCATTTTTACCTAACCACACGTTCCGCGACTTCTCCAAGAATTCCCTCGTACAAGCAAGTCTGTTATTATGTTCCGGACCACAATAACTCACTTGCCCTACAAGTTCATCCCGGCATCCATCAGTATATTACATTAATTTATTATTTATATATTTCCCAGAGTTAATCGAGTCTACGGTTATATTTTAGGTACCCTAAGGGATAACCTAATCCTTTATAACCAATGGCTCTGATGCCAACTTTTGTCACACCCCGTCTAGCACAATGTGGAAGCGTATAACGGGAATGTAACAGACACCTCTGATATCAACACATTGTTTATAAAGAAACATTACAAACTAATTTACAATATATTACATTTCTTTGTTTTATCATTGTTTTACGGTCTAGGTGATACAAAAAAAACTAGTTTGTTAACTATACATTCTTACTACTAACTCCCTTGCTTCTATTCACATAGCATCAACCACGCACTTCAGGCAAGTAACAGATCACCAAATTACTCCGATTTAGGTACACCTGAAAAACAGTTTAAAACGAGTCAACTACTAGAGTTGGTGAGTTTCACGAGTTTCAAGAAATCAGTAATGAGTATTCATAAGTCAACACTTGTAATCATGAAATAAGTATGTATGTATGTAAATGAAATATGTGATGTAATTATGCTAAGCTACAGTGAAGCCTGGACTATTCGTGTTGCGTGCCTCAATTTCCAACGCTCAATCAACCACTGTGGCCCCTTTCCGCCCACAACATGCCCCGGTAGCTATGTCTAACACTACATAGCTGGTTCGTAAAAATAAAATATGGACATGTGCAAACGGGATAATGTCTCAGCAACCGTGCTGGCCCCGCCTGGGTTTGTCAAACCAATAGTATTATTCACAAGCCACCGGCTCGAAGTTAATCACTGTGATCGTGGGGACTTTCGTGTGTTAGCACTTAGATAATTCACATCATTACATGTTACAGATAAGTATATGTAATCAAACATGCTTTTCACCCCAAAGTTCGTAAAACAGTTTAAAAGTGGGGTTATGAAACTCACGGTTTAGTAGATAATCAGTACTGTATCAGCTCGTGGTTTGTTCGGTCCGCTATCAGTAGTTCCTATAATCAATATTATAATAATATTAATATTTTAATATTATTATAATCTCAATACTAAACTGGGCTGTATAACTAATCTGGGTATAGCTGGAACGCCCAGAAAGTGGCAATAGGCTTAGGTTGTGATGTTGTTCAATGTCTAATACTTAGAACTGAACTTGGCTCAGATTCTCGTTTTCCCAGCTGGGCCAAGTTGCTCGTTTACGCATTCAGAAAACAGTTATGGGAAAATAAGCTTGAGTAAATGTATTGGTTAACAAAATGATTAAGTTATAAAGAAGAATCACCTATTAGGGTCCCGGATTAGCCACGGGGCCCGTTTCCGTTTATTCAGTTTGATTGAGAAGAAACGCGCACAATCCACCCGGATTGTCCAGGTTTCTCATAGAAAAGTTCATTTTTACTTAATTAGTTCAAAAATATGATTTTTGATCACTCTTGGTGTTTTGATATTCCCGCAGATTCACTAGTCGCGAACTTGCGGTTGTTATAAAAACTGAATTTGTTTAATATTCAGATTAGCATAATTAATTAGCCGTTAATCATTAAATTATGAAAATTTAACCACTTATCAATTAAAATATTTATATTTTTATAAAAATATTTCTGGAATTTATTTACTGATTTATTAATTTATAAAAATTCATTTTATCAGCTGTATTTCGCCTGAAAATCGTCCGTTTACCTCAAACAATTTCCAAAAATTTCACAAAAATTCCTGAATGCTCTAATTATGTCCCAAATCAATCTGTATCAATTCCAGAATGTAAAAAATTTGTGCAATATTCTTTTCGGC
Source organism: Bidens hawaiensis (assembly GCF_021521415.1). Lineage (NCBI taxonomy): Eukaryota > Viridiplantae > Streptophyta > Magnoliopsida > Asterales > Asteraceae > Bidens > Bidens hawaiensis. Next base: position 243,828 of record NW_027493827.1, read on the forward strand.
CCAAATTCGGCTATAAAAATTCACACGAACGCATATAAACAAAACACATTTAAACTTCTCCAAATGATCCCAAAATTCATATGTGATCAAAATACATCAAATATGAGTTCCCAGAAAATTTTCATAATTTTTGAAGTATTTTAGCTATTTTTCCCAAATAAACGTCCCAATTCAGTAATAAATTCGCCAAATATTCTCGGATAGTCAAAAAATTACCAAATTTAAACAGGGACTTATTTACGTGGTCCCTGTTGTCCCTGAAAAATTTCAAGTCCTAACAATATGCAAATCACAAACTTAACCTAAGTAGCCCGTAAGCGAGTGTTTCGGCATTACCTTAGCGGGTTTGGCTCGTTTCCGACTTTTTAATCAAGTTTTCAGGTTCTTGTGCTTCTAAGAAAGCTAGGTACAAGTCCTATATCACAAACCAAGCAATATTTCATCAACATAACAGCCCTTAACTTAGGGTTTCGGCTAGTGCACAAAAACGAACTTTTGAACCGTAAAAACGTCGTTTCAACCCTTTAATCCGTGTTTATGGCCAAAAAAACTATGAAAACAGGTTCCTTACCATGTGTATGATCAAAACATGTTTATGGACCATTTTTAGGATTTTTACACGGTTAGGAATGATTTTTAGTAACCAAGACATGTTTTTATGGTATTAAACAAGTTTAAACAAGTTCAAAAGCTACTTATTTAAGCTCTTTACCTTAGGGTTTGGAGGTTTTCTAGAATTTTAGGTTGCAGCTGCTTGGACCTCAGTTTTTATAAACCAAATTGGATAACCAAGCTTCCTAAACAAGTTTTATAAAAAGAATGGGGGGTGGGGGTGGGCTGCGGCCGGAAGAAAGATTGGGCCCAAGATGGGCTGTTTTGGCCCAATGATCTGGTTTCTCAAGCCCAAATACGAAAAGCCCGGTCCAAATTTAGTCCGGATTCGGTTTTTGGCGCGAAAAACTTATTGGGTGCGTTAAACAACGCGGAAAACGAGTGTTTTTCGGCTAGTTTTGTGTAAAATTATAAAAACATACTATATGTTTGAAAAAATCAAAAAAATTTTCACGGATCGCTTAAAACATTTCAAATAAGTGTTTGGTAAGTCTTTTTCGGCTAAACGGATGATACAATGCTTGATTTATAACTATCTTTCGCGTTTAAATCTATAGCGGGTAGTTAAACGAGCATATTTCGTTTAACTTGTTTGCTATCAAACTAAGACCATATTTCTAATATTTTAGCTTGTATAGATCGTATATCACTTATAGATGGCCCCCCGAGATATCTGAGTCATAACCCGACCCGTTCGGTTGATCGTTCGTTTGTTACGCAAAAGACGTTTATTTGCTTAATCGGTAAATACATACTGAGGTGTACCTTGTTTTAGCTCAAATGACACACACACACACACACACACACACATATATATAGAGAGAGAGAGATAGTTATTTAGTTAGCGGTAGGTTAAAGTAAAAAGAGATAGTTTTTCAGGAAGGGTAAAAATAGATTTACGCATTTGAATCTAGGATTTTGTGGTTGAGATTATTGTTTCTAAAATATCAAATAGTTTCCTAGGACCTAAGATTTTACGCTATATAACATTCAAACTTCAAATTTTATGTCATTCTTACAATATTTAGAAAACTTTTTATTTTTATTCAACCTTTTTCTATATAATAAATTATACAAAATTAAATGTAGTTTCCATAGTTTTTTTAAATATAGTTATTTTTAAAATATCTTTCTCTCTCTCATACGATTTTCTAGCATAAAGTTGAACTAGTTGGTTTTACATTAAAAGCGTAGGAAGCGATGAGAACGTGTAACTTGTACGTTGTCGGTTTTACAAGCGTAGGTTATATGCGTCCTTTCATTTTGTGCGCTCACGATACATTACAATTGTGTGTTGTTACTGTGTTGTTATAATGCTGTAATTGAATAGTTGTGATTATAAAACAGCATAGTTATAAATAAAATAAAACAATATAGCTGTAATTGTAAAACCGAATAGTTATATGTTGCATTTTTTTATGATGTATTTTTTTGTTGTTTTCACCTTTGTAACTGTCATTGTATAGAAAAATATTTTATCTAAACTTTAATATCCTATAAATTGTTCAGGTTCGAGAGAGTGTCGGTTATGGCGGATATGGCAAATTTAAAGATCCAAATCCAGATAACTGCTCAATTTTTAACACCACATGTCCTTTATGGGGTTTTTCTGATTTTCAAATTTGGTGAACCTAACCAAACTTCAAGTAAACCAAAGTATGTCAACTTGAAGTACATAAAAGAGAATGAAACTGTGCATGCGTATTTCGCATCATGGAGAGACGACAAGTGGATGATGATTGAACTGTACCGGTTCTTCAATAATGAGGATGCTCGTGATTTTGAGGTTTTACTAGAAGGTTTCTCACGATATTATTGCAGAAATGGTGACGTGTATGTTGAAGGCATTGAGTTTAGAGCCCTTGACGATGCAAGTTTTCGAATTTGGTTCTGATTTTAGATTCTTTTGTTTATATAGCCATGCCATTCCTTGAAGAACCATCTGTGTTCAACTTCAAAATACCAAAAGGAAGAATTTTTTGTGTATTTTCTAACTTGATCTTATTATTTTACCCAGGTGAGATCAAACTCTAACATGGGTCAGATGCAACAACTTCCACCTCATTATGCAAAGGTCCTTTCTTATAATCCATCTATCAAATTTTATAAATTCGTTAAACCCCGGATTGATGGAAATTGTTCGATTAAGTTTAATGGGTTTATAAGTATTCTTACGGTTTTGTTTATCTTATCTCACCATAAGTGCTTTTTATGGTGCGGGGGTCCTTTTTTATTTTTGTTCTAACTAAATTATCTCTTACTTCTTTTGGTTTTGGTTATAATCGTTAAACCCTTTGATGGACTGTTGTTACAGCTAAGTAAAATGAATGGGAAGAAAACACATATGCTTTCTGCGAAGGAGGTTCTGAGTGACTCTGTGAAGCCTTTTAAAGTCATGAAACTCTCAGAACAGGCCAGGTTTGTTTTCTAAATATACCTCTTTTGTACATTTCACATTATACCTCTTTATACAACGTATTTGGTTATGTTTAGTTAAATAGTAAGTATATATCCACATGATGATTAGCAATAGTTGAGCATATTATATTGTATTGTATTCATAGCTATTTGTCATACAAAGTGCCAAAGACATTAAAGTTTCAACTCTTGAATCTGGTGAAGTATGTGCGTTATCCCATGACTTTTTCAACATGCAGATTTGGAGAAGTGATTGAGGTTTTATCACGACAAGTACTTCGTTTCCAGTCAGGGATCCTCGGAGACAAATTGTCACCAGACACAAATTATAGTTGTTACCTGATATTCAAGCTTTCGGAAAAATGTCGAGGCCTACATTGTCCTGTAAAATTACGAGATCTACAAGAGAACCGTAGGAACAAAGGGACTAAAGCTCTTTATTTTAGATTCCCAAATGCATGGAATATGCTTGATATCAACCATGTCCCTAAAGAAAGCAAAGATGGATGGATGGAGGTTAATTTGGGGATGTATAAATCACGAGATGCGTATGACTATGGATGGATAGATGTCGATTGGAAGCTTATAAGTTATGAAGGAACAATGTCTGGCCTCCTTGTAGGTGGCCTTGAGTTTCGGCCGGTGTAAGCATAAAAATCGCACAAAGACCCGATCACAATATTGTGTTCTTATTACCACATATTTGCGTAACTTTCATTGAAGTCCTGAGGTTTGTTGGAGTTAATTCCCGAATTGAGTTATGGGTCAGGAAGGTGGGGCCGGTTCGAGCTAATGGATCGATCTCATTAATTAATTAATTAATTATTATAATTAGAGATAATTATATATTTTATTTATTAGATAGAGATGGAATTTCATTTAATAGATAAATACGAGTTTGTGTTTTACTCTAATTGTAATCAAGCCTCTATATAACCTCAAAGAATTCATGTAAGGGTTATTGGAGAATGGATCAAGTTTTGAGTTATTTTCTTGATTAATAAAATTGGTGAGTTGTGCCAAAATATTCTCCAAGTTTAGTTCGTGTTCAATTCGATATGGGCCATTAATTGGTATCAGAACCGAGAGGTGTATCGAACAACCGGGTTTGTGTTCGAGCGGTGAGACGAGGGGTGTATTGTTGCTGATCGAACAGAAGGAAGTGTTCGGTTCAAATTCAATTGAACAACATAAGCAGGAGGGTGAATCAAAGGGACCGAGTATACCTACTGTTAAACGTGTTCAGAAAGTTCAAGAATCTAAGCCGCCACCGCCGGAAGAAGAGCTCGCTGCTGCTGTGTGAGTTAGACACAGCTGCCGCCGGGAAGAAGACCGCCGCCGCCCGCTTACGTCAAGACCGAGCCACGCCGGGAAGCTACTGTGATCGACGAACAAGTTAATAGGGTCGCCGTCACCGCTCGAGTCATCGGGGTTTCGTTACTAGTTATGATTTGCGATTGAACAAGAAGATTGGTTCAATCGTTGGTTTTTGGGTTCACATATCGGTTTTCTTGGGATTTTTGGAAAACGTTTGAGAACGTGACTTGCGAGAAGGTTGTTTTATGTGAGCACTGATTTAATAAAAGGCAAAAGGAATTAGTCTTTTATGGTGAATCCGATCTGTGATGAAACAACAAAATTGAGGAAGACATAATAAGTTGATTTTTGTCTTTTGTGGTGGCCTTTAATTGTCTTTTGCATAAGATTTGTTTTTTTCAAAGAGGTAAACGTGTACGAGGTTTTCCGAGCAAACGGGTTCGGTTCTAAAAAGTTGTTCAGGGCTGATTTGTTTGTGTTTGTTCCTACGGACTGGAGCAAGGGAGTTCGACAACATTAAGTGTTTACCAACGGAAGAAAAAAATGACGTCAGTGGCAGGTGACGAAGAAAGACCGATAATCCAACCCAAAGCGACCGGGGGGGATATCACTACAGGTTACCAAATTGAATGGAACAAATTACATCACATGGGCGATTGTGGTGGAAGCAATTTTGGACGATCAAGGGTTATGGGAAGTCGTTCAACCAGAAGAGGGTGCGGCTATTGATGCGAAGAAGAATAAAACGGCAAGGTCGTTTTTGTTTCAAGTGGTGGAAGGTGATATTCTTCTTCAAATTGCTCAACACAAGAATTCACGAGAAATCTGGGCGGCTTTGAAGGCACAATATGTTGGGGCCGAGCGAGTCCAAAAGGCTCGACTCCTAATGTTGAAAAGTGAATTTGAGAAACTCAAGATGGCGGAAAACGAGACTGTTGATCAGTTTGCAGGAAAAATAACCGGTATGGTTTAAAAGGCAACGGGTCTTGGTTACGTATTCGAGCAAGATGTTTTGGTGAAAAAGTTACTCGACGCGGTTCCAAACAAATACTTCAACCTGGTAGCCTCAATCGAGCAAACTGTTGATCTCGATAGTATGAGGTTTGAAGATGCTGTTGGAAGATTTAAGGCGTTTGAGGAACGTCTACGAGGAAGAAAGCGCGCTTCTGAGTCTCAAAGTCAGTTACTTTTCAATTGATCAAAAGGTAGTTACAAAGGAAAATCTTATGATCAGTCCGGTAACCGAGGTAGAGGTGGGCCGAGTTCATGGGAACATGGAAGAGGCCGGGAAACCGGAGGACAAGGATCGTACCAAACCGAAGGACGGGTAAGAAAAAGGAAAGATCGCTCCCAGATTAAGTGTTTTCGGTGTGACGAGATGGGACACTTCGCGTCCTTGTGTCCGGAACGAAGACGAGCAAACTAGGAAGCAAATCTGGCTGAAATGAAAGAACAAGCCGATAGTGATCCGGCTGGTTATTTAAATCTTTACGAGACGGTTTACTTAAACGAAGAACGAGTTAACCCGAAAAGGCTTGAAGCTGAGAAAGTGGAAGAAGGCACTTGGTATCTCGACAACGGAGCGTCGAACCACATGACAGGTAACCAGTCGTATTTTTCCAAACTCAACAAAAGTATAACGGGTAAGGTAAAATTCGGGGACGGGTCGCGTGTTAATATATGTGGTAAAGGGAAGATTTTATTAAAATCGAAAACCGGAGATGATCGGGTTTTATCCGATGATTATTTTATACCAAGTTTGAAAAATAATATAATAAGTCTCGATCAAGCAACGGAGAACGGGTGTGATGTTCAGATGAAGGAGAGTTATTTGCTCTTGTATGATGACAAGGGTAAACTTATGATGAAGGCGTTTCGAACGAGAAACCGGTTATACACGATTAAATTAACAGTGGGAGTTCCGGGTTATGTTGAGAAATCCACGCCGATTCAGGAAAAGTTAGCCGATTCGGGAACAAAAGATGATCAAGGAAAACTGTTGTTCGCTCGATTACATGACAAGAATCGCAACCAAAGGAGCGGTTATGCGAGTTCATGCGGCCGAGGGAATGGTCGGGGACAGGGTCGTAAAGGAGGTCGAGTTCGGGAGAGCCGAAAGAACAAAGTCATGGATCAAGAGAAGTTCCAAGAGGTGAGGACCAAGATGATGAGGACCAATATGGTTGTGAAAGCCGAGAAGGTCAAGATCGTGGGTCAAATCAAAAGGAACAAAAGAGACGTGTTCAAAGTTAAAGGTCCGCTTATTCTGGTTCAGAAATTAAGGAGGTGATTGTTGGAGTTAATTCCCGAACTGAGTTATGGGTCAGGAAGGTAGGGCCGGTTCGAGCTAATGGATCGATCTCATTAATTAATTAATTATTATAATTAGAGATAATTATCTATTTTATTTATTAGATAGAGATGGAATTTCATTTAATAGATAAATAGGAGTTTGTGTTTTACTCTAATTGTAATCGAGCCTCTATATAACCTCAAAGAATTCATGTAAGGGTTATTGGAGAATTGATAAAGTTTTGAGTTATTTTCTTGATTAATAAAATTGGTGAGTTGTGCCAAAATATTCTCCGAGTTTAGTTCGTGTTCAATTCGATTTGGGCCATTAAGGTTGTATGTCAAAGTGGTAATAAGAGTTTATGAATCTAATCCTCGTTTGTATTATTGATTGTGATTATTAACTTTATTACAAATAACCCTTAGGTTTAGTAAGTATGACAAATTACCCACGTCCTTACGCTAGATTATTCTAGCTGTCACACCCGTAATCTTGTGACTCTAATGATCAGTCCCTTCATCTCGATTCAGTCTCGGTAATGCCTTCGTGAGAATTTCAGCCCTTTGACGATCTCCTCTAACATGTTCTACCTTCACTTATTCTCCCTGAATGCTTTAGAATTCTTCAACAAGTGAGATGTGAACTCACCCCGTTGTCCGTTCGTATCTCTTTGATCTTCTTTCCCATTTCGCTTTCAATTTTCTTCATGAACTACTTAAGATGGTCGACTACTTGATCGTTCGTTTATAATGAACACCCACATGTAATGGTTAAAGTCGTCAACAATCAATGGATCTGTGTTGGTTACCACCATGTGTATTAGGAGTTATTAGTTTGCAAACGCCGGCATTAATCAACTCCAATGGTGCCTTTGCATTGTAGGGAATGTCCTTCTGGAATGTTGCTTGTTTACCAAGCATACACAAGTCGCATACTTGACTGGTGACTCGAATGGTCAATTTTTGGCAACCCAATCGGGAACTTTGAGACTTTTTAGGGATCAAAATTTAGATGTCCTAAATGTGTGTGCCAAACCCTTGTCTAATCTTGTAAACATACCGGAGAAGCTGTAGGTCCCGTGGCGGATGGATCTAACAATAATCTTGGATCAACCGAGCTAAGCGGTCTCGGATCTTGAGATGTTATTTCGGGTTTTAGAGAGAGAGAGACGAGAAAGAAAGAAAGATATGTATGTGTTACAGAATTTTGGCAAAAGGTTATTCTTCTCATGGCATGCTCCTTATTTATAGAGGAGCATGCATGAGAGGTTTCTTTATTTACATAATGCCCAATGGGCTTGATTACAAGTTTTTCCCTTGGGCCATTACATACAAAAAGAACTATTAAAGCCCAATACATATAATTACAATACAAAAGACTAAAATAAACAAAATGGGTCTAACAATCTCCCTCTAGTCTTTAGTATTGAAAACCGTCGGTGTCGTAATCCAACCAGCCGTCCTCGGGCAGTGGAAGTTCAACAACTCTCTTAACAAACTTGTTGAAGGCTTCAACTATCCGGTCTGTGTTCTGACAATCGATGTCCTCGACGGTTCCCAGGGATGAATTGTAGAGCTTCTTGATATCTTTTATGTGTAGCCCCATTAGCTTGTGCTCGTCAAATACATGAATCTCAGACTGATTTTTGCAGCGTATGACGACCTCCCCTGTCGTGTTATCGAACTCCCAGCCAATGAAGTCTCGGAGGATGTTAGTAATATAGGGATCACCATGGTAGATGATATGACAACCTTTGGTGCCCTGTATCTCCACATTGTTCGTGACTCTCCGGTGGCTGGGTCTATCTCCCTTGGGTTCTTGTAACTGCGACCCTTATTCAGCTCTAAATCTTTGTAGTCGACTTTCGATTGACGATGAAGATAATCCGGGATCCAACTTTCCAACGTACTCACAAACGCACCATGGCCTAGAGCTTTTCGGAGATAATTAATGTCAAGCTCTGGTAACGACTTCAGCTCGCGGTGGTTGAGATAGATCAGATCACCACTATATCGTCTGATGGCCCAACACTCGTTCTCCTTATTATATTTCACGTAGACGATCAGCGAATCATCGTGGTAAGGGTAGATGAGCTCGCGGGCACATGCACGACTTGACACAATATGATTCTTTCTCTTCTTCTTTGGTGGTTCCTGTGTCAAGTTGGCCGTTGGATTGGAGATGGGATCAGCAGCAGGAGTCTTTGAAGTTTGAACTTGAGCTGGAGGTGTGTCTGGATTGGGCGAGTAGTTGATGTAGTCATCTTCAACCCCCTCCTCTGTGTTTGGTTCTATAAATTGGCCCAAGTTCTTTCCCGCTTCAATAAAGTCATCCATAACACCTGCAAAATCACCAGGAAACAAATCTTTATACATGTCAGCAATTTGTGTGTCGTGTTGCCTGATTTTGCCGGCCGAGTCGTGATCAGCAGGGTCTTGAACTTCATATTGAGCGTGTGGAGGTGATTGAGTGTTAACTCCACCTCCACCTCCTACTGATCCGACCCTTCCATCTCCTCCATTCCCACCATCATCATCACCATCGTCATCATCATCGTAGCTATCATGAACGTCTTCATCGTCATCGTCATCATCATCATCATCATCATCATCATCATCATCCTCATTCTCATCTTTGTCATCACCATCATCACCGGCTTGGTCCTGAGGTTGTGGTTGTTGTTCAGGACCCAAGCTGGTACTGACCCCACTAGCGGCTCGGCCACCCTGTTGTACCACCCGACCAACTGTTACCTCACCTTCAGATTCCACAAATCTAATTCCTCACAAAGCCACACTTGGACCTGCGGTAGGCTGCGAACCACCAGCTTGAGAAGTCTCACCTGACCTTCTCCAACTCCTGAAAACTGTATCAAGTCGATCATCAAGACCGTGAAAGTCATCCTCATGAATACCCATAAGGTCTGAGGCCACTTGATACGTGCTTACCAGCTCTTCATTTGTCTTTAGCTGAAGCTCGTTTAGACGATCATGTTCCTTGATCTTCTCTTGAACATCCTCCATTTCGGCTTTGAGTGTATCGAGGGAAGCGGATGAAGCGAGTTGATTCTCTAAATTTGTGACTCTAGAGTTTGTAGCTTCACTCTCAACATCCCATCTTCGAGTGGCATCCTCAATTTTCTTGTTGAGACTAGTCCTGAGAGCACTTGCAGATGGCAGGTTTCTTTCAAGAGTGGCCAATCTGTCAGCAAGTCTAGAGTGTTCTGCCCTCAGATTTGCGTTTTGTGAGGCTTCGTTATTCAACAGCAACTGTTGATTCTGGACTCTGGTATGAAGCGTGTTGATTAGTAACCTTTGATTTTCCAGTTGAGCCTCTTTCACCACCTTCTCATCCTCCAGAGTTCGAACCCTCTCCTTCAACTCTGCCTTCTCCTTCTCATCATCAACCTCCTTCTATTTCATGTCCTTGATAAAACGAAGAAGCCCGATCTCTCGTTCCGCCCGTTTTGTGTTGGATTCCTCCAGTGCGACGATCCTATCGAGGATAGGGTCGACGTAGACTGGAGGTGTCACAGACTTCCCTCTGGTAATGGGTTGTGGTGAGAATATTGTGGTTGGTGGAGTTGTGGTCATTGTGAGTGGTCAGGAGATTTGGAAGGGTATGGTGATGGATTGGGTAGGTAATGGTGAGGTTGTGGAGGTTGTTGGTGTTAAAGTGGGTGGTGATTGGATTGGTATGGGTGGGGTTCCTAAGGTGGATGATCTAGTAGGTGGCGAGGTGATGACAGTTTGGCTCCAGAGGCTAGTGGTTTGTATGGGTGAGCTGAATATAGATGATGTGAAAATTGAGGTGGTTGTGGGTTCCGTGGTTGATTGTGTTGGTGGTTTTGTGATTTGGGAAGGTTCGGGTTCGGTTTGGGTTGGTGGTTTGACTGGAGTTGTGGGCTGTTCTTGAGGTGGTGAGGGTGGTATTTGAGGTAGGAAGGTAGATATTGGTTGGTCTCTTGGAGTGGGTTCGGGTGAGGATTCGGTTGAGTCGTGGAGTAAGGTTTTGGTTTTCTTGGATTTGGCTTTCTTTCTGGTCTTTGGCTTCTTGTAGGTTGGGATTTGTATTTTGGTTACATCTAATTCTTTGAAGGCTTTGGCTAGGGCTTCTTTGGTGATTTTGGGTTGGTCGGATGGTTTGTCTTGAGAGGGAATCTTGACAAGAAACTGGATGACTTCTGGGAGTCCCCAAGTTTCCTCAGACGCTTCAGGGGCGGCTGGTGTTCCTCTTCCTCCTCTAGGTCAACAATCTTGCCCTTATCTGTATTCTTCCTCTTTAGATCATGTTTGGCCTTCGTGTGGTCCTCAGAAGGCTCTTCAGACGAATCGGGTTCAGCCTCAACCTCTAGCTCATCCTCCTCTTCACTCCCAACAGACACCTCATCCCCAGCAGGCTCTGTTTCCTTAAACAAACCAAACTTAGGACCCGGCCTTGGTCTCTCATACTGATATCCCCTTCCTTTGGTGCTCAGCAACACACCAAAGATTGACGTCTTGATCTCATTCACATGATAGGGCTCGGGAAGTGACTTCTTGTCCTTAGCTTTCTTTGATCCCGGTCTTGGAACATCTGGGATCAAATCATCCAAAAGCAGCTGTACGAATCTTGGGTACATGAGCCAGGTAGCCTCACTTATGATATTCCCCAACATACACAAGAATATCCTTCGAGAGTAGTTGAAATTCTCTCGAGTCGTCAATGTAAACATGATGCGGACCCTGTCAACCCTCATGCTGTCAAATCCTCCACGAATATCCGCAAAGAAATGAGTGACTATGTAGAATAGAAATCTCCAGTATGGTGGGAGTTGTTTCTTCTCGAGGCTCTTCCACTCGGTGTCGTATCCCATTTGAGCAACAAACGCTTCCAAATTCTTTCTATCACCTTTCTCATATGCATAATCAGGCTCATCAGTTATCTTCAGCACCCGTCTAATGTCTGCTTCAGTAATTGTTAACTCCTTCCCGGCAACCTTAGTAGTGAAGGATAGAGAATCATCAGCTATATGTGAAAAAGCCCAGAAATCCAAGACCCACTTGTAATAGATAGCTGGGTTAGCTGTGATAGCATATGCAAGGGGTGATTGCTTTAGCCCCTTGACCATTGATGTGAAAACTTTATCTGCCTTTGCCTTTGGTAACTCGAGAGCACAAAACAAATTGTGACCCTGAAATTAGACAATGAAATCATGAGAATCATCATTTAGTGAAATTAAAGGAAAACAATAAGTTGTATATATACAGATTCCATAAGTATTTACATATATCTTAACTTAATTAATTTTACAAAGTTAATTAATAATATACATTTTTGCTTCACAAAGCTAAAAAGTTAATTTTAGTTAATTAATAAGTCAATAAGTCCACTATGTACAATGATCAAGTTCAAAACAGTCCAAAAGTCCAAACAGTCCAGAAGTATCAGTTTCAAATTTCAAAAAAAAAATGCTAAGTGTAACTTTTTCGCATGGAAAATTTTGCATGGGGTCCAGTTTCGCTTCGCATGGTCATGCAAAGCGAAACAGAAACCCTTTTCGCTTCGCATGGGCATGCGAAGAGAAACAAAAAGCCTTTTCTCTTCGCATGGGCATGGGAAGTGAAACAAAAAGCCTTTTCTCTTCGCATGGGCATGGGAAGCGAAACAGAAATCCTTATCGCTTTGCATGGGCATGCGAAGCGAAACAGAAAGCCTTTTCGCATGTCCATGCGAAGCGAAATGCAACCTTATGCGAAAAAGTATCACTTGTTCCATTTTGTTTCCCCTTTTATTCCTTGGATGTCGCCAAGCCACGAATTGGGTTTCTGGAAAGTTTGAACCAGAGACCCTTTGGTTTGCTTGGTCAATTTAACCCTTGAACACATGAACAAACCCTACAACTATATCCTGTACACAAACAAACCTAAAACTAAGAAGAAATGATGATAATCATAAATCTAATGTCCTAACATCAGTTTTTAATTATGAGAACAACACAGATAAAGAGATCTGTCTTAGATCTAGCCGACGGTTCATAAGAACTGCCGTCTCGATCCACGAGAACCCAGAAACAAAGATGAAGGGATGAACGGTGTTGTTTATGAAGTTATACCGAGGGTGCATGATCTGGATTTAAAGGCATGTTTGATAAAGAGTAGGCCGGATCTTTGAAAAGGTTAAGAAAAGGTGGGGTTTGAATGTTGAAGATGAGAGAGAAGAGAGAGAGTGAAAGGTAAAAGTGTTTGGTGAATAGTGAAAGATATTTTAGGTTTCCCATTTATATAGGGTCAGCCTATCTCGCGATAAGGTTAAAACATCGCGAGTATTCACCGAAAATACACTCTCAGTCCTCGGTCTTTAAAAATATTTGCATTTTCAAACCCGAAAAACATTTACCCACCGAATCCAAGCACTAAGTTATTTATTTGATTTTTCTTTTGTCGGTCTGTGACTGTTAACGTTTGCACTGACGATCTCTTTGACAGAGCAAAGTATAAAAATAACAAACAAAGACAATAATAACAAATAAAAATTTAAAAAAATAAAAAATAAAAATAAAAACAAAAATAAAATAAAATAAAATAAAAATTAAAAACAAAACTTAAAATATTAAACTTTACAAGTACTTAATATTTTAGAAAATAAAAACAAAGTAAAACAAAATAAAAGAAAATTAAAAAAACTTTTGTTAAGTTAAGAGTAACATTTAATTAATCTACATAGATCTTTTCTTTATTTAATTTACAAAGAAGGATTGCGACATGGCATCATATTGATTTGCACAGCTGTAGATCATGTTTTCATTTTGAAGTTATTGTGACGCAAATTCATCATTGACTGTAAATAATGTCCGTTTATTAAACTTGACAAATGTTTTGGTGCTAAAGTGATACATTTGAAGGTTCAATTAGGCACGGTGCTTATGTGGTCCCCACTTACTCAGACATGTTGCTGATTCCATCATATCTTGGGCCTAGTTTGTGTTGACATATCACCTCAACTTGACTTAACCCTTTCTTAGTTGATCACAGTACTCTTATTAACATACTTGACTTATTGTACTCTGTACACTTGACACTTTGTGCTTTGCACACTTGACTCGATCTAGAAAGATTAAAATAAAGCAGAAGTTCAGGCCATAACAATCAGGTCGGATAATACCATATTATCGCGCAGAGAAAGTCCAAGGCTTGAACAAAAGAAAGAAAATAAAACAAAGCAGAAGACTCAGGGCCTTAACGATCAGATCTTGTTTGACTACAAACGTAAAAAGTCCAAGGCTTGAGTCGAAAATAAATGAAGAAATAAAGCAGAAGTTAAATTCCTAGGACTAACTCTCTTTCTGACTCCTTTTCTTTTGCTTTTGGGACTCTTTTGTTTTTCTTTTTCTTGCTTTTCTTTGACGCTTTACCTGACTCTTTTCTTGACTAAATATATTGATACTCATTTCATAAGACAACTATGATCAGGTAAAGAGAGGCTTGGGAATGACATGTGTAATTACATTTAATCCTTCATTGATATGACTTCACGGAATCATGCAACCGTTACTTAAACGTATAGCCACTAGCAACAGCAGTAGTTTAAGTTTATATCGCCCAACACTTACTTGTTTGTCAAGCTTATCTACTCTTTTGACTTGCTAGGATCAATACATACCAATGTACTATCACTTTCCATATGGTCGGATCAAGTTCTTAATTGAAAATTTTAAAATTAGCCGACTCCCTCTACAAAGGAGCTCCCTCTAAATGGGACAACACTTTTAGAGTTTTCTTAAGATTTTCTTAAATAGGAGTAAAGATGAAATAAATATTAGGTATAAAAATTAAAATCTTTTTGTTAATTCAAGTGACTTGATTTTTGTTTTACTAAATGTAAATTGAAAATCTTTTTGGTGAGTTAAAGTTAACTCATTTTCTCCTTCTAAAATTGTGACATATTTGAAAAATATTTACTATTTTAAAACCTAAAAGATAAAATTTACTCAAAGGAAATCATGCCCAATAACTCAACGAGAAACAAAAATCGGGCACGACTAAAAGCTTTGGTAAAGAGATCTGCAAAGTTATAGTCAGAGTGGACCCTTTTTATATCGACAAGCTTACGATCAAAACAATCACGAATAAAGTGTATTCGGATGTCGATGTGCTTAGTCTTTGAGTGCTGGACCGGGTTTTTAACAATAGCAACGGCCGCCTCATTATCACATTTGATCGTGGTTCCATAGAAATTCAAACCGTAATCCAGCAGCTGATGCTGAATCCATATCACTTGAGAACAACAGCTGGATGCGGCAATGTACTCGGCTTCTGCTGTGGAGGTGGACACAGTGACTTGTTTCTTGCATTGCCACGAGATCAACCAGTCTCCCAGGAATTGACATCCACCCGATGTAGATTTTCTGTCCAAGTTGCATCCCCCATAATCACTGTCGGTGTAAGCATGAAGCTCCAAGGGAGATTCCTTTGGGTACCAAAGACCCAAACGTGGTCTACCCTTCAAGTATCGGAAAATACGCTTGACAGCCGTCATGTGGGATTCTCTCGGGTCAGACTGATATCTGGCACACTGACAAACAGGGAACATGATGTCCGGTCGACTTGCAGTGAGATACATCAGGGAACCAATCATTGACCTGTAAAGGTGTTGATCGACTGGTTTTCCCGACGGATCAGGAGCGAGAACAGGTCGCGTAGTGATTGGTGTCATGAAAGATGCTGAGTCCTTGAATCCAAACTTCTGAACAATGTCGTGAACGTACTTCTCTTGGTGTATTAAAGTTCCGTCCTTCTTTTGCTCAACTTGTAAGCCCAGGAAGAAAGTCATCTCCCCTAAGGAACTCATTTCAAATCGCTGTTGCATAACCTCAGAGAACTCCTTGCACAGATTCTCATTCGTGGACCCGAAGATAATGTCATCAACATAAACTTGTACCAGAATCAGATCACCCTTGACCTTCTTAACAAAGAGAGTTTGATCGACAATTCCTCTCTTGTATCCATTCTTCACTAAATGATCAGCCAGTGTGGCATACCATGCACGAGGTGCTTAATGAAGACCATAAAGTGCTTTGTCAAGTCGGTACACGTGATCAGGATGACTTGGATCTTCAAAACCTGGAGGTTGACTGACGTATATCTCTTCTTTTACTTTCCCATATAAGAAAGCAGTCTTCACATCCATTTGATACACTTTGAAGTTCATGTACGAGGCGTATTCCAGAAAGATACGAATTGCTTCTAATCTGGCTACCGGTGCATAGACTTCATTGTAATCAACACCTTCACGTTTCCAAAAGCCTTGTACAACAAGCCGGGCTTTGTTTCTAATGATCACCCCCTTGTTATCTTTCTTATTTCGGAACACCCATTTCGTTCCGATAGGCTTCTTATTTTCTGGTTTCTTTACTAGCCTCCAAGCATTCAGCTTCTTGAACTGTAACAGCTCTTCTTGCATGGCTTCGACCCAGGAGTTCTCTTTTAGTGCAACCTTGTAGTCCTTGGGTTCCACCTGTGTAATAAAACAAGCAAAAAGACATCTGTTAATGTTACCGGAAGTACTGTGTGTTTGGATGCCAGCGGACGGATCTCCGATGATGTTCTCAGTCGGATGTCGACGATGAATTGGTAACTGTGGAATTTTTGGTCGACATGCTCAACTGGTGTTGCCTCAAGCTGGATAGTTAGGCTCTCTATGGGATAACAGTGGTCGCAGGGACAGAAAAACTTGGTTGAGGATTCATTTCACCTTCTTCTTGATCGACCAAGTATTCTGGTGCAATGGGACCTTCCCATAGGTTGTCATAAAATGGGACAGCAACGGCCGGAACAGAGATTGTATTGGTGTTGTCAGAAGCTTCATTAGCACATGGATCAACCTGCACATTTGATTCATCGACCTCCATTGCAGGACCTTGATTTTCTTCTTCTGAGGGAGGTGTGGGAACAGATTCCACCACACTTGGTTCTGTGGGAGGTGGCTCTGCTTGTTCGGCTTGAACATTTTCATTGTTGTCGGCTGACATATATGAATCAGAATCTGAATCAGTCATGTCTTCAACAACGTGCATTTCAGTGGTGTCGGCAGAGGGCTGCACATTGTTTACCGGGGCTGGTTGATTTGCCACGGGTTGTACATTGAGTTTGGGTGCAGCAGCTATTACATTGAAATCACCAAGATCTCTCAATATAGCATGCATCAGAATAGATTGATCATCAGCAGGTTGAACCCGTTGAGCAACAACAGGGGAAACCGTTGGTATAGCAGGTGTCATATACATTCCACGAAACTGTTTGAATAAACTTTCATAATCAAACATCCAGTCCGGACCATTGTGCGCATCGCTAGGGTTTAATTCTTGCTAATCAATGTTGAAAGACTCCAAGATCACTCTGGTTTTCTTATTGTATACCCGATAAGCACATTTGTCGGCAGCATAACCAACAAAATAGCACTCATCCGCTTTTTCAGCTAACTTGGAGGATGTTCCAGCATTGGTTTGGAGTATGGTATAGGGACATCCAAACGTTCTGAAAAAATTTACCCTTGGCTTCGTTCCATAGAAGACTTCGTACGAAGTCTTGTTTAATCTTTTGTTCAGAAGCACACGATTCTGGGTGAAGCATGCAACGTTGATAGCTTCACCCCCAAAAAATCAATGGCAGTTTGGAATATGACAGTATTATCCTAGCGGCTTCAACCAACGTACGGTTTCTTCGTTCAGCCACCCCGTTTTGTTCTGGAGTGTAGGGTGCACTGAGTTGATAAATAATTCCCTTGTTGTGACAGAATTCATTCACCACTTTGTTGTAGAATTCTGTACCATTGTCACTCCTGATACATTTTACTTTCTTATCTATTTGATTTTCAACCAGCACGATAAACCTGATCAGAAACTGTGATATCTTATCCTTGTGCCCTAGCAGAAATGTCCAACTGAAACGCGAGAAATCGTCAGTAATAACCAGACAATAGGCTTTTCGACCTATTTCCATTGGTTGAATTGGACCAAAGAGGTCCATGTGCAACAGCTGGAGAGTGGAGGTTATGGAATTGATGGTCTTGGGTCTGTGAGGGAGTTTGTGCTGTTTGCATTTAGAGCAAGATAAACATTTTTCAGCACAATGGAAAGATTTTACAGGTAAGCCCCACACATGGTCACCTTTAACCAACTTATTCAAGTTCTTAAAGTTGACGTGACCCAAACGTCGATGCCATAAAGATGAATCATTCTCCGAGGCCTTGGACATCAAGCAAGAAGCAGAACGCATGGAATAATTGCTTCTCATGTCTAGAATGTTGGCATCATTGTGCCTCGGAGTACGCAACATGATCCACTCTTCAGAAACTTTAAAACCTAGTTTCAAAATAAGACATTCATTTTCAGTAAATAGGGTTGAGAATTTCATATCACAGATTTGAGACACGCTGAGCAGATTATGGTTGAGCTGTTCCACCAGATTGACCTCATCGAATGTCAAAGTACCATTCGAGACCTTCCCTTGTTTGATTATTTCTCCTCCAATGTCGCCGGCAAAGGAAACGTGCCCGCCGTCGAAAGATTTGATGTCGAACAACAGCGACTCGTCTCCTGTCATGTATCGGGTGCAACCACTGTCTAAGTACCTGTTGGTACATGAATGTCAGTAGTTCATAGTCTAGTGTCTGTAATCGAGTCTGTAATGTTATTTATGTTTTTGTTATAAGCGAAGTTGTTAACAAGTTCGCCTAGGCGAACTTGTTGAACGAGCGAAGTTATGGACAACTTCTCCTGAACAGATCAGGCGAAGTTGTCGTGTATTTATACTCAAGCCTACGGCTTGGTTTATAAAATCAATAGTTGGAAAATCAGTTAGTTGTTCAGTGATTCGAGGTTGTTCGTGTAGTTGAACGTGTGTTTTGTAACAGTGATATTTACATCACGTGAGTTCGGTTATAATATATAACGTGTTTCGTGTATTCGTGTGTTTGTGTTCTATACTCGTAACGATCTACGCAGGGATTCCGCACCTAAGTAGACCGCGATATCTCGTGCGATCCGTCCAGGGAACCTACAATTGGTATCAGAGCGTTTGCTCGATTGTGTGGTTCGGGATATTCACACGGGTGTAGAAATCGTCCCGTTTCGACTATTCGCGGGACGTGTTTTTGGTGTTTTTGATCATTCTTACCTCCTACCATCGTGTTCAAGCCTTTACACCGTCAAAAACCTCGTTAAAATCCGATTTACAGATCTGCAGAAACTTCGTGTTCATCAGGCGAAGTTTCCGTCACTGTTCGTAGGGTTTCGGCGAAGATATAAGGTTAAGCGAAGTTATCCACAACTTCGCCTACCTTCTCAAGTTCGCCTAGTTTAAGCGAAGTTCTCTACAACTTCGCCTACCTCTTAAGTTCTCTTACCTCAAGCGAAGTTAAGAATCAGCGAAGTTAATCAGCGAAGTTATACAGCAGTGTTATCAGCGAAGTTCGTCAGCGAAGTTCTCTACAACTTCGCCTACTTTAAGCGAAGTTATCCGTAACTTCGCCTTCAGTACTTTATCGAAAAAAAAAATTTAACTTTTCAGGTTTCTTACTTTTCGGAAAAGATGTCGTCGATCAACATCTCTGAGTTAGTGAAGATGGAAGTTGAAGCAGGGTCGGCTACCAAGGCCCCAAGATTGCTGAAGGGAACCAATTTTGTTGCATGGAAGGATCGGTTCATACAGTACGTCAAATACCAGGATGCGAAGATGTGGGTATGCATCCAGGATGGTTATATTCCACCAATTATGGAGTATGAAGGTCGTGACCAAATCAAGAAGTATAGTAAAATGGAAGAAGAAGAGAAGAAGATGCATGAGGCTGAGAGCAAGGCTCATGCTTCTATTACCATGGCTCTTCCACAGGAGATCCTTCATACTTTTAGGAAGTACACTTCAGCAAGGGAGCTTTGGGAAGCCCTTGAGAGCAGATTTGAAGGAAATGTAGGAATCCGGGCTTCAAAAATAAAATTGCTCAAAACCCAGTTTTCAGTCTTCAAGTATTTGAAGAATGAATCATTAGATGATATCATCACTCGATATTATCATCTGATGACTGAACTGAGCAACTATTCCATTTCTTACAGAGAAGAAGAGATAGTTGAGAAGCTTCTGGATGCTCTCCCACCAAAATGGGAGATGTACACTGTGCTGATGAGGGAAGACAAGGACTTTCCCACATATGATCTAGAAACGGCAGTCAACAAGCTCAGAACCTTTGAGCTTAACATGGCCAGAAAAGAGACCTCTATGGATCAGGTTCAAGATCAAGGTATGTATGGAGCTAAAGTCAACACTAGCTCAGGATCAAAGACTGAATCGGCTGCTTACTACTCGAAGGGAGAGTCGGGCCCCAACTCATCACATGAGGGGCATGTGTCAGTTAACACAAATGGGGATGTTTGCTATGTAGCAGCTGGATCTAGTGGTTCTCAACCCCAGGCAAGCAAGAGTAGTTGCTCTTCAAGTGCTCCCAGCAACAACTACTCCAAGATGCCTATGAGTGTCAAGTCTGCTGAAGAGCAGTTTGGCCTCTATGCTTCTTTCATTGCTTCCTATGAGAACTATATTCAAGGGAAGATTGTTGATCCAGCTATGTTGGATGAAGATTACGATAAGATTGATGCTGACGATATGGAAGAAATGGATCTACAATGGCAGATGGCCATGATTGTAAGGAGGGTGAAGAGGTTTATGAATAAGACCGGTAGAAAGTTTGTCGGAGGAAGACCAGGGTTCGACAAGTCAAAGGTAAGGTGCTACAATTGTCAACAAAACGGTCACTTCGCAAAAGAATGTAGGAATGAGCGTGTAGAACGAAGTCAGGGTAAGTCTACACCGCATAATGAGGGAAGAAGAGATTACAGTGCCATGATTTCCAGAGGAGATGGTGAATATAACTGGAACCTGCTTTCTAAAGAATCTTTCGAGCAGGCAAATTTGGCAAAGGTTGAAACTGAAGAAAGTGAGAGGGCTACCAAAGAAGAAAAAGCTCTTATGGCAGATGACAATGACCAGCTCTCCGAGGTATGTTCTAAACCTATATGTTCAAAATGTGAGAACTTGTCTGAGCAACTAGCAACCATAACTGATCAGTATGTTAGGTTGGATGCTGAATTTAAAACCATAAAAGAAGATCATCACTTTATTAAATCAAGAGAAAATAATTATAAAATTATAAAAGTTTAAAAACTAAACTTGCTGAAAAAATTGAAGTGATTGATTTAAGTTATGAGGTTTTGGAAGAAAAGACCAAACTAATTGCTGAGAGAGAAAAACAGATTGCTGACCACCAGGTGAAAGTGGTAGAACTGAATCGAAAACTGGAGCAGTTCAGAAATTCCTCTGCTATACTTGATCACCTTGTTAGTGATCAAGGTTCCTCAGTCAAGAGGGGAGGAATCGGTTATCATGAGGTTCCACCACCGTACAATCACAATTACACTTTTAACCCTAGTGTTCAGAAATCTGTTGACTTTGAGGTTGCTCAGACAGTGCCAATTAAAGTAACTGTTAAAGAACCAAATGTTAGTAGAGGCGAAACAAGTTCGCCTGTTTCAAGTGTTGAAAATTCTGATCAAAGTCCAGTCTCATCAGATTCGGATAAGTCATCCGAGTCTGGTAAGGCAAAAGAGGAGGTTGTGTTACCCAAGAGTGAAGAAAAAGATAAAACAAGTACTCCACTAAATCCGTACGTCCCACCATATGTGAGACAAACGGGCGGTAATATAGCCTCGACATCTAAAATACCAGTTGATAAAAAGGTTAAGCATAGGTGTTGTTTTAGATGTAATCAATTAGGGCACCTTGTTGCAGATTGCCCTCTGAAACAGCGATTCAGAGGTGTAAGGCCTACTAAAACTGAGCATAAGCTTAAAGGTAATTATTATACTGCTAAAAATGAAAACCATTCAAAATTCAAAAATGTAACTAATTCAGGTTTTCATAGAAATAAATTTCAGTTTTACTCTTCTAATAACCAAACCACAAGCTGTAATTTTTTCAATTCACTAAGGTTTGGAAGGTCTCATAATCAATCTACAAGGAGGTATCCTAGTAGGACTGACAGGATTTATCAAAGAGCTAACTTTGGAAAGCCATAGTTTGGAATGCTTAGATCCAAGACCAATTGGTCTTGGGTCCCTAAATTCTAATCTTTTGCTTTGTTGTGCAGGAACAGTTGAACAGGGCTGCCAATAATCTTTGGGTTGTGGATAGCGGCTGTTCCCGGCACATGACGGGTAACAAATATTTGTTACACGATTTGAAACCTGTTCAAGGAGGGAGAGTAAGTTTTGCCGGAGAAAGTGGAGGCAATATTACTGGAAAGGGAACGGTGTCGAACGGAAAGATGACGTTGGAGAATGTCAACTTTGTAGAAGAATTGAAGCACAATCTGCTGAGTGTGTCGCAGATTTGTGATAAGGAGTACACCGTTCATTTTACAAAGAACGAGGCGATCGTGCTGAAACCGGGTTTTCAGATACCAGAGGAGTGGATTTTGATGAAGGCTCCTCGTGATAGGAATACGTACATTATGGATATGAGATCAACTGAAATGGCCACGGCAGAGTCATGCCTTTTGACAAAAGCGAGTGAAACAGAGTCCGAATTGTGGCATAGGAGAATGGGACACATTCATCTTCGGAAGATGAACCACATTGTCAAGAATGGGCTTGTGCTGGGCGTTCCCTTGAAAAATTTCAATTTTGAAGATAAATGTATAGCATGCAAGAAGGGAAAGCAGCACAAGAAATCCCATCTCACCAAGAAAGTAAATTCAATTGCCAGTACTCTAGAATTGCTTCACATGGATCTCTTCGGTCCCGTGTATGCAAAAAGTCTAGGAGGTACTTCATACTGCTTGGTGATCACTGATGACTACTCACGATACTCGTGGGTATATTTCCTGAAATCAAAAGATGAAACGGCTCAGATGGTGAAGAATTTGATTGCCAAAGTTGAGAATGTTATGGATAAAAGGGTTAAGTTCATCAGAAGTGACAATGGAACAGAGTTCAAGAATTTTGAGATGGAGATCTTCTGTCTTCAGAGAGGGATTGAACACCAATACATCGCTCCTTATACACCGCAACAGAATGGAGTGCCTGAAAGGAAGAACCGAACGTTAATTGAAGGAGCCAGAACCATGCTGGCTGATTCAAAGCTTCCTGTGGTGTTTTGGGCTGAAGCTGTTGCTACAGCCTGTTATGTTCTGAATAGAGTCTTAACTGTTAAAAGACTGGGTAAGACATGTTATGAGCTTATGCATGGAAGAAAGCCCAACTTGAGTGGTCTAGAACCATTCGGGTCCCCTTGTTCGATTTTGAAGACAAATTCTAAATTTGGTGAAGTAGCCGACGAAGGAATCTTAGTCGGTTATGTTGTTGGGACTCCCAACAGACGTGTCTTCAATACATCGACAAGCAAGATTGAGGTGGTGTGTAACACAGATATCACAAGTTACCAACCGCCAAAACCAAGCAACGGACATGCGGAGTTTTTCGACTATGTTAAACTTTTTAAGTCTTTTAACATACCGGATTTAGATATCTCTGAAGAAGAAGAAAGAGTTGCTACGAAGATGATCCTTGATGAGGAGGAAAATCTATTGCAAAGACAGCTGATTGATAAATGTCAACCTTCCTCATCAAATACTATCGATACCCCTGCTGCCTCAACTGAAGAAGAATTTATCAATCCTTTTCACTCTCAGCATGAAACAACCATTGACGAGCTCTCTTCTAACTTGGAAGACAATTTGCATGTCGGTTCTGTTCCGACCACGAGAATTCATAAAGATCACCCTTTGGAGAATGTGATTGGTGATGTGTCCTCCGGTGTACAAACAAGACGTAGCTTGGATGAGCACACCTGTGTTTACACAAGCATTAAGGAGACAGGAATAATCAACGAATGCTTGTACACCTGCTTTATCAGCCAGATTGAACCGAAAAATTATCAAATGGCTTTAAAGGACAGCTCGTAGGTCGAAGCCATGCAAGAAGAGTTGGCTCAGTTCAAGAAAATGGAAGTTTGGGATTTGGTTGAAAAACCAAAACATGTGCATGCGATTGGCACAAAATGGGTGTTTAAGTGCAAGAGAGATGAGAAAGGGATTATCATAAGAAACAAGGCGAGGCTAGTTGTGAAAGGATTCAATCAACAAGAGGGGATTGATTATAATGAAGTGTTCGCTCCTGTCGCAAGGTTGGAAGCCATAAGATTGTTTTTGGTGTTTGCTGCATATAAAAAGATGAAGGTATTTCAGTTGGACGTGAAGAGTGCTTTTTTGAATGGGAAAGTTGATGAGGTTGTGTATGTTGAGCAACCTCCGGGTTTTCCTGACCCAGATTTTCCAGACCATGTGTACAAGTTAAGCAAGGCATTGTATGGATTACATCAGGCACCTCGTGCCTGGTACTCAACTCTGTCAGACTACTTGCTTGAAAATGGGTTTGAAAGAGGTCAGATAGATAGCACGCTGTTTGTGAAGAGACAAGGAAGCGACTTCCTGCTAGTGCAAGTCTACGTGGATGACATTATTTTTGCTGCATCAAAAGTCTCCATGTGTCAAGATTTTGAGGCCGTCATGAAGAAAAGGTTTGAAATGAGTGCTATGGGTGAACTAACTTTCTTTTTAGGATTGCAGGTTGATCAGAAGAAGGATGGGATGTTCATTCATCAGACCAAGTATGTCCATGATGTGCTCAAACGCTTCAAGATGGAGGACAGCACTCCATTCGACACTCCAATCTGCATCAACCACAAATTGGGTGCTGAGTCAGACGGTGATGCATATGTGGACCCAACTCAGTATCGGGCAATTATAGGTTCTTTAATGTACTTAACTGCTTCTAGGCCTGATATAATGTTTGCTGTTTGTCTTTGTGCTCGTTTTCAGGCAAACCCAAAGGAATCTCACATGAAAGGTGTGAAGAGGATCTTGCGGTATCTCAAGGGCAAACCGAAGCTGGGGTTGTGGTACCCGAGAGGAGGAGACTTGGAGCTAGTCGCCTACACAGACTCTGATTATGGTGGGTGCAATCAGAGTCGGAAGTCAACAACAGGAGGATGTCAGTTTCTTGGTGGCAGATTGGTGTCGTGGCAATGCAAGAAACAAACTTCGGTCGCAATTTCAACCTGTGAAGCAGAATACATGGCAGCATCCAACTGCTGCTCCCAGGTTCTTTGGATTCAACAACAGTTGCGCGACTATGGTCTGAATTTCTTACTTACTCCTATTTGCATTGATAACACAGCTGCTATCTCAGTAACTAACAATCCCGTGAAACATAGTAAAACTAAACATATTGACATACGTCATCATTTCATACGGGATTGTGCTGAGAAGAAACTGATAGTGCTTGAAAAGGTGGATACGCTTGATAATTTCGCTGATCTTTATACTAAAGCGTTTGATAAAACAAGATTTCAAAACCTTATCGAGCTAAATGGGATGATCAATCCCGAGTAACCATGCTTTTCTTGTAATATTTAAAAAAAAAAAAAAGGGGGTCACTATCGCTTAAAAATATGTCGGTTACATCAGTTTGAAGGACTTGTCTTCGGATATGTTTTGGTCCTCATTTTCTACTTGTAGATTTTGAGGATAGCCATTAACCAGATTATTGATTGTGACCGGGGCGGTTTATGATGAGTTTTCATTCTTTCGCTTAAAATTAGTCGATCATACTTAGTTATAAGGACACATACTAGTATGTGGTCGGTCCAGCTGATCCATTGGATCTTCGGGATAGCCGTTTACCTGAAGACTTTGTTTTGGTCGGGGCGATTAATGTTAAAATTTAAAAAAAAAAGGGAAATGAAATTATTTTTCAAGTCTACTACTTCGTAAGAAGTACATTTGCTATGTTAAACAGAAAATTGATCCAACCTTGGAAAATGATTGATATACTAACTGTGTGTGCTTAACTAGTGAAGTTATTAGGCTTAAAAGGCTTTAGGACAGTCATTGTATGTCAAGGTAACTTTTTATGGTGCGTAAAAGTAGACGTGATACAAACTAAATTTACTTGATTTTACGTGGAAACTCCTTAAGAGTTTTGCTTGTCTTCATTTTTATCTTTCCAAGTGATAGGCAGAAAAGCAATTACCCAGTCATAAACGAGCCCATGGGTGGTCTGATTCCCGTGAAGATAGCGTTTCAAGAAACTGCAGTGATCCAGATTCGGGACGTGCAGTTATTTACTACTCTGAAGTCTATGTAAATTTGTGAGTTAAAAAAAAAATGTGAGTATTGAAACATTCTAGAGATGAAAGTGTCAAGACTTCTCAATCTTAGAGTAAGAAGAAGAACGGAAACCAGATGAAGAGTACTTACAACTTAATCAGACACTATGGGTCGAGGTCAATTCGGGGTGACTTGGGGAAAGCCAAATACGCTTTGAGGAGAGATAGGAGGCATCAATATTTCTGAGTTGTTGCCCATTTAAATTTTGAGGCATAACTTAACCTAACTCGTATCACAGACATGATGAAAACCATCTTAAGTTATTTACATGCTTACAACCTGTCTCTTTATGTCATAATACAGCTAAACACGGATCTATGTGACAGTCACATACTTAGTATGATTCCTGTTCGGATCTTTTCTAAAACGTAGCAGTCCCTATCCAGACTGAAATTTGATCACTTATACTTAAATTGTTTAAAGTTTTCTTTTTCTGTAGTTGTATTTGTTTATAACGGGTTACTTGGACTTGAACGTGTCATTTAGTTCTTAAAGGAAAGTTTTATAACTTAATTGGAAAACTGTTAAACTTATAAGGTTAAATTTTGTAAATATATAGGCGATGTTGTTGAACAGGCGAAGTTGTGGATAACTTCGCCCCTAGGCGAACTTAAAGATGAAGCGAAGTTGTTCCCAACTTCGCCTCAACTTTAACTTCGCCTGGAACCTTTTTAACTTAATAATTTTTAGTCGAACTTAAAGCTGAAGCGAAGTTGTTCCCAACTTCGCCCAAACTTTAACTTCGCCTATACAGTCTTTATCACAACTTCGCTCATGGTAATAAGCGAACTTGTGTTATGCTTTAATGTTTATCTTACTTGGTTCGTTTGTTGCAGATATGGCTGCAGTAGCTGGTGCTGGAGGTGCTGGAGGCGATGACGGAGATAACCAGAGACAATTTTTCCCGGGTCACAATATGTACATTACCTTAGACCCGGAAGCGAGCGGCGTAGAGGACTACCGTGAGATCATTTCTTTCCTCATTCGCTCGAGGATATTTCACGCAATCACGACGACTCTGCCGATATCCTTACCCAATATCGAGGATTTCTGGCAGACGGTGGAGTATGATTGTCGTGTTGAGCCCCCGGTCATGAGAGCAACAATCAACAACCAAGAAGTTCAGTTCTCGTCTGAACAGATACGGGTGGCGTTACGCTTTGGAGAGGAGACTCGGGACGACCCGACTGACTTTGTGGCTCCGTTTCGTGATGGAGCTTTTCTACGAATGGGCTATTCTGGTCCATTGGGCGATACCCAGAGACGGAAGGGGTTCCTGCTCGATCAGTGGCGCTTCCTCATGCACGTCATGATTATGTGTATGTCTGGGAGGAAGGCGGGCACTGATGGTATGGGTGCGACCATGCAGTCAGCAATGACTGCTCTGACTTATAACAAACGTTATAGTTTTAGTCAGATGGTCTTTTACGAGATCGACAGACAGAGGAGGGCGATAGCTCGGGAGCGGTTCATTATGTATCCAAGATTCATCCAGATGATCTTGAACCATGTGGCTCCGAATTTGCCTCAACGACGCCCGATAAGATACGTGGAGAGTGTGAGCAAGCGTATCTTTGCTCAATGTCGCACTTCCAGTGCGAGGAGCAAGCCTGAACTGCGTCCAAGGCATACCCACTCTTTGGGTTCTTAATAAACCTGGGGTATGTTCCTGCTGCTGGGGACGAGTTCAGAGATCCTCAACCACGACAGGCGGGAGCACCTCGAGCTGTACTTGCTGCGCCTGTTGTGCCGGCTGAAGAGGATGTAGACCTTGATGCTGCATTTGGCGGCCAAGGATTCTTCGACATGGATCGTTTTGATCCACAAGAAGATGTGCAGGCCTCTGCTGCACAGGTTAGGGATGTGAGTGTAACTAGAGCAGCTACGACTGTGGCTGACTCAGATCTTGACGATGTGATGGATGAAGCGAGGAGGATGTTGGTGACACGTGAGAGGACGTTGGGGAAGAGGAAGAGGACAGTTGATGATACTGAGTCTGAAGAAGAAGAAGAGGATATACACAAGTTGATCAGACGTTCACGACGTGAAAGGACAGGTGCTGGTATGGGAGCTGGAGAGACTTCACGAGTCATACGTTTTGCTCCATCCGCACTGTCAGGTATGTCAATTGTTCCTACTTCTGTACAGGTTACAAGCGCCGCAGATGTTCCTGGGATGGCTACATCAGCCGTTGGCATCCCATCCACTACACTACAGACGACGACTCCGGAGATTGTGTCGTTACCACCTCCAACGCTTACTCCTTCAGAGGTGGTGGCACAATTTGTAGAGTCGACGGTCGTCGCAACTGCAGGGTTGTCGGTCACGATACCACCTGCGGTTACGTCCACAACTGCTTCTGAAGTCCCAGTTGCATTCGAAATCCCTGCTGAGTATACTCCAGATACATCTAATATGAGATTTGATTTCGATGCAACCATCTCAGACTCGGAGAGAATAGCTGCACTTGAGCGGGTCGTGGCAGAGCAATCAAGGATCAACTTTATCCAGACCCAGGCTATTCAACGCCTTGTAGCAGAAAATCAACTACAGTCGTCCCTCCTGGTTGAGCATGGGAGGATTATAGATGCTATGAAGGCGTTCTTGGCATCTCAGGGGGAGACAGGCTGTAGAGGCGACGAGTTAAGGACTAAGAAGAGAAACGACAGAGACGATGATCCCAATGCACCGAAAGGTGCAGGTGGTGAGTTGCCAAGAACTACTCAAGCTCTTGGGACTTCCACAGCTCAGGGGGAGTCTACAGGTGCAGTTGGTGGTGATGAGGTGGTGATGGTTGATGATGAAGATGATGTGATTGATGCGTTGAGAGAGTTAAATGATGATATGCTAGATGATGATGTGTTTGATGATGATGTGCTGCCGTGTGAGGAGATTGAGAAGATTGGCGCACAGATTGTGATTGAAGATGGGATAGAAGAGGGGGAGATAGTAGAAGAAGACGTTAAACACGAGATCCCAGATGTTGAGAAAGCCGACATGGGTACTGAGATGGATGAGACTGAGTGGGAGGAGCAGCCTAGGTGGAAGGAAGGCTGTGCTCATTGGTTTATTAAGACCAAGAAGCCTGCTGTTCCAGCCATGTTCAAGAAGAGTTATAACATCAAAGGCTATGCTGAGTCGAAGAAGGGAATTATCTGTTGGATATATGATGAACAGATAAAGTTGTTTGTGGTGAAGCGTTATGATGGTATTCAATACTTCAAAAGAACCCTGAGATCTCTCAATACGTTGCCGGAATGTGAGGTGAAGGATTTGGCCAGGTTGGGCCTGATAAATAGAAGTGACGACAACATGGCAAGAGTGATTGGGAAGATCGTGTGGAAAGAAAGCATAAAAGAGAAGAAGTTTGAATTATTAAAGCCACAGAAGGGAAAGCTCGTGGAGGATACAGAAAGGGGAATGAGAGCAGATGGCAAGCCATGGATGGTGATGAAGTACAAACCGATCCGATGCATCAAGGAGGTTCCAATGAAGACTATGCCTCAAGATGTGTTGAAGAATCTAAAATGGTGGTACGTTGATTGCCAGACTGCTGAAGCCGTGATGGAAGACGAAGACGAACAAGAAGTGCTGAGGGTGTATGATCCGATGCATCTTGTTAACGTATCGAAAGCTGATCTGCAAGTGTTGAATGAAAAGAAGATATTCTATATTTCTGCTTGGAAGGATGAAGCAAGGAAATATCAGCGAGTAGTCACGGTATGTGTTAGAGAAGGAGTGCATGCGTGAAGATACAGGATTACAAGACAAGAGCTTAAAGATCAAGATATGAAGCTACTGCCAAGGGGGAGTCTGTTGGTACATGAATGTCAGTAGTTCATAGTCTAGTGTCTGTAATCGAGTCTGTAATGTTATTTATGTTTTTGTTATAAGCGAAGTTGTTAACAAGTTCGCCTAGGCGAACTTGTTGAACGAGCGAAGTTATGGACAACTTCGCCTGAACAGATCAGGCGAAGTTGTCGTGTATTTATACTCAAGCCTACGGCTTGGTTTATAAAATCAATAGTTGGAAAATCAGTTAGTTGTTCAGTGATTTGAGGTTGTTCGTGTAGTTGAACGTGTGTTTTGTAACAGTGATATTTACATCACGTGAGTTCGGTTATAATATATAACGTGTTTCGTGTATTCGTGTGTTTGTGTTCTATACTCGTAACGATCTACGCAGGGATTCCGCACCTGAGTAGACCGTGATATCTCGTCCGATCCGTCCAGGGAACCTACAGTACCAAATACTATTGATAGGCCATCCATGCTGACCCTACACACACGAAAAACTAGTTAGTGGAGGGTTTCCCCAGACGTACTTGTCTCGGGAAAATTAAACACAAAATCACCAAGTTTAATTTTCTGATTTCTAAAAATGTAATCTTTTGGTGAATCAGAATCTGAAGACCAATCCCTTGAGGAACTTGATTATGATTTCCTCGGTTTTGAAATGGTTTTCTGGATTGTCTTCGTTTTGCTTTAGGCTTAACCACAAAATCTTCTTGGTTAGCCTTGGTGAAAACTTTTGAAGGGTTCTTGGGCTTTTCAGCTTCGGACCCCTTCGCTAACCGCTTCCGTTCTCTTTGGGTTAGCTAAAATGGTTTCTTGGGTTTGTCAATTTTCTTGGGTCTTGAATCCGTCTCACTGGCTGAAGTGTAAGTTTGGTGAGGCATTTTCTTAGTTTGAGCAGTAAACTTAGGAAATGTCTGACCAAACTTACTGTTGAAGTCTCTTTGTTGCTTATGCCATTTCTTGCAATGTCTTGCAAGATGAGAAGGATTTCCACAAACAAAGCAACATTTTCTCTGATTGCAATTATAGATATCTTGATCACTGAGATATGTGGGATAGGGTGATGTAGTTGGGTTAACATTTCTATAACTTGTATCTATCTTATAATGATGAACATTTGAAAAATTTGAAGCAAAATAGTTTGAATGTCTAGTTTTCTGTTGAGAATAATAATAATCACTATCAACTGATCATAATATTGAGAACTATTGTTACATGAAGTATTTTGAGAAAATGAAGATTTCTTTGGTGGCACATATTTACAAGAAGTGCTTGGTTTTTCTTTTTCAAAACTGGATTTCTCTTTAGTTAAGTTCTCAAAATTATGATCAGTTGATGAGCAACTAGGACTTTTCTATTCATCAACCTTTGCTTCTATTGTTTCATCAAAAATAGTTTCACATTCAGAATCAGATGAAGAACATTCACTTTCATTGCAAATATTTGAACAACTGTCATCATTGGAAGTTTCACAAAATACAGCTTTTGATCCTAACATTAAGCTTCCTAACATTGACTCACATACTTTATTACAGACAAGATTGTTAATCGTTTTCGTTAGACCCACACAAGATTTAAAACGGGGTTCTAACACTCCTTTTGGTTTACAACCCTGGTTAACCTTCCCACAATCACCACTTACATCACCTGCTACACAAGACACGTTGACGTTAGACTTATCAGATGATGGAATTGGAGCATTTGATGGAGAGACAGCAGGAACAAATTTCACTGGTTTTGGTACCTTACCAATCCTATAAGCCATCTCTTCATCAGGAGAAGTATTATAGCTAAAGTGGGGTAGACTAGTATAATTATCATTCATTGGTGGAGGCACCGCTGAATAATCATATCCTAGCCTAGATTTAACTTTAGTACTTCTTTGTGCTCCGATAATATCATCTAATTGCTCAGATGATGCTTCAAATCTTTCAACTTGTTTTCTTTTTCTCTTTTATCAGAAGCATCAAGTTTCAACTTTTCAATTTCATCTTTCAACTCATTAATTATATTTTTATAATAGATGACATCTTGCTCCTTAACAAAATTTTTAAGTTTAAGATTTGCTACATCATCATGGTGAGTTTTTATCTTTTCAACATAAATCTTGTCGGCTTTAACATATTCAGCATTTAATTGACGAAGTTTTGTATTCTCTTTCAAAACTTCGTCTTGAAGATATCTATAATACGTCACTTTATTGATGCAAGCTTGAGTGCAAAGATTGTGATTTACCTCATCAATGGGTGATTCATCAGAACTTGCAGCTGTGGATGAGGATGCTTCAAAGTTTGAGGTGAAAGCCATGCCTGCCATGTTGAGAGGATTCTGCAGCTCTTGAAATTGATCATCCCAATCCATACCAGCTTGGACCTCCGTTTGGGAGATAAGGGCCTTTGTGTTTGCACTTGAATTTCCCTTGTGTGGATGATTCCCAATTCTTTGAGCTGAGCTGCTAGGCTTCTGCACCTCATGCTTCTTTCCGGCAGCTTTGTTGTTTTCCTCCTCAGTCACCTCAGTCACACGAATATCATTGGTTGGCTTTGACGTATTCGTGCATTCTCGTGAAAAATGACCCATCTCACAGAAGTTGTAACATCATAGCTTCGACTTGTCAAACCCGATCCTTTTTCTGTCAGAATCCTTGAAGCTATCCTTCCCATACATCTTCATGAAGTTTGTAGCTCTTTGCACGACCATTGCCATTTGATACTTGATATCCGTCTTGTCAAGATCCTTTTGATTAATATCTCTCATATCCCCGATCTCAAATTGTGGTGGCAATAGATTTCCCTGCAATAATTCTTCATGACTTGATAGAAAAGCGTGAACTATTGAAGCATTTGAATCATTCAACAACGGGAGTGCTTCACAGTAGCTTGAAGGTTTGCTAGTTTGAGCTTTTGAAGATGATGAAATTCTGTGGGCCTTCAAAGCTTGCTCAACAACACTATCGACTGCCTTCTGAAATGAGCTAGACTCAGATGATCCAGATTGATTTCCTGTTGAAATAAAGGCAGTGGTTTGTGGAGGAACACTTGAAGGGTACTTTGGAGTGTTCACAGGGTACACATTCTGCGGGGTTTTGCTTATGAAAGCGGTTGGAATTGTTGAGGTGTTGCTCATCCCAGCTTGATTCAGAGAACTCAGATGATTGTTCATTCTCATCTGCTCGACCATTTCAAATGACTTGATGGTTGAGATCAAATCGGAGTTTGTCATGGCATTCAAATTTGTAGTTCTCTTGATTGTAATTGTGTTGGTACTCCAGCTGTATGGCAAAGAGTTTATCAACTTGTGATTGACTTCAAAGTTGGTTATGTTGACACTTGCGGCTCTGACTCTAACCATTAACTTCTCAAACCTCTTCACCAAATCCAGCACATTTTCACCTTGATGATGATTGAACATTTTGAATTCTGCTTTCAATAGGGCTTTCTTGTTTTCCCTAATTTCAGCATTTCCCTCCACCTTCTCAACAAGAGCATCCCACAAACTCTTGGCAGTTGTATGTTCTTGTAGGGTCTCAGTAATCTCATTTGAAAGACAAAATGTTAAAGTAAGATATGCCTTCTTATCTTGCTCCACCAAGGTCCTATCATTTTCATCATAATTTTCAGGAGTTTTTAGTTGTTCCCCAGCCTGAGTGATAGTCATGGGAACATGAGGACCTTGAACAAAGCATCTCATTAAGTCCGAATCAGTCAATGAGATAAAATTCATGAACCTCCATTTGAAGTGGGCAAAATTATCTTCTAAGGTCATGAAATTGGGAGGTTTTTGAGGTGTTCCCACTTGGTTTTCCAACAGCAAAACAACTCAGAATCAGTGCTCGTCATGTTCTTGGCAGTCTCAAACACTTAACAACCTTCAAACAGCTCAAAAATCAACACAGGTACCTTTTTCGCGCGAAACAGACTCTATGCGAAGCGAAAAAGTAAGCGAAGCGAAAAAGTTGTGTAGATGAACAGTGATGCGAAGCGAAAAAGTAAGCGAAGCGAAAAAATAAGCGATGCGAAAAAATAAGCGATGCGAAAAAGTTCTGAGCGAAGCGAAAAACCAGGTGAAGCGAAAAACTAGGCGAAGCGAAACCCCAAGCGATGCGAAAAACTTTCTTGAGCGAAAAAGTTCAGTTTTCTAGAAGAAATCTTTCTTGGGATCTGTTCCACCAAACTTGTCAGTTCTAGGTCAAAGGTTGTTGCACTGATTTTCATGCCATGAGAAGCGAAATTTTTCACTTGTTAATTTCAACACTTTTCAAGCCCGTAAACACCAACTTTAACACTTTTAAACCCAAAACTTTTGAATCTAAGGCTAGTACTCTTGTTGTTCTTCACCAAGAACACATTGTAAGACATTTTATGAAGTTTTTGCCCGAATCTTTTTGTGTTTTTCTTGTTTTTGATATTTTTGTGGATTTTCTTGTCAAGAACACTTCTTTTCTTCTTCTCAAGATCAAAACCCAAGGTTGTGATCCAAAACCCTCAACTAGTGAGCCGAAGCTCTGATACCAATTGTAGGTCCCGTGGCGGGTGGATCTAACAATAATCTTGGATCAATCGTGCTTAGTGCTAGTGGAAATCACACTAAGCCACCTAAGCGATCTCGAATCTTGAGATGTTATTTCGGGTTTTAGAGAGAGAGACGAGAGAGAAAGAAAGATATGTGTGTGTTAGAGAATTTTGGCAAAAGGTTATTCTTCTCATGGCGTGCTCCCTATTTATAGAGGAGCATGCATGAGAGGTTTCTTTATTTACATAATGCCCAATGGGCTTGATTACAAGTTTTTCCCTTGGGCCATTACATACAAAAAGAACTATTAAAGCCCAATACATATAATTACAATACAAAAGACTAAAATAAACAAAATGGGTCTAACAGAAGCAACATGTAAATTAATTTTATGCACCCGCAGAATCCGTCTGGCTGAGGAAGTAGATACTTTCATAAATAGAGTTCCGTCTTGCTCAAACGCTCATAGAATCCCGTGTTGAATGGCTATCTTTAACATCCAACCACCCACCCACCCTCTCTAGTTGTTCAAGACTTATAATATTCTTTTTGAGTGACGCACGGAATATAGTAAAATTTCTTTAGAACAGCGGAATATAGTAAATAGCATCCAAAATCTGTTGCTCTCTAGCTTTACCTTCTAAAACAATCACTCCCATTCCCTTTATCTCGGCACACTATCCACCACCAAAATTCACCTTTCCGGATGTTTAACTATCGAATATCGAGAACCATTAACTATGAGTTTTCCATCTTGTGATTACTTGCTCCGTTATCAAGGATCCATGTATTTTTATCACATCAAGTTGTAGTATACTTTTGTTGATCGACTCGGTCATCTTTTAAAGTACCATATCCTCCTTGGTAATCATGTGCAGAACCGCTTCTGTTTCTGGAGCAAGTTTACTTTCTTCTCCTTGCTCTCTCTTAGGTGCAAGACATGTTAAGGAAGAGTGCCCTGGTCCGTCACACGGATAACACTTGAGCTTAGATTGATCTTTCTTTACGCTCGGTTCTTTCTCTTCACTGTTTTCGGTTTCTCCTTTGCTCAACTCGTTTTTTTTTACTCGATTTGGTCTTTCCTTTTCCAAACCTTTTTTCTTGGTTACGTTTTGATTTCCATTCCTCATAGGTATATAAACGTTGTTCTTGCTTATTGGTTGCAGGTTCCATTTCCTCCCCTAATCGTTCCTTGAATGCTTTTAGGCGTCCAACGGCTTCATGATACGTCATGGTCTTCGCACCCGCAAATTATTTGATGATAGCGATAATTGCTATATACCGCTCACTTGGAACGGACTTCAAAATCTTCCTTACTAGGGTATTTTCTTCAAACGAATCGCCAACATTGCTAGCTTTAGATGCTATTTGACTTATTTTAGTTGAGAAGTCATCAACTGGTCCATTTCTTTCATTCTGAGTACATCAAATTCATGATGAAGATACTCGATTCATGCCTCACGTCTCTCGAACAGGGTCAACATGACATAACAGATCTTAAGTGCATCCCAAATCTCTTTAGCAGTGGTTGTAACACCCCAACTTTAATCAGAATACGTCCGGGTGGTACGTACAGATTGCTCATAAGCTTGTAATACTATTAAAGTGACAATAATTATATTTATTTCATTTCATAACATAACAAGTAAACAAATTATTCATAAATAAAAGGAAACAATAAACACTTTATCGAATAAAAAGTAAGTTCTTTATTTAAATAACCTAAGGTAAACTAATGATCTTCATCTTTGGGCACGCCATTGATTCAACCTGTAGCACGTTGAAAATAATAAATTTTAACATTTAAGTTGGTGAGATATCATAAGTTTAAAATATATGTCTAATATGAAACTTACTCGATTCACATGTCCCATGTAAATGATAACAAGTATGTAAATAACGCCCCACTCTCCCAACCATAGTCATGGAATTAGGGGAATGATAACCACCGTTTAGTCCAACCGAGATATAGTATAGGCGGCGTGGGTACGTCCCGTAGGACCCTCCCACTTTGATAATTGACGTTTGGTGTTTGATGTTTGATGTACCAACCATAAAGCGATAAACGCATTGCACATAATACACGTATGATAATCATAAACGTTATGGAAAGATAATATTTACATGTTCGACACAAATGCGAATCGGTTTGAAACTTGATAACATAACTATCGGTGAAAAACTAGTAACATGCTACACTCCAAAAATATAATAAAGATTTAAAATGGGGGTTATAAAACTCACTTGATGGAGTAACGCCAGTGAAGATGAATTAAACACGTAAATGAGCTGAACTGGACAAGTTTGGTTCGGCGAGCGGTCCTAGAAAATAAATTCTAAGTTCAACACATGGTCATGATTTTAAAAGTAACAAAGGCAGTGATAAGTTTTGTACAAAGTTTGGACTTTTAGAGTTTTGGATGAAACACTTATTTTTCCATTATCATTGGTTTAGTTATGTTTTCGTCGCAAAATGTCTAAGTTGGTAAATTTTATTCAGGAATTGAGTTTCGATATTTGTTAGTCAAATTAAATGAGTTCGGCCATTTCAAGAAAGTCAAACGGGCCTAAAAATAATAAAATAAATTTAAGCGAGTGGTTCATTTTTAGTCGGACCTGAACCCGGTTTTTATGATGTGTTTGTTTCTGACATGATAAAAATTTTATTTGTAGTTTTGGACTTTAAGAGTTTATGTTTATAAAGGTTTCATGTAGAAAATATCCAAACTTCGTCCAAAATAAACATAAGCGAGTTCAGTTCATTTTCGGTCGGAAGAATATCGTTGTTTAATATAATTGACATGGCATATCATCCTAAACAAGCTAAACTTGCAGAAAAATTTGCATACAAACCCAAGGAGTGAACACATGACAAAAAGATAAAACTTGAATCTTAGAACGGTTTGACTTTATGAAGTCAAACTTAAACAAAACACCAAAGAGAGCTCAAAAGAAAAGAATTTTCATAATTGAGGATGTAGCAAAGTGAAAGGCAGAGATAGGGAGTCCAATTTATAGGAGATTTGGTCCAGTGATGTTTCAATTGGTTTAAATTTGTCAAGACACTTAATTAAGTTGAAAAGTCTTTGAAATTTGAATGAAAATCATAAATTTGGAGTTGTAACAGAGGGAAATGATTAAGAGGTGATAATGGTGTCATAACAAAGATAATCAAAACAAAAAACGAATTAAAATGATCATGAATTAGCTTGAATGCTCGTTTTGAATTAAAAATTCGTTACAACAAGCTCGGTTGCATGTCGCAACGGGAATGGGGTGGCTCTGTCGTGTAACAGCCCAGCTACCGCCGCAACATAATATTGTCCGCTTTAACCAGGACGTACCACCATCGCCTCACGGATTTGCTTTTTGTTGCCCGGGTGAAAACTTCCCAGGAGCTCACCCATGCTGATACTACTTCCACCTGGAGCACGCTTAACTGTGGAGTTCTCCTCTCATCCACTACCATTAAGCACCCAAAACGCGTTATGATGGAGAAGGTATCCACCTCCTTATAAAAAAGGCTTAGTTCTCCTCCCCAACCGATGTGGGATGTCACAATCCACCCCCCTTAGGGGTCCAGCGTCCTCGTGGGACCTAGCACCATCGGTCCAGCCCTGGATCTGATACCATCTGTAACAGCCTAGCTACCGCCGTAACATAATATTGTCCGTTTTGGCTGGGACGTACCACCATCGCCTCACAGATTTGCTTTTGGTTGCCCAGGTGAAAACTTCCCAGGAGCTCACCCATCCTGATTTTTGGTTGCCCGGGTGAAAACTTCCCAGGAAGTCACCCATCCTGATACTACTTTCACCTGAGCACGCTTAACTGTGGAGTTCTCCTCTCATCCACTACCATTAAGCTCCCAAAACGCGTTATGATGGGGAAGGTATCCACCTCCTTATAAAAAAGGCTTAGTTCTCCTCCCCAACCGACATGGGATGTCACAATTGTAACGTCCTCGTTCCGATAAATAAATAAATAAGTATTTCGGGTTTATTCTAGTTGTCGTGTTGAGACGCGTCAATTAAATCAATTAAATAATATGTAGAAGCATGGATAGTATTAAGAGGGTTTAATGGACTTGAGAGTAATTTGGGCCTAAAAGCCTTTGGGTTTAGCCTATTTAAACCCCTAAACCCTAAATCTCATCCTTATCCTCATCATTTTATCATCATTTCTCCAATCATCCTACACACACCCATACACACAAACCCCTATATACAACATTCAATCCAAGATTTTAAATATTCGTTTAAGGCTTCAACACAAGCTAGATCTAAGCAAATCCGTAAGGTATGAGTATATCATAATCGTGTATGTTCATTCTCATCTTTTTTTCATTCCTTTTAGATCTAATAATCAATGAACGAACTTTGAACGTTTGAAACCAAAACAAGCTCATAAACCCGACACCGTGAACCCGATTTAAACGAGTCTTAATCAAATCAAATAAATATCAACAAACATGAGATTGGGCAGGTAATATAAATTATATACATGGGATATATGCACACATATGCATGTTCTGTTCCGTAAAATCCGCGAGTTAAGGATCCGGCGAGGTTTGGTGAGATCCGGGTTGCAAACACAGAACCCGAGGGGTGATTTAATCGAACCAAAGAACCCGAAACAAACCTACTGTTGATGTGAATACACAGCAAGGCGGCTCGAGTTCGGGCTTAGTTAGAACCTGATCCAAACCCAACTAACCATGTGCAACCCGAAATCCTATGCGAAAATCAAAGCGAAACCCGGCTTACGAAAAGTCTGAAGCGAAAGCCGATGCGAAGCGAACCTGTGCGAAGCGAACCTGTGCGAAGCGAAACGTCCTGTGCGAAGCGAAATTCTCGTGCGAAGCAAAATCCCGA
Source organism: Bidens hawaiensis (assembly GCF_021521415.1). Taxonomy (NCBI): domain Eukaryota; kingdom Viridiplantae; phylum Streptophyta; class Magnoliopsida; order Asterales; family Asteraceae; genus Bidens; species Bidens hawaiensis. Next base: position 282,909 of record NW_027493827.1, read on the forward strand.
TGCGAGGTCTCCCTGTGCGAATGAACTGGGTGCGGGTTGAGGGTGAAAGGCATCTTGTTGACGGGAGATAGAAGGACGATGGTGGCCGGCATGGTGCGTAGCCGGAGAAGAAAGCAACGGCGGCGGCGTGGTTATTATGGTGTGGCCAGAAACAGTGAGTGGTGACGGTGGTGTGGCCGGAGACAGAAGCGACGGGGGCTGATGTGGTTGCAGGTGGCCGGAGAAGGGAGATGACGGTGGCGGCGGCTGAGGTATGAGTTTAAGAGGAGGAAGAAGGTTAAGTGGGGGTGTAGGGTATATGTGTATATATATGGACATAATAATAATAATAATAATAATAATAATAATAATAATAATAATAATAATAAACAAATAAATAAATAAATAAAAGTATAATAATAATAATAACAATAATAAATCTTTAATAAATAAATAATAAGTTATTAATAATATAATTCTAGAGGTGGGAATAATGAAACGAAATCCAAACCCGAGACCTGACTCGTCTAGAAACCGTAACCCGCCTCATGCCAAACCAATGGTCGTTTGGAAACACTTAAAAATAAGAGTCTGTGGTAAATGGAGGAAGTAAAAGGAGTTTACGAGCGACGGATGACTTACGAAAATAAGTATTATGTAATAATAATAATAAGAGCGAATAGTAAATAACTAATATAATAATAGATATAAATACAATAAATATCGTTAAGGATGTAAACTAATGAAGTCAGTTTGTTAATAAAACAAGATTAAGTACATTAAAATTATACGGTCAGTTTAAGAAGGTTACATGTCGGTTCAGTTAACTCGAAAGTTAACCCCGTTAACTTAATAAGATAAGTAAAGAAGCAAATATAGAGATTAATACGTGTGAATTATTAACAGTTAGTCGGGCACAGTTGAAGAAAGGAATTTCTATTAATTCAGGGAGGAATCGACTTCAGGTGAGTTCTAGCCCCCTTTTTCCTTTAAACATTTTTGGGGTTGTATGCATACTCCTATGTGAAAGAATAGATATGTGTGACTATAGTTAATGACATATATCTTGTAAGAGCGTGTTTATAAATATTAATTTATTAATATATATATATATATATATATATATATATTTGAATGTTTGAATGATAGTTAGAATAGAAAGAGTTAAGGAATATATCCTACTAATGCTTGTGTAGAATGTTATATGAATATCAATGAGTATGAATGTGCTATGTATAGAAGAATGTGTATATGCGTAGAGCCTTCGGGACTCATGCATGCATAATAAGTTAGAATGACAAATCCCTCTAACTTTATAAGACTCGGTTATGAGAAAAGATTGGGGGCTCGGTAATGAGCAAAGAAGGCTCGGTTATGAGCAAAGATAGGAGGCTCGGTTAAGAGAAAGGAAGGCTCGGTTATGAGCAAAGATAGGAGGCTCGGTTATGAGCAAAGATAGGATGCTCGGTTACGAGCAAGGAAGGCTTAGTTATGAGAAAAGGTAGGAGACTCGGTTATGAATAAGAGTAGGAGGCTCAGTTAGGAGTAGGTGTATAAGAATATAGTTATGAAATGATTGATAGACAGACATAGAAGAAATAAATAAAGAATTATAAACTTTATGCTATATGTAAATGTATGAAAGATGTGATTTGCTTATAAATCGTATGTTGTGAAAGTAAAGAAATGTTAGAACTCACTCAGCATATAGCTGACTTTTAGTATGCATGCAGGTGTTATTGATGACGTGGCAAGCTTAAGGCACGTACCTGGCTATCCATATTGAAGATTAGTTAGAGGAAGAAGTTGTTATGTAAAAAGTTTTAGTTTCTGCTGCAAGTTAATTATGCTTCCATTGTATCAAACTAAGTTTTTGAGTAAATCCAACACCAAATGTAAGGCTACCGGGATCGGGGCCTTACACGTCGCGCTACGCAACGCGTCCAGATTTCCAAAAGTTTGGTTTGTTGCACATTTTGTCATTGGACCTTGTTTAGATGCAATAATGGTTTGAAATACATGAAATTCAACTTGTAAACAATTACATATCATTCCCAAAACATGGTATGCATAAATACTCAATAAATACTCCACTTTATTAATGAACGAATATCCGAAATACAAAACGAATCGAGTAAGCGTATGCAAATACAAATACAATTTTGATGAATGTCACAATGGTAAGGTTAATGACGTTTTATATAGTGATTATAGGCCCAAAACTCGTTCAAATGCAAGAATATTTTAGAACTTAAGCCTTGTCACGTTGCGCGATGAGGAATAAAGATCTGACCGCATGTGGCGAGCAAGAAAAACAAGGGGAGGCTCACCCAAGGGCGCCACGCGGCGCGGCGAGTCCCCTCTTGGGTGGCCGCGCGGTGCAAGGAGGTTAGGCCAGTTTTGTTTTTCATGCCGGTTGGACCGGCATCTTCCTGGTTCGACCGGTTTTTCGTTTCAGCATGTTTCCTTCTCATTTCTTCTTCTTTTTATACCATTTTTGAAGGCCGAAACCTACCAAACTTTAAAAAGTTAGTAGTATACAAATTTTAAACGGAAACTAATTGAAAATTAATAAAATACGATATAAAAATAAAAGGGAAACATATATATTTATCATTATATTAATCTTCCCCTAGGTAGCAAATCCCACTGCTTGATCGGGGTGACATTTGCTGATTCAGATAACCGTGTCCATAACGGTTATTGTGACATTTGAGACAAATTCAGGTACCCCTTAGTGTTTACGTATTGAATAAACGATTAATCGTTTATTACCTATCAAACAAACGAATAACCAAACGAGTCGGGTTATGAACCGAATATCACTGGGGAGTTATCTATAAGTGATATACGTTTATTATAAGCTAACATATTGATGTTATGGCCTTAGTACAATAGCAAACCAGTTAAACAAAAATATACTCGTTTAACTACCCGCTATGACTTTAAACGCGAAAGATAGTTCCAAAACAAGCATTGTATCATCCGTTAAGCCGAAAAAGATCTACAAAACACTTAATTAAGATGTTTTAAGCTATCTGTGAAAATATTTCAGATTCTTAAACGAAATAGTCTGTTGTTCTAAATTTACAAGAAATTGGCTGAAAAACACTCGTTTTTGCGCTGTTTGTCGTACATGATATATTTTTATCGCCAAAAACCGAGCCTGAAATAAATTTTGACTCGGGATTTCATGTTCGGGCACACAAAACAAGATAAATGGGCTAAAGTGGGGCCCAAAGAGGGCCCAATATGGTTTGGCCGCCAAAATGGAAGCCCACCTCTTTTGATATATATTAAAAACTAAACTTAATTAACAAATATTTTGCAAAATTCCAAGTTTCTGCCATCTTCCTCTGCTGTTCTTAAAACACACCAGCCAAACGCTAAGGTGAACATCATTTTTTTTATTAGAACTTGTTTAAAACATGGTTTTACATAAATATTGATCTTTGATTATCAAAAATCATTCCTAACCATGCAAAAACCCAAAAAATTGTCCAAAAACATGTTTTGATACTACACATGATTAGGTATCAGAATCATTAGTTATTTAGGCCTTAAACATATATTAGGGGGTTTAAATCGCGTTTTTACGTTTCAAAAGTTCGGTTTAAAACCCTAATCGAAACCTATGTTTCAAGGCTGGATTTTTGATTATACATACTTAGTTTTGTGATATAGATTTGTAGTCACATTAAATAGAAGGACAAGAACCTGGACAAGTGAGGAAAAAGGGTTGAAACAATCAAAAACCCCAAAGGTATTACCGAAACACTCATTTAGGGGCTGTTAAAGAGTAGATTGTGACGTACTCGTTGTTAGCTTGTTAAACTTTTCAGGGAAATCAGGGATTATATGAATGAGTCACTGTCCAAATTTGGTAATGTTTCGACAATCCGGGAATATTTGGCGAATTTATTACCTGTTGGGGACGTTTATTTGGGAAAAATACTTAAAGTGCTTGAAAAATTTTGAAATTTTGTGGATAACTCAGGTATAGCACAATATAATCACATATAAAATTTGGGGTCAATTGGAAACCCTAACTATGGTTTATGGATTCGCGTTTATTCGAGTTTTATGGTCGTTTTTGGCTCAAAAAGGTATGTTGACAAAATTGTTAAATTCTGGAAATTTTGGGAATTATTTAGATCACTTAAAAATTGGTCGGATTTTTCAGAAATTGTTTGGTATAAATGGACGATTTATGGGTTAAATATAGCATATAAAATGAATTTTTATAAATTAATAAATCAGTAAATAATTCCAAAAATATTTTTATAAAAATAAAAATATTTTAATTAGTGAGTGTATAAATTTTTAAAATTTAACGGTAAACGAATAATTAGTTGTGCTAATTTGAAAGTTAAAAAAAATTCAATTCTGATAAAAACCGATAGGTTTGTGATAACGAACTTGTTGGAATATCAAAACAGCAAGAATGATCAAATGTCATATTTTTGGGTTAATTGAGTAAAACCTAACTTCTTGTGAGAAATGCGGACAACTCGGATGGATTTGGCGCGTTTTTTCTCCAAACCAGACTAAATAAACGGAAATGAGCCATATAGCAAATACAGACGTCTAAAGTATGATTTTTCTTTATAAATTTAATCATTTTATCAACCAACACGTTTAACTGAGCCTATATGTTCATACATGTTTTCTAAATGCGTAAACGATTAACTTGGCCCAGCAGATGAAACTAAGCCAAGTTCAAATTTCAGCATTAGACATTGAACAACGTCACAATCTAAGACTATTGACATGCTCTGGGTATGACAGCTATACCCAGACTAGATATACAGCCCAGATTAGTATAGAGACTATAATAATAGTAAAATATTAATGTTAATATTATAATACCGATTATAGGGATTAAGTGATAACGAGTGAGATGAACCACGAGCTGATACAGCACTGAGTGTCTACTAAACTTTGAGTATCATGACCCCTCTTTCTAATATGTTTTATGAACTTTCGGGGTGAAAAGCATGTCGTTTAAACTTGTGTATCTAATACCATGTGATGATGTGAATTATCTAAGTGCTAACACACAAAAGTCTCCACTTAAATAGTTATTAACTTCGAGCCGGTGGCTTGTGAATGGTACTATTGTTTTAACAAGCCCAAACGGAATCGGCATGTATGCCGTGACAAACTTTACACCGCTTGCACATGTCCATAATCATACAAACATACTATGTAGTGTTTGACATGGCTACTTGGTGCATGTTGTGGGCAGAAAGGGGGCCACAGTTGTTGATTGTGCGTGGGAACTTGAGGCACGCAGCACAGACGAACAGTCCAAGCGTCACTATAGCTTTGCATAATTACATCACATGCATACATACACGAATACATAAATGTTCTTACATACATACATGCGTATATACAATCTCTGATTGTTGTACGCAAACTAACTTGTTGAAACTCATGAAACTCACCAACTACATATAGTTGACCTATTTTAACATGCTTTTGAGATGCACCAAAATTGGAATTTGATTGGTGGTGTGCTACCTGTTCTGGAATGCGATCGATTCTATGTGAATAGATAAAAGTATAATAGTAAGGAGTGGGACAGTTAATGAACTGATTTTGTTGTGTATCATTTAGATTGTAAACGAAGATAGAACAATGTAATATAATTTAAATTAGTTTGTAATGTTTCTTTTTAAACAATGTGGTTGATACCAGAAGTGTCTGTTACATTCCCGTTTTATGATTCCGCATTTGCTAGTCGGGGCGTGATAGTTATCCATTGGAGCATGGCTATTGCATCACCCATACCAGTCAGCTTCGGTGGATCACAACCCTTAAACGGCCTGTAAGTGCACCCACCACGATCCTTCTCTTTCTTACCTACATTCACCGACTTGACTTCGCTCAAATCACCTTTCTCAGTCTCATCATTTTTCTTACTACTCTCCCTTGTTTTCTCAGTGGTTCTGACATGACTTCCAGTAGACTTTTCTGGTTGCATATTCTTTATCGCAGGAGCTACAGCATGAGCAATGGCAGCTTGGATAGCAGGATCAAGTTGATACCCTTCATCTTGCTCAGTTTCCCTTTCTTCCTCCCTTGTGTTAGTAACTAGTTCTTCAGAACGTATCAAGTTAACACATGGCCTACCACAGCGTCCCATGCAACCTCCCTCTCCAAGAGATTTCCTTGCACCCGCCATTCGTTTTCTATAAGAAAACACAAACGTCATCACTCTAGGAAGCATTTAGTACAAGGATAGTAAGGCAACAGTTAATAACAGTGGGCAGTTGTGATTAACTAATTCGTGATTCCACTTGTGCTAGGTTCTACTTTTAAACAGTTAGACGATCAATTAAATAATTCACATAATCATATAACTCTATCTCTAGCACTTAAGCTAACTTCCTTACACATTCTTACATTATAGATGAATTAATCATGCGCTTTACCATTACCGAGCTTGCTGGAGCGACACACGGCTATTCACATTGGCATCCATTCTTTGGTCTCATTCTTTGTTTGAGTCTAAGCATTAAGGATGCTTAAATCTCAAAAACTCATGCTCTGATACCAACTTGTAAGGCCCCGAACCCGGGAACCTTACTAACAGTTGGATTTACACTTGAAAACAGCTTAATTATCAGAGTTTTCAAAAACTTTCGCGGAATGTTATTGTATTTACATAATACTTTCTTTCTAAACGACTCTTTGGATACCAACACCGTGTGGATAGCCCTGCGTGCAAGCCAAGATCCATTTCTTTTTGTAATCAACTACCAGCGTATATACTAAAAGTCGGCTACACTAAGTGAGTTCTAGTTTTAACAAGCAACAAGTCATACTTACACATCCATACGTTCATATCCGAAGATACACATACAATTCTTAACCTATCCACATTCATTTATTTATACAAACTTTATTAGAATTCACCCATACGTCTATATATTTAGAACATTCACGTTCAACACTTACCTTAACCTACCAAGAGTATGTAGTAAGTACATAGTCCGCCGTCTATACTTATACCGAAGGTCATGAACCCGTACAAGGTCCGCAGTCCTTACCTGTGTTCACCATTCATGGTACGTACACGGTTCGCGGTCCTTCCCTATACCATCATACATTAACAGCATGTATAAGGTCCACTGTCCTTCCCTTTGTTGTCACCTATATCATAGCACATACGAGGTCCGCAATCCTCCCCTATGCTACCACATTACATTTACAGCACGTATAAGATCCGCAGTCCTTTCCTATGCTGACACCTATATCTACAACACGTATAAGGTCCACAGTCCTTAAGTACGTTATCACATGCCATGTCCCTGTCCAACAGAAGTTTAGAGGGATTTGCCATCCTAACTTACTATGTTAGACATAGAGTTCGCATACCGTACATACACCTACTTGCACGTACCACATATATAATAAATATATATAACATACAAACATAAATAATTTAATAGGGGTACACATTCTACACTCTACATGCCAACTACATTACTAATCAAGCAACATAATATCAAACTACCGCGTTGTGCACAGCCCCGAAAACATAAACAAAGAAAGGGTCTAGAAAACTCACCTAGGTCCTGTTTCAAGTATAAGTAAAGATTAACTATCCTTCTATTTAAACAATACTACCCTAGTTAGTGAACTAGTTTAACTTAATGACGACTGTCGTTTTAGTCATGCAAAAACCTAATTAAACTATATAGATAGACTAAGTAGGGTATCGTATCCACAAGAAGCATGTGGTCAGTATCACAAAGTTTTCATGATTATTTAATCTAAAGTTAATTAACTAAGATTGACAAACGATGTCAAGCGAAAATTAAAGGATTGATTTTAAAAACAATTTAAGGAAAATGGAGCCTCCGGGTTTCAGGTTCTAGGTTTCACACAAAACTCGTTTGATTAATTGGGCACCACATAGACATGGTGCTGGAAAGTAGTTAAAGTAGCTATTAAGATAGGCTTTTGTCATCAAACCTAATACAATTCAATTACCCAGTTTACTGGTATCAAGTCACCCCTTTAGTCCCCCAACCCGCTTCTAGCTTTTGTCATCAACCGAACGTAGTTGTAAAGAAAGAACTCAAAACACTAGCAAACTGTTTAATTAACTAATACTTAAATTTGTTAAATGTTTGTCATCACATACACAAATCCAATACAATAATAAAACAAAGTTTAATCTTTAAACTAAACGAGCTATTCACCCGGATAAAGTTATAATGAGATTAGTCTTGCCTCATCATGATTGTGCCATCTTGATTTGTGTGCCAAAGAAAAACAGCCAAGCAGGCTGCTACCTCTAAACCCCTGTGCAAACTCTCCCCTAACTGCCATTCCTTTTTACCCAAAAATCCCTCGTCTCTTATTCTTATACTGGGCCATACAAAAAGTGTAGTGCAAGCCCAAATAATCCACGAATCACACTCTTAATTTAGTTTAGCCGTGTGCCTTCTTAGCTTGTTAATTGTAATGGTCCAATAAATCTCATTCATTGGCCTATGTTGGTTTGAGTGTGGAAAATTGACTTCACAAAGTATATTTAATATAAAGTGACCTACACATTAGAAAAAAGCGTATGTAACAAATAATTATCTGATAAAGTGTATTTAGTATAAAGTGACATTTTCATGAGAAAAAAGCATATGTAACAAATTATTATATATGATTTAAATAAGAGTTATCAAAATATTCTTCTAATCTTGTAAAATTCATGAACTAACTTTGTTTACTTCTCATGTATCTGACGTAGGCTGTCGTGGCCTACTCAAACAATTAATTTTAAGACTTAAATACCTATAACAAATACAGGTGAGTAAGGTTGTCTTCACAGGAACTCAAGGAAAGTGCTAATTTTAATACTACTAATTTAATTATTAAACTAAGTCGGACAGACGATGTCAAGCGATTTTTACAAAAAGATTTAATTAAAACTAAACAATTACTTAGAAAGATTTTGTAAACAATAATAAGAAAAGTATTCACTCTAGGTTCGAGTAATGTGACATCTAACTTAATCACAGATTCAACTGACTTGATTGCACAGTAATTGCTAGACCCAATAGTTTGATTGTGATGACAAACGATACCCTAACCAAATTGTTGACACAATTGAACTTAGTCTACTCAATCACCAATTTATGTTATGAAAACCAATTTATTTGCAAAGACCGATGATTACTAGTTCAATGACACAAGAGCTAACCCTAAGTGTTGATGAACACAACCAAACAAGTGATGCAACAAGTAATAATCAATGACATAAATTGTTTAAACAATCAAAGCAATAAACAAGCAAGATCAAAGCATAAACTCAATCAAACTCCTAATCCTTAAGCATATTGAATCTGATCAGAAGTTAAGATACACAAACCCTAGCCTATAATGAACACGGGAACTTAGCCAAGCATCGACATATCGATTAAAACACTTATCTTGATGAACATACGATCAATGATGGAACCGGAAGCTTCGGGATGGCTGAAAGTCGTCTTAGAACACCTCTTCTGCCTCTGGAAGTCGTGATAAACCGATTGGTGAGGTTAATTGGTTTATATAAGTCAAAACCTAGATTTTTTCAGTTTTATGCATCTTCGCGTATCCCAAAGGTGCAAACTGACTTTCTATTCCGATTTGTATCATCGAGAAACATGAAATTCATATATTATGAATTCCGTAACTCATTTTCTGGGCCGAGATATTCTCGTTTTATTAAAAGACACTTTCCAGGGAACCCATCTTGTTCAGTTTTCACTTCGGCTTCAAGTTTCTCATCCAATCCTTTCCCGAATCCTTCTTAGCCCTCAATACATGTTTCCCCATGCTTTCATCTTCTCAAGGCTTGCTTAATCTTCATCTGGATGGCTTTGAATAAGCTCGTTTAAGCTCCTTAACTTCCAATGTCCTGAAAACACATAACAACTCTTGAAGTACCAATGTTCATTCGTTTATTAACCAATGTTCAGACACCCTTTCATATCCGAGACCACCTCTGTCGCGGCTTCGATATCATCAACAGGACTTATAATGGATGTAAAAGTCGATTTTCGGACTCGCTTGGCTAAGACAATAATCTTAGACAAGGAGAAGAACGACAAATAGAATTACACAAAAATATCAGCTTCCGTAATATCAATCTTCTATGGAAAGATGGGATGATACGAGGGTAACAGCTCCTAGTGAGAGACACTGGCACTGGTAGCAATTCGGGTTAACCTTATCGTCAGCATAGGCCTTCTACAAAGAGGCCACACACTGCTTTAAATATAAAGCAACGTGCAACCACCTTGATTTCCGACCTAGCCCCTCCGGTCTTACCAATGAGCTTGTCAACCGAGTCTCAGTGCTTTGGATATTGAACGAATCTACTCTCTGAAATTTCTATGAAAGAGAAGGCCGGCTAAAAAAGGTGTGCAATGCAAGGGTCTGAAAGAGTTCACGCCGCTTTGCAAGCAAGTTTATTAGCTAACAACTTCCAGCGGCCTCGGTTCCACTCAAGGATCTCTCTCACGAGAGGCAGTAAGAGCTTCACTATAGCAGTCAAGCAGTGATAGCTCTACAGTATACCTTTATTCATGTATTTGGCTCCCTGAGCCACCATTTTGTTCGCCCTTCCATGTCTCACTGAGCCGCCTAACCCAAGTAGTTGTCGGCCGTTCCATCATTCGAATCTTCCTTCCTCCCGTTTTGCTGGATCCTGTACCTGCTCATCACTGTGCTCTTGGTAAGGGGGCTTTAGTCTCGGAAGTTTCCTAGCATTGGAGTTTGATCTCTCAGTTGCTCATTCTTCAAGGCATAATCTTTCGTGACAAGCGGAGGAGCAGGCAACAAGAGCAAGTAGAGTGACCGTGATCCACAAACTGACGCATGGGACGTAGCCTTCCTAGCCGCGTGCAAGCCTACCTTCTTCAGACCGTAACGTAAGTAACTCAGTGCTCCATACGTGGGAAATGAAAGCAGAATTCGTTCGGATCCTCCCACATGTTCAATCTTTTTTTAGCGGTTTCCCCACAGATCTTTCTCATTAATGCAACCTTCATTTTGCTCATTCATGGAGTTGTCTTTAGTATGTCTAAGAAATTTGATTATCCACCGTTAGTCAATAATGTGGGTTGGCTTGGATTACTTAGTGTTGCGCGTCTAGGAGGGCAGCGCGCTTTGGGATACGGAGGAGCTATTATCTCCCAGTTCCCTAACCTAATGCGGCACCAGGTTCGGACCGCAGGGAACCGTAGCATGGGGGGCTTAGAATCCTTTTGCCGCCGCAAGGCTGGCTAATCGTACGCAGCAGGCTCGAAGACCCCTGGTTCTGGAAGGCACATGAGTCCGAACGCTATGTTGAATGTGCGACCGACACTAGGTAGGTACCTGTGCAAGTGAGGCGTTGGTCGGTCCTAGAAAAGGCGACAACGGCGCGAGGAGTTAACGACCGAATGCGCTGCAACCTAGGGATCACCAGGCAGCTCTTTCGCTCTATAGGGATCGGGGGGCATAGCACAATTCATATTGGAGGAGGGTTGGTTTGCCCGGGTGACGGATCCTGCCATAATGTACTCCTACCTATACTTTAGCACCGACACCCAAAGTCGAGCATACATACGACGATCCTCATGCGTGAATAGTGGGGAGGAAAGAAAGGGCAGTAGATGATAATGAGAAAAGGCACCGCGTCTGGGCGGGCGGGCGGAATGGATGAGCGAAAGGTGTCATGCCATGGAGTGGGTAATATCCCGAGTATCATGTAAGACAACTAAATGCACCTCGAGGTGCTGCCGAGGAACTGAGGGGCCTTCTCGAGCACAGGACAGGTAATTGAGAGATAGAGCTAGCCTATTCGTTATGGGGAATCAATGCTCCGGGCCGAATAGAGCTTACCTACGGCACCTGGCTTTCTCCGGTGCATATTAGCTTAGCTGCGCTTAATAGGCCGGTTTTCCTTCCTCTCTGCCGGCCTCCTTACCTTACCCCCGCTACACTCTCACTCCAAGCTACACCTGCTGAGCAAGATGCATTGAGATTTCCTCTTCTATGGACGCAACTATGACCCGGGACGGGAAGAGAAAGATTTTTTTCTACGGCGAGCTTTCTCTTGTAAAGCCAAAGACGCCCCAAGACAAGTTCCAACTGTTGGGAAGGGGACATGATCAATAGAACCTGGCTGGATCCGGGCTGGGAGAGGGGCGCCCATTCCTAACCACTTTCAAAAAGGTTCGCTCATGCTGGAGGGAGCGTCCCCACTTAGTGATCGGTCCGCTAGTTCACGTAAATCCAAAGAAGTTATCACGGACAAGCCACATGCAGGGAAACTTGCACGTGTGAATTAATATATAAAACTAACTAACTTTTACACAACCATCGGTATCTCACAAGCATTTAGCATAATTAATTGGATTCATAGCACATATGGATGGCATTTAGTTTGATCGTTAATCATTATATGGTCTTTCTCTCATTTATAATAATTAGACCATTTTAACTCATTTTATTATATACCTTACAAAATATAAAACCCGTTAAATGTAATTGCATTTCAATAAGTATTTAAACTAAAAGTGCAATATTATTAACCATTAGTGACAGCTAAAAACTCACTCATCACATCCCCACACTTGTCATTTGTTTGCCCTCAAGCAAACTATCATGCAACACATACACCTTAATCGATGGTTTACCAATTATCATCATTAATACTAGTAAGGTTTAAGGTTATACCCAATTCCCAAGGCTGACACTTTAAAGATTGATAACCCACCAAACAATTTAATGACATATTTAAAAACAATGGAACCGCCTAAACAAGCGTACTTTGTTTCCGGTTAAGGCACACATGATCACACCCCTCATATAATATATATATATATATATATATATATATATATATATATATATATGTATGTATGTATCCTCTCAGTTTAATATCTTGACCAGCAAAAAGTATGCTAGTATCTCTCTGCCCTCTATACCGAGTATGAACACAAAGTAATAAGTTTGCTAGTCGGTCATATTATCACACCCCAACCTAAGGCGGAAATGTCGGGGTGTGATCCGATTGCTCACAGCTCGAAGATACTATTATGATACAAACGTGACAATATCTAATTAATTATTTGTTTTCAATTATACACACACAATCCAAATACAATAAACAAATTAAACATACAAATATAAGCTTAAATAAAGGTTAACTTGATTATATACTAAGGTCTTGTCTACATGTCCAACTTCAATCTTCAATACAAGCAACCTGCATATGCGTATAAAATGGAGTTTTGTCAACATAAAGTTGAGTGAGAATATCACCAGTTTTGACACAACAATATAAATAAGCATGACGTGATAAGTGCGGTAAATAAAATTGAACCATAAACAAGTATGTAGACCATTGCCAAGCGAATCGGGCATTGGTCACCAGCAGGAACACCCACTATACGATTGATTGAATAGTAATTCCAATATGTGATTGATTGAATGGTAACACAAGTAAGCACGTAGCACGTATGTTTGATTAAATCACTCACAATAACACGTATGCATTTGTTTGAATATATATATGGTATGAAATATGGATACGTACGCATATGTCCCCAAAACGATTAGAAAATTGAGTAAAATAGGGGAATGATAAACTCACCTTAGATTAATGACAAGCGATTAATAAATGCGATGAAAGATCTAACGAATAAGCGAGTCGTCCACTACATGTCGAACGATATAAACGACTGTCACACCCCGACTAGCACAATGCGGAAGCGTAAAACGGGAATGTAACAGACACTTCTGATATCAACACATTGTTTATAAAGAAACATTACAAACTAATTTACAATATATTACATTTCTTCGCTCTATCATTGTTTTACAGTCTAGGCGATACAAACAAAACTAGTTCGTTAACTAAACGTTCTTACTACTAACACCCTTGCTTCTATTCACATAGCATCGACCACACACTTCAGGCAAGTAACAGATCACCAAATTACTCCGATTTAGGTACACCTGAAAAGCAGTTTAAAACGGGTCAACTACTAGAGTTGGTGAGTTTCACGAGTTTCAAGAAAACAGTAATGAATGTTCACAAGTCAACACTTGTAATCATGAAATAAGTATGTATGTATGTAAATGATGTATGTGATGTAATTATGCTAAGCTACGGTGAAGCCTTGACTGTATGTGCTGCGTGCATCCATTTCCCACGCTCCATCAACCACTGTGGCTCCCCTTCCGCCCACAACATACCCCGGTAGCTATGTCTAACACTACATAGCCTGTTTGTATAAATATGGTCATGTGCAAACGGCGCTATGTGACACGGAAACCAGGCCGATTCCGTTTGGGTTTGTCAAACCAATAGTACTATTCACAAGCCACCGGCTCGAAGTTAATCACTGTGATCGTGGGGACTTTCGTGTGTTAGCACTTAGATAATTCACATCAGTACATGTTTCAGGTATGTATATGTAATCAAACATGCTTTTCACCCCAAAAGTTCGTAAAACAGTTTAAAAGTGGGGTCATGAAACTCACGGTTTAGTCGATAATCAGTACTGTATCAGCTCGTGGTTTGTTTGGTCCGCTATAGTAGTCCCTATAATCAATATTATAATAATATTAATATTTTAATATTATTATAATCTCAATACTAAACTGGGCTGTATAACTAATCTGGGTGTAGCTGGAACGCCCAGAAAGTGGCAATAGGCTTAGGTTGTGATGTTGTTCAATGTCTAATACTTAAAACTGAACTTGGCTCAGATTCCCGTTTTCCCAGCTGGGCCAAGTTGTTCGTTTACGCGTTCAGAAAACAGTTATGGGAAAATAAGCTTGGGTAAATGTATTGGTTAATAAAATGATTAAGTTATAAAGAAGGATCACATACTGGGGTCCCGGATTAGCCACAGGGCTCGTTTCCGTTTATACAGTTTGATTTGAGAAGAAACGCGCACAATCCACCCGGATTGTCTAGGTTTCTCATAGAAAAGTTCATTTTCACTTAATTAGTCCAAACATATGATTTTTGATCACTCTTGATGTTTTGATTTTCCCGCAGGTTCACTAGTCGCGAACTTGCCGGTTGTTATAAAAACTGAATTTGTTTAATATTCATGTTAGCATAATTAATTAACCGTTAATCATTAAATTATGAAAATTTAATCACTTATCAATTAAAATATTTAGATTTTTATAAAAATATTTCTGGAACTTATTTACTGATTTATTAATTTATAAAAATTCATTTTATCAGCTATATTTCGCTTGAAAATCGTCCGTTTACCCCAAAAAATTTCCAAAAATTCACCAAAATTTCTTGAATACTCAAATCATGTCCCAAAACAACCTGTATCAATTCCAGAAGGTAAAAAGCTCGTGCAATATTCTTTTCGGCCCAAATTCGGCTGTAAAAACTCACACGAACGCAAATAAACAAAACACCTTTAAACTTCTCCAAATGATCCCAAAATTCATATGTGATCAAAATACATCAAATCTGAGTTCCCAGAAAAATTTCATAATTTTTGAAGCATTTTAGCTATTTTTCCCAAATAAACGTCCCAATTCGGTAATAAATTCGCCAAATATTCTCGAATGGTCCAAAAATTACCAAATTTGAACAGGGACTCATTGACATGGTCCCTGATGTCCCTGAAAAATTTCAAGTCCTAAAAATATGCATATCACAACCTTAACCTAAATAGCCCGTAAGCGAGTGTTTCGGCATTACCTTAGCGGGTTTGGCTCGTTTCCGACCTTTTAATCAAGTTTTCAAGTTCTTGTGCTTCTAAGAAAGCTAGGTACAAGTCCTATATCACAAACCAAGCAATATTTCATCAACATAACAGCCCTTAAGTTAGGGTTTCGGCTAGTGTACAAAAACAAACTTTTGAACCGTAAAAACGTCGTTTCAACCTATTAATCCGTGTTTATGGCCAAAAAAACTATCAAAACAGGTTCCTTACCGTGTTTATGATTAAAACATGTTTATGGACCATTTTTAGGATTTTTACACGGTTAGGAATGATTTTTAGTAACCAAGACATGTTTTTATGGTATTAAACAAGTGTAAAAGTAGCTTATTTAAGTTGTTTACCTTAAGGTTTCTTGAGTTTTTGGCTGGAGAAGAAGTTTATGTCCAGAATTTTCAAGAAAATGAGGCCAAAATATCTTGTATCTAGTTTAAATATGAAAGAACCAAAAGGGGGGGGCTGCTGAATTGCGATCGGTCCATCATGGGTTCACCTTGGGCCCATTTTGGCCCAAGTTTCTGATTTCTCAAGCCCAAACATGAAAATCCCGGTCCAAATTTAGTTCGGGTTCGGTTTTTGGCGCGAAAAACTTATCGGGTGCGTTAAACAGCGCGAAAACAAGTGTTTTTCGGCTAGTTTTATGTAAAATTATAAAAACATACTATATGTTTGTAAAAATCAAAAATATTTTCATGGATCACTTAAAACATTTCAAATAAGTGTTTGGTAAGTCTTTTTCGGCTTAACGGATGATACAATGCTTGGTTTGTAACTATCTTTCGCGTTTAAATCTATAGCGGGTGGTTAAACGAGCATATTTTCGTTTAACTTGTTTGCTATCAAACTAAGGCCATATTTCTAATGTTTTAGCTTGTATTAAACGCATATCACTTATAGATGCCCCCCCAAGATATCTGGGTCATAACCCGACCCGTTCGGTTAATCGTTCGTTTGTTACGCAAAAGGCGTTTATTTGCTTAATCGGTAAATACATACTGAGGTGTACCTTGTTTTGGCTCAAATGTCACATTCTCCTCCCGTTAGAAAATTTCGTCCCCGAAATTCGGTTATTCAACTTTGTCTTTGTTTGGAAACAGGTGTGGGTATTTCTTTTTAAATTCAGATTTTCGCTCCCACGTGAATTCAGGTCCCTGTTGTGAATTCCACCAAACTTTTACTAGAGAGATTTTGTTGTGTCTTAATTATTTATTTTTCCCTCTAATATTTCCACCGGTTCTTCAACGAAATTCAGTTTTTCGTTTATGTTTAAGTCTTTTAATGGCACGATTTCGGTCTCGTCAGTAAGACACTTTTTCAGGTTCGAAACGTGAAAGACATCGTGAATAGAGCTCAACTCCACAGGAAGTTTCAGTCGGTAGGCTACCGGACCTATCTTAGAAATGACTTCATATGGCCCTATGTATCGCGGGGCTAGTTTACCGGTTTTTCCGAATCGAATGACGCCTTTCCACGGGGATACTTTCAGAAAAACTCTGTCGCCTATTTCATAGGATAACGGCTTTCTACGAACATCAGCATAGCTTTTCTGTCGATCTCGGGTGATTTTCAATTTGCTTGTGATTGTACGGATTTTGTCAGTGGTTTCTTGAATCAAGTCAGATCGTGTAATTTGGGTATCTCTAACCTCAGTCCAACACAAGGGTGATCTACATTTTCGTCCGTACAGCGCTTCATACGGTGTCGCTTGAATGCTACTGTGATAGCTATTGTTGTACGAAAATTCGACCAGTGGAAGATGTTGATCCCAGTTTCCACCAAAGTCTAGTACACAAGCGTGAAGCAAATCTTCTAAGGTTTGAATGGTTCGCTCAGATTGACCGTCGGTTTGGGGATGGTAGGCGGTACTTAGATCGATTCGGGTTCCCAAAGCTTCTTGTACGGCTTGCCAAAAACGAGATGTGAAATGGCTATCGCGATCAGAGATGATTGAAACGGGTACGCCGTGTCGGGATACGATTTCATTGATGTAGATGTGAGCAAGTTTTTCGGTTGTGAACGTGGTTCGGATTGGAAGGAAGTGTGCGGACTTGGTTAATCGGTCAACTATCACCCATATTGCATCGTTTCCTCGGGAAGTTTTTTGGGAGATGTGTTACAAAATCCATGGTAATTTGTTCCCATTTCCATTGTGGTATTTCCGGTTGGTGCAACATTCCCGAAGGTTTTTGATACTCGGCTTTAACCCTCGCACAGGTTAAACATTTACTGACATATGTAGCTATATCCTTCTTCATACCGGGCCACCAATAATACTCCTTCAAGTCCTTGTACATCTTATCCGTTCCTGGGTGAATGGAGTATTTGGACTTATGGGCTTCGTCCATGATCAAGTCACGCAGATTGCTGAAAGTGGGAATCCAAACTCGATTTTTGTAGTATAGAATTTCATCAGTTCTTTCTTTAAAGTTTTGTTCGGTTCCATGCAAGTTTTCATTTTCCAGGTGATCTCCTTTCAGAGATTCGTTTTGAGCAATACGAATTTGCTTGGTGAGGCTGGTTTGGACGATCATTCCAAGTGCACGGACCCGTAGTGGTTTGATCCTGTCTTTTCTACTCAAAGCATCTGCCACTATATTAGCCTTGCTCGGATGGTATCGAATCTCACAGTCATAGTCGTTCAACAGCTCTACCCATCTCCTTTGCCTCATGTTTAATTCTTTCTGATCGAAAATATGCTGTAGGCTTTTGTGGTCGGTGTACACTGTACATTTGGTGCCATACAAATAATGCCTCCAGATCTTGAGTGCGAAAATAACCGCGCCTAGTTCCAAATCATGGGTGGTATAATTCTTCTCGTGCACCTTTAATTGTCGAGAAGCGTATGCTATGACTTTGTTTCTTTGCATAAGTACGCACCCTAAACCTTTCCGGGACACATCACAATAAACTACCAGATCATCAGTTCCCTCTGGAAGACTCAGTATCGGGGCTTGGCATAGTTTCTGTTTCAGCAATTGAAAAACCGCTTCTTGTTCTTCTCCCCAAACGTAAGCACGATCTTTTTGAGTCAAAAGGGTTAAAGGTTGGGCTATGCTGGAAAAATTAGCAATAAAACGCCGATAATACCCAGCTAAACCCAAAAATTGGCGGATCTCTTTCGGTGACTTTGGGGCCTGCCAATTTTTGATGGCTTCAATCTTACTCGGGTCTACATGGATACCGTGTCGATTAACAACGTGTCCTAGAAATTGTACTTCTTGTAGCCAAAATTCACACTTTGACAGCTTGGCATACAACTTTTCCTTTCTCAACAGCTCCAAGATAGTTCGTAAATGCTGCTCGTGTTCCTCCTTGGTTTTCGGATATATCAAAATGTCATCTATAAACACGATAACGAATTTGTCGAGGTATGGTTTACAAACTCGATTCATAAGGTCCATGAAAACTGAGGGAGCATTAGTCAGTCCGAATGGCATAACTAAGAATTCGTAGTGGCCATAACGAGTTCGGAACGCCGTTTTAGACACGTCTTCCTCTTGAATCTTAACTTGATGGTAACCAGATCGAAGGTCAATTTTCGAGAAATAGTTTGCCCCTTGGAGTTGGTCAAACAAATCATCTATTCGTGGAAGAGGGTATCGGTTCTTGATGGTAACTTTGTTTAATTCCCGGTAATCGATGCACATTCTAAAACTTCCATCTTTCTTCTTTACGAATAATACCGGTGCTCCCCAAGGAGAATAACTAGGATGAATGAAACCCTTATCTAACAATTCCTGTAACTGGTTGGATAGTTCTTGCATTTCAGAGGGTGCCAATCGATAAGGTGCCTTAGCAATAGAAGCTGATCCTGGAATTAAGTCTATGCGGAATTCAACCTGTCGGTTCGGTGGTAATCCGGGTAAATCGTCAGGAAAGACATCGGGGTATTCACGTACAACGGGAATTCCTTCTACGCGTTTCTCATCAGGATTCTTTATAGTCACGTTTGCCAAGAATGCCATACAACCGTGGCGTAAACATTTCAACACTTTGAGATGAGACACGAGAGGTAATATCGAACCAGACTTCTCTCCTTGTACCACAATCACCTCACCACTCGAAAAGGGAATTTTAACTGTCTTGTCGTTACACACAATCTCCGCCTTATACTTGGTTAACCAGTCCATGCCGACAATAACATCGAAACTTCCTAACTCTACCGGGAGTAGGTTAATAAGGAATGGGTGGTCATTAAGAATAATGGAACAGTTTTGGACTATTTGGTTGACACTCTTAATCACTCATATGGCATGTATGTGTGTGTGTATGTCTATATATATGTATATATATACATATATACTAGTATGTGTATTAAATATAAGGCTAACTCTCGCATACATGGGAGGAAATGGGCTGTCGATATGAAACAAGTGTACCCATCCCATGACTCGTTATCTTCATCTAAACAGTCCATTTTAATTTCCCTTTTTGAAAAATATTTGGTAAGAAGAATTTCAAGAAGCTTAAAACTAACCATGATAAAAGACACATACTTCGCATTAATAACAACTAACAACTTACAATTTCGGCTTTTGCGTACAATCAAGCTACTCTAAGCCAATAAAAATTTTAATTTTTCCCCCATCCTCACACTTGAGGTTAACATTGTCCTCAATGTTTAAAATTTAGAATTTAAAATAACATATTTCGAGGATGTGGTTAAAATTTACTGCTTATTAATATTAAAACCGGGCTTAATGTGATGGTCAAAACAATTTATACACTAATACAATTACACTTTTAACACATAAACTATGAAAACAAAATCACCTGATATAGGTAACTCGTGTGCACTCGTGCTGGCCTAGACAAACCTGTCTCCTCAACTCACTCAACAATATCCGCAAACACTCAAAAGTGAAGAAGCATGCTTCTCACAAATATTAGAATAAGTCTTTTAATACCGTTTGCAAAACTGTTAATTTTAATTACCAAGCTGAGTTAAATAAATTTCATAATTAAATTTGTTAAATGAGTAAAGTGTTAAAAGACCTAACTCACTTTAGTAGGAATCACGGTTGTATTTAGCATATGCAACAAGCCCTTTAAACACCCTGGTAGCCCGAGTAGACAAGTAGATCTTGTGAAGGTTTATAGTAAACTACACCCACAAAGTTTTAAATACAACATAATATCCGCGTACCTCACAAGTTTGTCTGTAATAATCATACTCCAACTATTTCTTGTCTTTTTTTCTTCTTCTCCTTCTTGACTTCTTCTTTACTTTCTCTTCATTTAACCTGCCAGTCATAAAACATTCTTTCTTTTCTGTTTGATTCTCCTTCTCAGAAGATCAACACTTGTCAATTTTATGACTAGATAAATTCGGAAACAACTTTAAACTAATTTTGTTTTCCCCGAACCTCATTCTAGTCGTTCCCTCGACACAATTAATAATAGCCTTTGTTGTAACTAAGAACGATCTACCTAGAATAATAGTTTGTTGTGTATTCTTTATACAATCGAGCACTAGGAAATCCACAGGATAATATAATTCACCAACTTTTACAATCACATCCTTTACAATCCCCTAGGACACGTAGGAGTTTGATCAACTAACAACACTATGGTTTTAACTTTTTGTAGTGGCCCAAACTCATACTGATCATACAAACTCCCTGGTAAAATACTCATACAAGCTCCAAGATCCAACAAAGCCCTGCCTAATTTAATATAACCTATTTGTATTGAAATAATAGGTGTTCCTGGATCTTGAAGTTTTGAGGGAACGGTGCCCATCAAAGCGGCGTTCACACTAGCAGTTAAATCAAGTGTTTAGGGAACTTGTGACGTCATTTGTGGGGTATTTAACTCTTCTAAACACTCAACATGATCAAGATTCTCTTTAATTTGTTCAATTTTTCAAAACTCTCCCACCTTTCACCCTTAGGTGGTTTCCGTTTATTTAAATTTTTGGGTGCGATTAAAGCTAAGGGAAACGGAACTTTAACATTCAAATTCTCTTCAGATCATTTTCAAACTTTATAAAACTTTTAACTTCTTGATCATGGTCACTCTCACCCTTAGACTCAATTATATCATTCACGCCACCCTCAACACCTTTTGGTGAATGACTTTCAATAGCAAAAGTTTCAGAAAGAGGACAAGTACTTACCGTGTTTATGTGGACACTCGTTGTGTTAGAGGATTTTTGAGCTAGACATATTTGAGATCACTACAAAGCTGTCGTGATCTCTTATGATGATTGCCACTTATTCAGTTAATTGTCCAACCTGTTGTGACAATGCCTAGATTTCCTTATCTCTGATCGTGCTGCCTTTCTGAATATCCATCATTAACTCAATAATTGTATCCAATTTTTCATTGATGGACTTTTATCCGACCCATGCTAACTCGTTTGCCTAATCCCTTGATTCTGCAAGATGCTTTGATAGTTACTTTGACCTCCTTCATAGCAATTCTAAATTGGTGCCTCAAAAGATCTTGCATTCTGATGTGGTGGCATGAACAGTGAGGCGTTCTTTGGTACTATAGGCACAAAATGACAAACAACTCCTCTAATAGAGGCTCTCTAATTCGCCTTAGGCACTCCATCCACATATTCATCCTGACCATGTGGCCCTACACAATTGTTCTACGAAACACCATTATTCTAAAGGCACAAACTCATTAAACTCTTTATACCTAAACTGATCACAATACCCATCTTCATTGAAATTTCCATCCCAATCTCCAAATCTCCTACTTACTCTACCAGCACTCCCCTAAGCAATACCAAATGACCCATCCACTTAATCTAGATTATATCTGGCATGTCGGTTTTGAGGTGGTGATTTTCTGGTTTGAGGGGTCATTTTTTGTGAACTAGTAGGTTGTGTTGTGAAAGTTCAAACTCATCATATTCAGATTGGTTTTGGGGTTGAAGATGTGGTAGGTTAAAGTCTGAAAGCTCTTATTGTGTGTTTGATGGGCTACCTGGATAACTTTGATTACTGTGATAACTCATACTCGAACTACACCTATGTTGCCGACACTAAAATAAGTTCTTGCACAAGCAAAGACAGGCAATACCACACATAATACTGAACTTAAACAAAAAGAAATAAAAAGAAAAATATTTTTTGGATTTTTTTAATATATTTTTAATCAAACAAGAACACAATACTAAGCGTACTAGCTCCCCGGCAACGGCGCCATTTTGATGATCGTCGTTCGATTCAAGCAAAAACCTAATTAACTTAAGTAGCTAGGGTAAGTCAGGTATCGTATCCATGAGGGTATGTGGTCATTGTAACATGTAATCAATTTATAAAATTATGAAGTTGCAATTAAGAGTGCTGATCACACTAGCAATGATTTAGTTTTTAATGTCAAGTTCAAACAATTCACAAAAGCAAATCACACACGGGGTACAAGCATGTAACAAACATCAATCCCATGTTATTTAATAGATTAATTATTAATAATCGAATCTGGTTAATCAACTAGTTAAAACTAGTTAAATCTTAGGCATCAACAATCGCTAACACACGGCACTGGTTATCAAACGGTCCATGCCAGTGTGACTCAACTCAGGGAAATTGTTTGCTTTATCACATTCAAATTAATTAATACAACCGTATGAGCACGTAGCACAGCAACTGGAAAACTAATCGTTCTGATTGAAATCAACCTAAACCGACTGAGTGCACAATAATACCAAACATCAAGGTTCATAGATTGACAATCAATAATTACAAATATTTAGTTCTTAAAACATGAGAAAAACTGAACAAGTACAGTACTCTACATCCGGGGTATGACTCGAGGAGACTAGCTGCTCATGGTAATGACTTGGTCTTCACTTGATGTATGATAGGCCATCAATATGGATTGGAAGTTGAATGAATATGACTATGCTTTTCTTCTTTTTCTCCATGACCTCGTGCTCTGCCTGCCTCTTTACGTCCCGCTGCCTCTACCGTAAAATCAATCATAATAATCCCTAACTTTCTCTTGTGAGCCCCCAATTAATTATAAGCCACATATATATAGCCCACAATCATCTTTGTCGTTCTTATTTTTTCTTTATAAGTGGCCATACTAACTGTTTCAACTATTTCTTTTATTAGTTTTTTGTTAGTTTACTTGAGTGAAGATCATAATAATAATGATGTCGGTTTGAATTTCATCCTCTTAAACCTTATGCTAACTTTGGTCATTTTTCAAATTTTATATTCATGGCCTTCATATTAGACCTTTAAGACCTCCACTTAACACGTGTATTCTTTCTGATCATCCCGCAACTCCATTCAATGCTCGTAAATGTTCCAATTAGATAAATTTAACAAATAATAACCTGAAACACAAACGCACATATGAAGAACCAAAGTTTTATAATAAATAAATTAAATAATAAAATAATACAATTATATACACGACTTATACCTGACCATCACTTAGCTAACGGGTTTACTGTTTGGAATCCAGTCGCATTTGCATGCCCACGAGTCGCATTCCATGGTCATGAACGAATCGCATCGCATGATATAAAACGAATCTCATTTCCAAACGAATCTCATTTTCAAACGAGACTCATCTCATTTTCAAACGAATCTCATTTTAAAATTAATCTCATTTTCAAACGAGTCTCATCTCATTTCCAAATGAATCTCATTTTCAAAATTTCTATTTATAGCTTAGATCTAGGGCCAAGTTGGATCTTTATCCAAGTTGGATCTGTTCGAGTCTAAGCATGTAGGATGCTTAAATCTCTCGAACTTATGCTCTGATACCAACTTGTAAGGCCCCGAACCCGGTGACCCTACTTTAGCGTCGGATTTACTCATAAACACAGTTCTTCAAATCAGAGTTTAATAAAACTTTTCGCGGAATATAAAACGTCAATCATTTGTTACAAAACATTAAATCTTTTCCTTGATACCATAACACCAAAACTTTATATTTAAAACATCTTTACTTCTTTCTTCAGATGCCAGCCGTTCAATCCATGCCATGTGCCATCCTCATGCTAACTCTATAATCAGCTTACCTGCGTGCATACTAAAAGTCAGCTACGCTGAGTGAGTTCTAGTTAATCACATAATCATACAATACATTCTTGCATTTCATACATTCTTACCTTCATACTTTTATACATTCATATATTCATACTTTTATTCATTCATACTTCTATACATTCAGGTATTCATGCTTTTATTCTTTCATACTTCTATACATTCATGTATTCATACTTTTATTCTTTCATACTTCTATACATTCATATATTCATACGTTTTAAAGAGCCTTTCGCCCTATAACCTCACAGATATTATAAGGGTCTGGTCCCTAACATCACAGATATTATAAGGGTCTGGTCCCTAACATCACAGATATTATAAGGGTCTGGTCCCTAACATCACAGATATTATAAGGGTCTGGTCCCTAACATCACAGATATTATAAGGGTCTGGTCCCTAACATCACAGATATTATAAGGGTCTGGTCCCTAACATCACAGATATTATAAGGGTCTGGTCCCTAACATCACAGATATTATAAGGGTCTGGTCCCTAACATCACAGATATTATAAGGGTCTGGTCCCTAACATCACAGATATTATAAGGGTCTGGTCCCTAACATCAACCTGACAGTACGTGCAATATCCGAAGATCGTTCACGTACCATCAAGC
Organism: Bidens hawaiensis; assembly: GCF_021521415.1. Taxonomy (NCBI): domain Eukaryota; kingdom Viridiplantae; phylum Streptophyta; class Magnoliopsida; order Asterales; family Asteraceae; genus Bidens; species Bidens hawaiensis. Next base: position 308,273 of record NW_027493827.1, read on the forward strand.
AATCATTCCTATATATCATATCATTCACATAAGGCATACACTTATCTCTTAGGATAAGCGTATTAACAAACATATCGAGTATGCACACAGCCCCGAAAACATAACACATAAATGGGGCTAGAAACTCACCTGAACTCTGCTTCTGTTTCTGATAGCTGTAAATCCCTTCTCTTAACTGGGCTCGGCTGACTGAACAAGTTACACGTATCAATTAACTATCACCTCTCATAACGTATTTCTATCTTTATATGACCCACAACGAACGGGGGTCCGGGGGCAGCGCCCCTGGCAGCGGGGTCTAGGGGCGGCAGCCCCTAGCAGGGTCCAAGGGGCAGAGCCCCTGGCTGGGGTCGAGCTGCCAGGTCAGCTTGGAAAAATTTTATTTCCATTAACTGTCTTAACACATTTCCCATTGGGTTTTTAATTTATTTTCTAAACGAACTTCACTTCAGGCGAAGTTAAACCTTAGGCGAACTTGGCTTCAGGCGAAGTTAACCCTCGGGCGAACTTGGCTTCAGGCGAAGTTAAACCTTAGGCGAACTTGGCTTCAGGCGAAGTTAAACCTTAGGCGAACTTGGCTTCAGGCGAAGTTAAACCTTAGGCGAACTTGGCTTCAGGCGAAGTTATCCTTGGGCGAACTTGGCTTCAGGCGAAGTTAAACCTTAGGCGAACTTGGCTTCAGGCGAAGTTATCCTTAGGCGAACTTGACCGTAGGCGAAGTTAAACCTTAGGCGAACTTGGCTTCAGGCGAAGTTATCCTTAGGCGAACTTACGCTTGAAGGCGAAGTTACGCTTGAAGGCGAAGTTCATCAGGCGAACTTAATCTTGCAGGCGAAGTTATCGCGCTGCAGATCTGTTTGCCCATAACTCCTTCGTTTCTTAGCCAAATAACTCGATTTTGGTACCCACGGAATCGTATGATCAGCGCCTACAAACCCCAACCATCAAATCGGCCTAAAATCGACGTTTTAGGGGTCCGATTTGGGCAGTAAGGTTTCGGGTCCGGTTAACCCGTCAAATCCTAACCATTTTCAGTAATATTAGCTTTGCGGGATTAGTTCTTACCTTACCAACTCAGATCTATCAACAAATCTCGGGTCTCGGCTTCGAATCTTGATCGGTTAGAATGTGTGTGTTTTGAGTGTGTATGGAGTGTGTGTTGGGGAGTTGGTGAGAAATGAGATATTTTGGGATTTTGGGGGTATTTATATCCCTAAAATCCCATTCTCATTTAACCCATCTCAATTAACCCAGGTCCACAACCCACATCCATTACCCAACACTAGCCCGACCCATACCAACTCCTATTATATTATTTATTTCCTGATAACCCGAGTAAACTTTCCATCTATTAATAAGTAATATAACTAATATTACCTTAGAAATTTCGGGATGTTACAGAGTATATATGGTATCCCCATATAGAAAGGTGTCGTCAATGTATTCTTATTGACGGTTCGTCAATGTATTCTTATTGACGGTTTTATTATCTAAATTGTTGCTATTATTTATTGTTTTCATATACTAGTTGTGGATTTCATACTATATACCTATTGTCCAAAACTATGAAAATTGCTCACCAACCTTTGTGTTGACAAACTCTATTTTATGAAATGTTACAAGTTTGATGTTAGCTTGATTGGATTACTTGAAGAAACTTATCATCTTGGCTTTAAGATATTAGAAAATGAAAGAACAAGTTATTTGTTTATCTATCTATTTGGCATTTTGTATGAACAATTGTTGTGTTATTTATGATGATATGGTTTTAAATGAGTTGTTTAAATATTGTCACTTTATAGTGTCATTGTGCAATGAACAATCATGTCGCGCCCCGACGTTTCCGCCTTCATTGGTCGGGGTGTGACATATAGGGTCTAAACAGCCCTAGATATGACGTAAAACACAACCTTTAAGTGAGATCTTACCTTTTCCAACTTAGATTTTGAACGGAATGTAAGAACCAGGGTTAGATCTTGCTCCTTTGATGGATTTCTTGTACAAATAAGCTATAATGGATTCTTGATTGTTGTATCTTGCATAAGGTGATAATGAAATATCTTGGATCTTGAATCTTCAAAAAGGGAGTGTTTGTGTTTGTTTGAGTGTGTTGTCCAAGAATGGAAAGTGCCTAGGGTTTAAGAAGTATTTATACCTCAAGCAATGGACCTTAGGCCACTTTCCTTTCCCGAGTCCATGTTTATTTCTAAACCGATTCTCTTAACTATTAATATTTATTCAAAATAAATAATTTTCCCTGGCATAAAATAATAATGATCCATTATTATTTATTAAAATGTCCGGATGTTACACTATACACACTCAAAACACACATATTCCCTTTCTCCATCTGATTCCAGATCAAGAAACAAAAAGCAAGTATTAATAATACTTTAGTATTCGTTGTGTCATCCATTTATAAGAAAGATCAAGATCAAACGCGTGTCAAGATCAAGATTTGAATCGACCTCAAATCAAATCTGAGCCGACTTCGAAAAAGATGTTTTAGCTAAAAAGATTATGTATTTGTTGTCGGATTGCCAAAAAAATTGGTAGGATGTTAAATCGGGATATAATGAGCATTAAAGTTGCAAACTTAATCATAAACGAGCTGATTGGTTCGGTTCGAATTAAATGGGTGAAGTTCGTTTCATGAAAAGAATGGGTAAACGAAGTCACATTTAAACAAAATTTAGTATGGCAATTGATCGAGATGAAACGTGTTCCAAGCTTTATGAAAAACTCCAAGAGTTGCAAATCCCAGAGTTGCAAATCCAGGCTTGCAAATCCAAACTTGCAAATCTCAGACATGCAAATCCATTCTTGAAAATCCCAGACTTGCAAATCCAGATTTGCAAAACCATGATTTTGTGAAGCTCTAGTTCTATGTAGTCGGTTAAGTGGTCAATTAATGCATTTATATGTTAACCAGTTAGCCATGCCCAATTAAAGAAAGGGATCATAATTAATTTAGAACGCTAGGATTGAGGTGAGTTTCTAGCCCCTTTCCTTTTAAACATTTTGGGGTTGTGTGCATACTTGTAAGAAAAGTGTTTTAAGTATACTTTTGTGTTTGTAATGGTATATTGTTTGAGTATATCGTATGTGTTAATTGTTTTATTTCATATATGATTGTAAGAGTTGTGGAATGAATAGAAGCAAGAGTTAGGCTGGCAGACCCTTGTAATATTTGTGTAAGAATTAGGGTGACAGACCCTTATAATATATGTGCAAGAATTAGGGTGAAAAACCCTTATTAGGGCTTAGCACGGTTCGGTTATTAGCCAAAACCGAAACCAAAACCAAATTTTCGGTTTTTTGAATATACAAACCGTTGGATTTTCGGTTTTTAGTTTCTGGCTTTTCGGTTATTTTCGTTTCGGTTCGGTTATATTTGGTTTTTTTTCAATTATGTGTTGACATTGCAAAAATATATATATAATGAATATAGTGATTTTTAAGCTTGCAAGAGCGTATTAGAGTACCACATATATTGAATTCAAAAAATAGAAATAGGTGAGTATTACGTGGAACCATATGAATACAAAGTTGTTAGAGTAGAAGAGTTTAAAATTCAACAAAGTTCTTAATTAAAAAACAATAAAAGTTTAGTCTCAATCTTCATTTATCATCTTCTTCATCTTCAAAGTGTCGTCGTAGTCTTCATCATATTCATAACCATCATAACTATCAGTCGGTTCAGTTCGATTTTTTAAAAATGGAAAACCAAACCAAAACCGAAATTCGTTTTTTTTTTTTAAAAAAAAAAAAAACATTAACCATCGGTAATGCTTCGGCTTAGATTTTTTAGTTCAATTTTTTTGGTTAATTCGGTTTCGGTTCGGTTAATTCGGTTTTCTGCTCACCCGTAATCCTTATAATATCTGTGTTAGAATTAAAGTGACAGACTCTATAACATCTGTGCAAGAATTAGAGTGTAAAACTTTATAATATATGTGCAAAAACTAGGATGGCAGACCATTTTAATATCTATGCAAGAATGTAAGAATAAATGTAAGGATCATTAAGAGGTAAGAGTGTAAGTATAGGTTGCATGTAATAATAGTATCTTAGATGCGAACGTGTATGTATGTATGTGTATGAATAACCTGTGACAAGTGTTTAAACTGGAACTCACTTAGTGTACCTGACTTTTAGTATTCACACAGACAAATAGGATGAAATAGCTAGCTTGAGGAGCACACATGGCATTGATGAATAAGAAACTGGCATTGAAAGAAAGAAGAATTTGTTATGTTTTCTTTATGATTGAAGTTTAAAGACATGTTAAATGTTGTTTGAAAGAGATTTGAATGATTTGTACTAATGAATGGTTGAAGTTTTATATTCTGCAAATGTGTTAATTAACTCTAATTTTAAATCTACGTTTATGAGTAAATCTAACACTAAATTAGGGCGTCCAGGTTCAAGGCCTTACATCCTAGATGGATGCGAACTTGAAGAGTTTTCATTTAGAAAGCCACGATCATGGTCGTGCTAGAACTTCTATTAACATTGACCTCACTTGTGGACACTGACAATGATTAGTTAGGTTGTGATTTTGTTCCACACGATAACTTGTTAATAGTATTTACTATTTAGTCATGTTTATATAGGCATGTTTTTGTTAAAAACAAATATTTAGAATTAATTTACAAATGTTGGTTTCATAGGCTTTGTTTGTGCCAAATTTAGTTGAAGTCAAAAGGAGGAGACAAATGCGGAGCGTTCGACCCTAAACCTAGCTCGTTGAGGTTCTTCTTTATTAAGTTACAAACCCAAATTTAGTCTCTAATTATAGCACATTATGTGCTTGTAATCATTGTCACTTAATAAAGAATGCTTAGTTACCACCCATGGATGTAGATTAGTTTGAACCACGTTAAATCCTTATATTCGTTTATTGTTTTTGTTTGGTTCATGTGCATGCGGATGCTAACGAAGTAATCAATAAATAAATTAGTAACCTACAAATACAATTTATTTAGGGTGTTGATGATCAAGATCTTTGCAAATGTAAAATAAGTAACATTATTTTTATTTATGTAAAAGATGATGAGTATATAAATATAATTTAATACAAAAAAATAAAAAGTAAAAAAATTAAACAGTTGAAATTAATGAAAAGGTGGTGATTACACATCACAACGCATACAAGTGTACAACAGAATCTAACCGCAACCCCACTTCCATCCCAACAATAGAAGATCAACACCACCAACCCTATCAACATTTTGAAAAACAACATCATAGGAAAAGTAAAATCCAACAACATTAAAGTAACCAAAGTATCAAAAGATGGAAAATCCAATAGATGATGACATAACAGGCATGGAGTTGGAAGGCTGCTTTTGCTCCCATGGCCTTATCCATGGTTCTTGAACACCACCCACTGATGCCAATGACACATCACCACCAACACCTTCATACCATCCACAAACTTGGTTTGCATACTCCAATCTTTTCTCCAACTCCTGTTTCTGTGATCTCAAAACCATATTCTCAATCTCCATCACAGTGTTCTCTTTCGCGATTCCTTCGATTTTTAGTAACATTTCGTCTCTCTTTTTCGTTAAATAAAAGATTTGGTCATTGAGATCCTTCATGTGCTGTTGTTTCTTCATCCTGGACCTCCTTGCCGATTCGCAGTTCGAGATCATTCTCTTCATCTTCTTCTCATCCACCTTTAAATAATTATAACCCTTTGATGACATGATATGCTTCTAGCTAGTTAAATTGTCTTTTTTTTTTTCTGAATGACCAAAATTATTGTATTTAAAATAAACGGCCTAGAAAGAAACTAGACAAAAAAGAGACACAATTACAAACTGATCCAGAAAATGACCCTCAAAACACAAAACAATACTAGACCCGTTATTTGAATGATATGTACAAATGTATATGCTTCAAGAAACTGAATAGAACCAATAAAGAAAGACAACTGAGAATGATTGAACAAGACTGATTCTACTCAAACTTGGGGCAAAACTCATATCACTTTGGATTTGTGTGATGTGTTTTGTTGTTGTTTAAACAACTTATGATACTAAATGATGAACTTTGAAACCCAACCGTGTGTGTTTTGTTATATTTCTATGAGAACATTAACTCTTGGAAGCTAAATATATATAGACAGGATTTGTAAATGAAAACCAGGAACGAATATTCTGACCCTAAGACTTAAAATCATGTTTTGTGCATGCATCATAAGACTTTTTAAGAAAAGAGACGTGAGTAGTTTGATAGCCTACTTTTGGATTTCCATTTGGATAAGCCGATAAGATTAAACTTTATTAAAATCATTTCTCCATCTGGTGCATTAAAAAAACACTAATCAATCAATGATTTTTTATTGAAGATATATTCTATAATTTATCTTCTTTTCACCAATTCAATGATTTATATCTACTAATTAATGCCCATAGATTTGTCATTTATAATTTATATACTTCAAA